>NC_133442.1:1234643-1543304 GCF_964197705.1 Penicillium psychrofluorescens | reverse complement strand
GCATTAGCGCGCACTTTTTATCCACAAAAGTTATGAACAAATAACACCCATAATTGAAAAGACCTCCTTTAAACCTTTTTTTGTACATTCTTCTTGTCCTTGAGCTTCTTTGCTGCCTCCTGCTAGGCCTTTGTCTCAGCTTTCTTCTTGTCCTTAAGCTTCTTTGCTGCCTCCTTCTGGGTCTCGACCGCAGCTTTCTTCTAGTCCTTGAGCTTCTTTGCTACCTCCTACTAGGCCTTTGTCTCAGCTTTCTTCTTGTCCTTAAGATTCTTTGCTACCTCCTACTGGGCCTTAGCCGTTTAGGTCGCTATAATATTTTCTTCAACTGTAAATGCTTGATCAGCTTGCTACTATAAAGAATAGTAGTATTTTTTATTTTCCCCCAGTATTTTATTAGCAAGAGAGTATAAAAGTCCGACTAACAACAATAGTAGCAGCTTATTCAATAAAATCAAAATTATCGTAACTAGTAAAACAATTCTAGCTAGTTAGATATAGGCGACCTAGGTAAGACCATGAGCGATGATCCGCTAGAAATAAGCGATCCTATGAATGATCATACCTTATTTGTTTTATATTGATCATATTGTTTTAGAATAGTCGTCAGCATCTAAAATTTCAGTTTCTTTATATTGCGTCTAGTTTGCCTCCAGTTTGTCTCAAAGCACCTTAATCCAAATCGTTATAACCATTCGTCACCTTCGTTATTCGGCTATAGCTCATATAAATATTTCTTACTCTCTTTAATAGTAGGATATACTATAATTATTCTATCAATAGTAGAGCGGCTAACTAAGCCCTTAATAATAGGCTCTTCAAGAACTTAGTAGTAAGATAGACCCAACGGATGGAATCGCTCTAGAGGGGGAGGTAAAAGTAGTATAACCTTTTCTCCCTAAGCTATATGCCAAGCAAAGACTATAGAAGCACCATAGATATAGCGACTCCACTGCTAAGACGTTTTTTTTGATTTGAGACAATCTAGATGTTTTTCGTTTATAAGCGGCCCTATTGCAGTAGTTAACGTCTAGAGGTAATTACCATCAGCCTAATCTTAGGCTATGTCGCGAGGAACGCTACTCTAGAGGACTTGACCATTAGGAATCCATTCATCCGATCTAAACTACTTAGATATATCTAACGCTTCTTGAATAGATAGGATTTGGCTCAATATGCTAAGGAAAAGCACTTAAGCTAACTAATTGTCCGTTGATAGTTGAAAAAGAAGATTTTTACCGCGGTCTATAGTTGGGAGATAAGAGAACAACTTTTTCTCCTATGAGTATCCGAAGTTTGAGATGCTCTTACAAGAGTAGATGATTTTATAAGGTTGGATTGATCTGTCAAGACACTTTGGGAAAAAGAAAAGACGTCCAGTACCTATCGCGTGAGCAACGGTTTTGATAACGTCATGACTTAGACCGCAATTTTGCCGCCTACTACCGCTCAGCACCTTGTTCGCCATAAAACCTTAACGCTAGTATCTTGGCAGTGGGGTCCAAGAGGAGAACACATTCCATGAAGGAGGAAGCAGTTTCCGCAAGCGACTGCACTATTGTCGATCTAGTGATTCTCGAAAGTGGTAATTGCAAAACGATGGGGTGTTAGAGAAACCAGCCTGAAGGGGCATGGAGGGGAGGAGTGTGTAACATAGAAATCATACGTAATTGAATTGTCCACGTATTAAATATGTCTATTATCAGAAAATGATTTCTACGGCTATGTATGTATTTGGACTAGCGTATTATCAAGTACAAGCCGAGAATCAACCAAAATGTGTCCAGAGGGGAAATTGTTTCCAAATTCTACTGTATTTAGGTTGATTAGTGTTGCAACAGCTGAGGCTCGGTTGGGGAGAGCGACGGTAACTGACAAAAATATTCTGTATGAGTGTTGTCAAATAATTTACATTCCATTCCTGACGGGTTGGGAGTGAGCTGCGGCCTAACCGGCTTTGGTCTAGTGTGTTTCACTACCGGCTTGGCATTGGGGTTTGAAATAATTTCTCCGGGCAAAACATGGAAGCCGAGTTCGAATTTAGCTGTAGCAATAAATGGCCAAAGGGAGTAGCTTCAATTCGTCGCGTACAAACACGGTTTGCCTGAAAACAGGTCAAACTGAGACAGGTATATCGTGAATAAACTAAAATTTGGGCAATTCTTAACGAAGCAATGGCTGGGAGGTGGGAGGAGAACACAGGTCGACAGAGGCGACGAGTGTCAACATCATGTTGTTAATTAATCGTACGTTAATATCAAGCAAAACATGTCATACTTAAGATGTTACCTGGTCAATTCCTAAGCTGATCCATATCAGGACAAGTCACAGAGGAAAGAGTTGATTCACGGTCAACCATTACCGTGCAACCTTCTGTTGAACTTTCCCATTCGGGAACCAGCCATGAATGGAGAATTACGTCTTAAATAACTGATAGTACCGGTGAACTGAACGATCAATTGAACTCAGATGCGCACGGTTCGTGAAAGTTGACTATAGCGGATAATGCTCCGTAGACTCTTAAAAATTCGTTGAACAATTCTCTGCGTGGGTAGGGCAAGGCTGAATTTCGCGGTAAACTAGAAATCTGATATTCTGAACCCTATTTAAGTCCTTGAAGCTCCGAATATATTCCTGAATTAAATGCTTTCATTGCTGTTGTTCTCCACAACTATATTTTCTTTGATGTTCATACTACTACATGGACCCCAACTCGCAAACCACTGCTTTTTGGCCCCGTAGACAGTCTTTGGATCCTACAGCCGCGATGAGACGAGTGGCACTTTTGAATAGCATTCACTCACGGTTAGCAAACGTCACGCAACAAAAGTCCACCATTTTGGCGAAACACAATCTCTAGGTAGCTGGGCGGAAACGGGAAGATGCTGAGTTTCTCCAAACCATGAAAAGATTAGATGGCGAGGAATATGTACGTAAGTTGATAATATGTTGGACTTTGCAATGTTAATCTCCTTATGTAGGGTCTGCGCACCTCTTGGGAAAAATTTTACAACGGCACGGCGACACACCACGAAAATGAAACCGCCGCAACAGAGATTTTACATCTAGTCTCGTCACATTCTATCCCAATAGAAGTTGAATCATTGAGTCAACAACATTTCGGACAGCGAGATTTCTTCTAATCAAACCGATCATCGCCGTCGTCTTCGGTGGAGACGGAGATTTTTCCGCAATCACCTCCGCATATACCAACCACAACAGCGTCCGAAAAAGTTGTTGATGGTGATTCCTCAATGATCTTGAATAATTTCCATATAATAGAAGACACCTTTTCAGAGAAAAAACATGGCCGTCCGATAGGATATGACTCTATGGGCCGTCCGCTTTAGAAGCGATAGTCTGATGGTGAATTAGTTTATATTGCATGTCCAGTATGTGGGAAGGACAGTTTCGGGACTCTACACGGCATCATGTGTCATTTGAAGGCTAAGCACAAGAACCGAAAAAGACTAGAGCGCTCCAAACTGCTAGATCTTTATGGGATAGTATTCACTCCAAGTTCCTCAGCTGCCACTATGTCATTCACAGGTGTCGAAAAGAACGAATGGACGGCTCATGCGCAAAGTGCAAACCAGGCACAGGCGGCTCTACTCCTTAAAGGTGAAGGTAGCAGCGGGAAAGGAAAGCATTCAACGCGGCCCGAGGTAGCTGATGAACATGGTGAAAACCCCCTCGACCAAGACAACATCCAATCACCAGTTTTTCCGTTTGAAAAACAGTCTATAGCATCGATAATAAATTGAGGAATAACGGAAATCTCGGTTTCTGCGGAACTGATAACTAAGGTACATACTGAAAGTCTAACTGTAGGTATTTTATGTCTAATTCTCTACCAAATCAACTGGCTGCTTTTCGTCTATCGAACCGATTATTGAATAGGTCCGCTGGAATGAACTACCATCGCTACAAGATTTATTGAATGTAAAAAATTGAATCATTTTTGGTGCAGTCGGTATCTTTTGGATTGTGACAATTGGTAGTCAACGTTAGATCAAATATCTGACGCTAATATTTTCCTTTCAAAGTATGAGCACAACTGGGATTTCTTTACTTTTTTGTGAATTTTGCAAATATTTGAGTTCCTTGCTTTCTAGTGTTCAGAATAGGTGCATACATCAATTAACTTCATTGAATTGTTTTGCGGCCCATTCAATTTCTCCCTGCTCGAATTAATTTTGGGAGACGTCGGCCGAAAGGCAAGACTGAGTCAAGCTGAGGGTCTCTATTCCTGTCCCTTTAAATTCTCTATATAATGTAAGAGAACATGGCTTGAACTTGTTCTTTGAATTTGGGGTTCCGTTCGGTGTTAATAATGTCGCAATGGTTGAGAATCACAAAGCGGGAGGATAGGTGGATCCTTGAGGATGACGGGCAATTACGTAGGATTGTCTAGAGCATGTCTGACCCAAATCGGTAATATCCTTCGGTGCTTACCTTTATCGGCAAACAGAGCAAATCAGAGGCTCTACGCGTGTTATTTCGTTCTAACAACATACGGAAGAATCCTTCCCGTAGTCTCGCTAAGCTTCATCTGAGTGAAACTGCCGTCGAAGCTTAGTATCCGACTTTTATAATCGACGGCAATATGGACAAACCGTGTGATAGAGACACCCGGCCATGTTTGAACTACCGAAGATCTCAGGGCATTTAGTTTGAAATGTGTTACGAAGATAATTCATCATATTCGGATCTTTGAGACTTGATTTATAGTCTTCTTTTATTCCCATTCTCGGATATAATCTACATTTTTTCTGATGATATCGGTGGGCCCGAAACAACCCAATTGCTAACATCGTGGCTTAAGATAACGGAGAATTTCAAGGAGCCTATTCTCTCCCGTCCTAAGCTAGTCATTGTGCTTACTGACCCGAACGCAAATATTGCTGGGTTCGACCTAATCGACTAGTCTCTACGAGAGGCTCTACTAAACTCTTTGGTTTCTGACGTATTAACCATCGACCTCCGGAAACTCCATATTCTGTCGCCCGATGCGAGATTTCTTGACCTACATGCTGAAATTACACGTGATAGAGAGATTGTTCGTAATCTACGAGACAGAAGTAATCTTCTGTTTACAGCTACCTACATCGAGGCCCTCTTCCGCAAAGCTATAGAGCATTTGACCCGAGAGCCCAATCGTCCGTTCAATTCAATTAAAGCTGCTAGAGAAGGCAACGACGTCGCTCCAAATGCTTCAAGGCACCTTGAAAGCTTCATTAAGCTAGTCACTAATTCAGGGAAAACCGTTTCCGAAATTGCAATTTGCATTGCGTCCGCTTTGATCATGGATGCATATCCGAACGGGATGCATAGTAAGTTCCGCTTTGTTTGCTCAACTCGGGTTTTTTGAATTCCGATTTCCCAGAGTTTTATATGTATCCTAATAATATTAGAATTCAATCCTCTTCTTACTTTCAACACACATTACTCGAAACTATGCCGTGAAGCTTGGATAGTGGCCTCTCTAGAGACAGCGAAGCTTGGATGTGATGCCATAAAGCTCCAATTTTGCTTCATTTTTACTAAGCTCAAACGAGATTCCAACACTATAATTTATCGAAAAAACAGTATGGAAAAGCATAGTTCTTTATGGGCGCCTTTGCGGTCAAATACAACTTGTTTAAGTTGTCTGCTCCGAGGAACAGACGAAATGCTTCTATGCGGCCACGCGATTTGTACTACTTGTGTTAAAGTCTGGGGAGAACAGGCTGGCCGGGCTGAATATCATTATAATATCCCTTATTGTGTTATTTGTCAAAGGAAAATAAATCATATGGCGCGGGATTTGCTACCTACCAAACGTCCTGATCTTCTTGTGCTTGATGGTGGTAGAGTTCGAGGAATAATAACTTTAAAATTTTTGCTTGAACTAGAGAGAAGACGATGGGGCAGACCAATCCGAGAAGATATTGATCTTAATATGGGCACGAGTGTCGGTTAGTGCTTTGCTCGAGAGAATTCCGACCTGGGTTTGAAATGCACCCGTAGACTAATTCATATATTTAGGTGCGCCTATCTTGGTGGAGACTGCCATTAAAAAATCTAGCGCACGACATGCAATGGAAACATTCAAACCGCTTGTTCGGGAGATATTCAAATCTAAATCACATCATACAAACCAGATAGCCAAATTCTTGGATTTCCTGAGACGTCTATAGGCCGATGCTCTTTATGACTTGACAAACCTTAACAGCGCACTTCAGAAGTCTTTCGGAACTACCCAATATTTGTTCGATGTTCCGTGTTCGCTACCCGGAGTCCGAGTAGCATTGACCACAAGCCAAGTAGAAAGCGATGGCACCGTTTCCTTATTCTCAAACTATAGGCACTTTCGCAACCAAGGCGAGGAAGCCTCGTATACATCTATTATGCTAGAGAATGTTGATGAAGAGCCGTTGCTCTGGCAAGCGTGAGTAGCGTTATTCCAGCATTTGATGAATTGTCAATGCGTGATTCATAAATGATTAACTCGTTTTAGGGTGAGGTGTTGTGTTGCTGCTCTGAGGCAGGTCTATCCTCATTCTCGCGTTCGTCCAAAGGTCCGCTAACGAGAATGGAAAGCTATTTCAAAGCCTAGTATTTACAGAATATAGGGACCCTCTAAGATGCAGGTATTCTAGCTAACTATCCACTTAAGTTTGCAATCCGAGAAGCCATGAGTATTTGGCCAGATGCTAGGAGGCCAGACCTTGTGATCAGCATTGGCATAGGATACGCACGTCCCAAAACTTCTAAGGATTACAAGCTTCCGTCCAAACGAACCTTTCAAAATGGGTTTATTGGCCGTGGCCTACGCGCATTTCTTTTTTTACTAGCCGCTAATGGAAAAAAAGGATTTGAAGATGCTCTGGATGATCTCCCGAAAGATATAAAGGAAGACATATTCCGACTGGACAAAGATTTAGGGGAAGAGTTGCCCGAGTTAGACAACGTTGAGCACATCGATCAGCTGTCTCAAATGCCATGTGAGATCCCTGATGATCTTGCGCGTGCGCTCTTGACGACTTCGTTCTTCTTTGAACTCGATGAAGAGCCTACTTTCATAGATGGACAGTACCGTTGCAATAGATCTGTTCTCTATAGTAGAAGTTTCCTAGAAGGAATTCTTGCCCTTGTGGAGAAAGAGTTACTATCGGCACGATTTACGATGCATAATGGAGTTAGTTTGGGTCTAGTTCAGGAACATGACGGCTGCAAAATCTGCAGATATTACCGCAAACAAATCTCCTTCTACGTCCCTAGTCTCTATAAAGATTTTTGACTTGAAATCACTAGCAAAACTGGTAGTAGAAAAATTGGTGGCTTCCCAACATCGCTGACTGTTCTCCGTAAAAGGCAACAAGCTCACGCAGTTTTCGGTCGGTCGGACCATAAGACTGATCAATGGCCGCCTTCCCGAGAATGTTACTGCTCAATTAATAAAAGCCCAATTGATAAGAGCACAATTAATAAGAAACGACTGAACGAAGACCCAATCTGCGGTACGGATGTTCCAAAAAGAAAAAAGGTGAAGTTCACATTTTAGACATAATCTTTCGTAGGTGACACATCTGTCCTATGCTATAAATGTTTCATCCCAGACTATAATAACTAAAAATCAATGTAGACAAGATAGGACACGGAATAATCTAGGGTTGTCGTTTGGCTTGCACTCCGTCCAAAATTTAATCAAAAATTTCCTCCTCATCGGCCTGCTTAAGCAGTTCCTTGATAGATGGTAGTTGTTCATCTTCCTAAAGCCTAGTCATTATTTGGTAATATCCTATAACACTACCCATAAATCTTTTAATCACCAGGCGAAGATTGTCGGCGGCTGATTTCAAGTTCTCGGCTTCTTAGCAAAGTTCTCCTCGTTCTATATCCTAAGCGCGCCGTTCCTACGCCAAAGTCCCCTCTACTATGCGTTTTATGTCTTCAAGAAATTTTACCTTTTCTTTAAATTCAGCATTTTCTTCTTCAAGTTCTACTTGCTCATCTTCCAATACAGCAATTTTTTCCGTGAGGATAGAATCGGATTGTCGCCACAGAGAACCATCCTATTAAACCAAATCAAATGTTATCCCGTAAATACTTTCACAAGACCTAGCAATTACCTGATCAGGTACTTCTATAGACAGACAAGTTTCGGTGGCGAGCGCCTCGAACTTGCTCCCGATGTATCGCTGGAGAGTCTCATGTGCACTCTTAGGAAGCCCGCTGAAAGGAATCTGGTTCGGACCATGTTGAAATAATTTCCAGATATCATCGTTGTATGGTTCTATTAGTTTCCAGTGATATTTGTCATATGTTTTTGGTTTGAGTCGGAGATGCACGGTCTTTACACTGATTCCGAGGTTTCTCCCTGTTGATTGATTAGCAGTCCATATTAAATATTCGAGGGTAAGGGGTCTCGCGGCTCTTACGGATATGCTCGCATAGCATTTCTCGACATTTCATTCTTTCCTCCGAGCGCGTGATATTACTTGATCTCGTCATGAAGTGATGGACTATACTTTTAATGAAGACGAAGATTTTTCTCCTGTGTCTTTAAATTACCCTCGTAAAAGGAATATCTCCATAATCCGGTATGATGCCAACTTTGTTAAAATTGTTTCTTATTTTATAAGTATAGCCTGATCTTGCATCCAACACGGTACTGTTCAATAGGTGTCCTATAGACGCGCGGAATGCCAGCTACAGCCTTGGGGTGTTAGAATGTAGTCAGGGATGGAACGACTCGTTGTGTTCAACATAGATTACGTTGGCTGAACTAGGCTAGACTTGATTGGTACTAACTGCATCACTACTAAAGAAGCTGTGTTCAATATTCAGCTGAATCGAACTTAGATGCGTTCTAGGTGAAACTCGCTAAACCTATGTGACGCTAAATGCAGTAACGCTCTTGTAGTAAAAAAAGGTTAAACTGAAGGGAAACGTCCAGTATAGGCAAGGGCTGGTGAACTTGCCTGGACTTGTGTAATACCAACCAACACATATGGCGGGGTTGTACTAGATATTTAATGTTGAACTGCACAGTGGTATCCAACAAAACTCACCTTTAGGTGAACGTAGCTAGACAACCAAAATAGCAATTGCAGCTATATCACCGTCGATGCTATCAAGGTTGAACAAGACAAAGTTGTGTTCAACAAAACAATGTTCCGTTAGCGCTATCTATATTCATGTGGTCTAAACTGCCGCTGGAACGCAGTTTAACCCCCATCCCGATGACATGAAATGCCCTGTGTGATGAAACGCTCACCAGGTACCTCCACATTTGAGCACTGTTACTCCTCATCCACATATTCAATACTGCCTGCGAGCAGCAGAAAGAATAATCGTTTGATTTCTTATTCGATATCTCTTTGCAAAATGGTTTTTACCAAGAATTAAAGTGGTGGATTACAGGACCACTCGCACTACTCGAAAATCCGCTGTTTTCTACCATCACGTCAACATCATCCACACAAACGCTTGAGATGGATACGAAAACAATATGTTGTTTCATTTTACATAATTTGTTAGCATATTATTTTTTCTATCGTCATAAATCTGTAACCTGGAAATATACCAATTTTGGTAGGATTCTTGGCAGCAAAAAGGTACATCAAACAAAAATACGGATCAGGCGAATACACAGGAAGTGAATAGTGATGTAACTGGATGTATGAAAATTACTAGGGCCGCTAAACGGAATAGCCGCCCCATAATACTCTCCGCAAGTAGGGGATGGCCTGCTTTAAGGAAACATAACTCTAGTAACTTAAAAGTACTTCGGGAACACATCACACTATGGGGTATATAGGGCTGCGAAAGAAATCACCAAGAATAGCTATTATATCTCTATGCGGGCTTTACACTAAATCATATAGATATACGTCTAGAATTGTTAAGCCTCTTCACGTTTCCTATGTTGATCTAGGAAGTCTAAGAATATCGAAAGTAGGGACCATTTAGGGATGTCTATGATTAAACACGTCTGCATGTCATTCTAGCGTCTGATGGATGGCTTCCGCCTCTTCATATTTTCCTTGCCTAGAGAGCACTAAGCTAAGATTACTAATACTAGTAAGCGTGTTAGGATGCTTACATCTAAGCACCTTCTCTTATACTTCTAACGCCTATTGATGTATTGCTTCCGCCTCTTCATATTTCCCTTAGCTATTAAGTACTAAGCTAAGGTTACTAACACTAGTAAGAGTATGCGGATGATCGCGTCTAAGCACCTTCTTATACGCTTCTAACGCCTATCGATATATTGCTTCTACCTCTTTATATTTCCCTTAGCTAGAGAATACTAAGCTAAGGTTACTAATACTAATAAGCGTATTAGGATGCTCACGTCTAAGCACCTTCTTATTCCCTTATAGGTCTCATTAATACATCGCTTCTACCTCTTTATATTTCCCTTACCTAGAGAGTATATTACTAAGGTTACTAATACTAGTAAGAGTATATAGATGCTTATATCTAAGTACCTTCTTATACCCTTCTAACGCCTATTAATATATTGCTTCTACCTCTTTATATTTCCCTTAGCTATTAAGTACATTACTAAGGTTATTAATACTAGCGAGCGTAGAGGGATGCTTATATCTAAGCATATCTTCATATCTTTCTAACGCCTATCAATGTATTACTTCTGCTTCTTCATATTTCCCTTAGAGATCTTAAAACCATCTATAATTAGATAAGAGCATGGCCATATTCAATTAATCCTCTTCATACTAATTATATATAGACCTCGTTACCTCTTTCGTATGCGAAAGCAGCCTTTGGCATTCCTTCCAGCTCTCATACTATCTATTAGGAAACATCTCTACCATGATCGCTCGCGACTTCTCTTACTATTATATTAGCTCAAGGTAGATCGCTAGCCACGTCCAGACTAATAACTATATAAGTCGGTGCATATCAAAAGACATAGTCTTAAGTTCAACCTGAATCAGCAAATAGTTGACTAACAGCGCTACTACATCTTCAAATTAGAGCCCATCACCATCCCTACAGATAAGGCCTTCTAGGATGCCCTACCGATTAAACATGCTCATTAATACTAGCAAATCCGTCGCTGTTAGCTGCTCCTAACGAATTTGCTTAAAAGATAGCTACTATATTATAATGACTACATACTAAATACTAGCGTCCTACTAGAGGTCTTTAGCGTCCTTATGCTATAGAAGATATATCTGGTTTGATACGCTCTCATAGAATAACTAAAGGTACTAGGAGACTATAACCTATAGTGATCGACTTACGATATAGGCCCCTACTTACGTAATAGCAAGTAGGATATACTCTAATACCTAAACTAGCGACCTCTCGTCCTCTTTAAAGTAGCTAGATTATAGGGGCGGCATCCTAGCCTATAATAGGGCTAGGGACTCTATTTTATTAATTAGCTAAATAGTAATTATATAACTATTACTCCCTACTAAATTCTACGCTATAAGACCATTTCATAATATGATTAGGATCGCCCTATAGGTGGCCTATAGTAGGAAACCTACTAGTAGCCCTTATTTATTAGATATATTACTACTAAAAAAGATCCTATCATCATCTATATTATCTAATACCATTAGCTAGCGCCTATTACCTAGATCATATAGCTAATAATATATGAGCTAGAGGATATTCATCTTTAGATTGTCTTATCCTAGAATCTCTATAACTATAGTAATCTACTAGTAGCCCTATTCTAACTATATAGTATTACTAGTATAGATCTAAAATACCTATATATCTAGTATTAATTCTTATATATAATATAAATACTTAATAGCTATCTAGGTTTTTCTAATAGGTATTAAGATTAGTTTTTATTTAAAGGCCTTATAAGGATAGCTAACCTAATACTAGCTAACCCTACTAATACTACCTACTTATAACCCTAGCTAATCGCCTTATATTTTCCCTTAATTATACTAATCTTAGATATATAGCCTATAAATAGTAGGTCCTTCTAGAAAGGTACTATAGAGTATAGTAGAGGCTTTAGATACGTCTATACTAGAAATAGTTCCTATTAGCTTATAAAATAACCCTAGAGTAAGTCTCTTACTAAACTAAGCTACTACTACTAATAGCGTATCTTTAGAGAACTACTATAGTTTATTAAGCGCTATTCGATACCTAGGCGTATTATATATATTAAATTTAACTACTATTAAGTAATTAGTATATAGTAGTACCTTATCCTTAATATAGTTAGGAAGCTAGAGAAGAGTTAAGTCTATACTAACTATCATTATAAAATCCCTAGTACGTTTCTATTATCTACTTTCTAAGTCCTATTATAATCGTTAGTATATATTATAGCCTATTTTAGACTAAGACTAATATATACTAGTACTAACTACCTTATCTACCCTATCTTATAGAAGCTAACTACTTTTTAATCTCTAATTAAGTTTTTAAAATCCGCTAGCTAGTAGATTAGTAGGTCTAATTTAGTAGAGATCTACTATAGTAACTACTCTTATAGATAGCTCTTCTCCCCTACTAGTATCTACTAGATATCATCTATTACTAATCCTTTATATAGGATAGTAAAGAGGATTATACTATATATAGCTAGATAAAGCGATATAATCGCTAGGTAGTCTCCCTCTATTATCTAGATAGCCCTTACTAGATACTAGAAGTTAGTATTAGTATATTATATATAGTACCTAAAATTAGATAGTAGTTATATATAAGCTAAGATAATACCTCTAAAACTATATATAATAAATATTAGAGGTCTCTACTAGAGCTAGTCGAATAATTAGCCTAAACTTACTCTTAATAGATAAGTCTAATAGTACTACTAGATAGTATCTCCTACCTCCTTTATATTCCTAACTTTCTTAATCTCCTCTATTAGCTCCTACCTATAGTTAAGGATTATATTAACTCTATAGCTTAATAGCTTAGAGTTATACCTATAGATTATTATATAGTACTATAGAAGATCCTTTAATAGGAAGTTATAGAGCTATATCTAGCTAAGATTTCCTCTTCCTTACTATAATCTATATATATATCTATCTAGTCTAGTAATAGTAATAATACTATATAGCGTTATTAGTTAGTATTACCCCTCTTAGTATAGATATTATAACTATAAAAGTCCTTACTTAGTAACTACTAGCTCCTATTCGTCTAGCGTATAGAGCTAGGTAAATCTAAAGAAATAGTAGTTAAAGTTAATATTATTATCTCCTATCTCGACCTATTAGTCTCTAAGAGGGTTAACTCTTAGCTTATAAAGGAACTAAGGTACCCTACTACGAAACTATACTAGCGCTACTCTCTATATATTACTTTTATAGTATAAAGGTATAATTATAATCTTAGCTATAATATATAATCTCTTATCGTTAGTAAGGTTATCGTTTAGTACCTTTTATAATACTATATTAAGGTTCTTATTAGGTAGTTCCCTTAATAGACCTATTACCTAGAAGACGTACGACTTTCTCTAACTAGCTATTATAAATTATCTTTAATAGAGCGGTATATTAGATAAGAGCTGACTATATATATTTTATTAATATAATAGCTACCCTAGCCTTATTAGTTAATACGTATAGGGTATTAAGTATATACCTATAATTACTACTACTATTAATTCATAGATACTACTATATACTAAATATAGCTTCCCCTTAAATCATTCTTTTATAGTAAAAATAGCTTACTACTATATACTATATTAGTCTATCGCTACTACCTAAGGCTATTTTTCTATAAAACCTAATTATAATAAACTCTATATAAGTTTTGCCCTAATATTATATACTATAACTTAAAACTAATTAGGCTTAGCTCATTTTAGAGCTAGCTACTTTAGACTTAATATTATTAATCATTTAGCTCATCTCCCCCCTCCCTAAGACTAGAGTATATATCTAATATGCCAATTAGAGCGCGTTTAGTCCTAACTACAAATGACGCTAAAAGCAAGCAATCAGGACTAAGGACTCGCTAATATTTTTTACTAGCGTATTTTACAGAATAATTACATTAAAGTATACTAAGCACACACCTAAATTATTGCCTATGGATAACTATCACTATCTATATTACCCCTAAAAATCTTCTTTTTTCCCTATCTCTTTATATATATAGTATCTAAAGTAGTTATACTAAATTTTAAAAGAATGAATCATTTATTGTTATGCCTAGTAAGGCGTTCTATAAGGTTAAGGGTTACGATAGGAAGTAAATAAGCAAATCGATATTTACTCGCTTCTTATGCGCTTTATAAGCGCTTATAAAGTGCTTAATACCTATAGAAAGACTAAGGCTAAGATGCCTAAAACTGAGATGTATATAAGGATACTCTAGGAGGTTAGATGTAATGTCAACAACTTAAGAATATAGAAAACTTCTATTCCGATCTATAAGGCGGTAGTGGGCAGAGAGAAGTACGAGCGTGGAAGTAGGAAGCTCATGTATGGGAATTCGATCACATGACTTTCATGACTCATATAGTCTAACCAAATCTGGACTAGTGTGAGTCACAGTCTGGAGTGAACGTTCCGTAGTTGGCAGCTGACCTATACCCTCCCAAGACTACCATGACTTGGGATATCGCAGCCGCCAGCGACAAATGGCTGATCAACCTTTGTCACCAGGCAGAGAAGGAAGGGGGCAAGATCGGGGGGGAAGAGTATGGAGACCGGGTCATCAAGGTCTCCCAGCAAATCGCCGTCAAGTATGGCTATGGGGTGACAGCCTCCGAAGCAGCCACACAAGATTTCGCATACCGCAGAGTCGATCGTCGTATTGCCTATATCCCACGCGTTTACCGCTTTATTGAATCGAATGAATCGTCAGACCCTAAAGGGTATCTCTTTATGGAATATGTCCCCGGCCGGAGCTTAATAGACGTGGATCTCGAAGTCCACCTAGACATTGTGCCCCGCATGGCTAACATAGTCCTACACCTAAGTCAAATCCAAGGAGATAAGAGGCCCGGCCCATCTAGTGGTGGTAAACCACAGGGATATATATGGGGCGATTATGGCGCGAACACCGAATTCTACTCAATCGAAGAATTGAATACCTACATGAACAAGCGCCTAGAGATACGCAACGACTCCATCGACCTAACCCCTTACCCTCTCGTGTTATGCCATCTAGATCTTTGTCGAAGAAACATGATCCTAAAGGAGGACGGGTTTTCTCTCTGTCTTGTGGACTGGGGCTTTGCCGGCCTCTATCCCCGCTTCTTCGAGATCGCAATGGTTCCGTGTGTGGTTCCATACGATGCACCCTTCGAGCCGCTATTCATACAAGAGTTAGAGAAAGTTATGGATTTCACCGATGCAGAAAGGCAACTAATCAAGCTGATTCGCTGTGTTCGCGCTGCAAATATGAGATGGACATTGTAAGAAAATTTCCTTAGCCCCTACTCTGGCTTGGCTAATCGAATGACATAGTGGTGAAGTGGCTTCGTTCGATTATGAGGCGTTCATCACAGGGCCTCAGGAAGAGTGAGCCAAAAAAATCGGTGCAGGTCTACAAATCCACATACTACTGCGGTAGATAATCCTAAGCAATTCTGATCTAGACTTTTCCTTGGTACAGGCAGTTCACATGGCGTACAAGGTCCTGGAGGCGATCAACTCCGAATTCGTGATATCATGTCCCTGCCCTCGTTCATATCTAGGTGCTTGACGTCGCGTAGTGCCTGTCGACCGGCTCCATGGGCTCGTAGATGGATTTCTAGAAGTTGCTGTTCCCGGAGTGATTCTGCGCTTCGCGCATGGCCAAGTTCGTGTACATAGTGAGCGAGTGCTTCCGCGGACGGCCTCCTGGTCATGGTCACGGGCTCGTTGCCGACCGGGGTCATGTCCATACCGCCGTGCACGAAGCGATCTTGCAGCAGAGGTTGAACATGGTCGTAAACGAGAACGTTGAGCTGAACAAGAGGGTGACGTCAATGGAGGGCAAGGTCCAGGCCAGGTACGCGCACTTCATCAAGACCCAGGAGAGAGGCCTGTAAAGACGGACTTGTCGTTAGTGATTTTTAGTTGAGGCCCACGCCATCAGCTCCCGAAAAGGCCGTTGTTCGCCCGCAAACAACAGAACCCTAGTCGAGACAGCAGTTTGCCAATGATATCATTCGTTATGATATTCTGTCAGGGTAAATCTCCCACTAGTAATTTACTAGGTGGTCCATCTGCCGCATCCTGATGACCTGGTCTATCATGGAAACTCGGCGTCCAGGGCAATTTCCACATTCCGGCAGTTTTTTCCGCTTTCTGCCCCTATAAATAATAGAGAGGATAGATAGACTGAATACCATCGTTCTCATCATTGTCAAATCAGACTACCTGCGGCTGAGCCCATGTTGCCTCTACCTTCAGACCTCTTGGGATCGAGATTATTTTGCTTTCCTACGCAGGTGGCGATTTGAGAAGGCTAGCCGGCTTTTGGAACGGCCTTTTTTCGAGCGACGCGGTACAGATTACTCTCTCACAGAGCGCTCACGCAACCTATGTAGTCCACTCGTTCCGCAAATGACTGGATTGTTCTCTCACTTCTTCCCTCGATGACCTTCTTTGCGGCCTTGGTTTGACAATTCACCACCTTTCCTGTGCCCATCCTGCTACTCCGTCCGTGTGACCCGCGTCTTTAAGTCTCCCCTCGTGGTCTCCGCTCTGTTCTGTCTTGATAGTGAACGCCCCACACTCGATCGGTGTTACCGGACAGGGAACAGGTCCACCGATAATAAAGAACTAACTAATAAACTTGTAGTTCAAGAATACTGAGTTGTAATGTATATACTATTAGTATAATGAACCAATTGTAATAATAAAGTTAGTATAGATCGCGGGCGATCATTAGTTTCGGCGAAATGTCTATCCGTCCCGAAGAATGCAGGCAGCTTCACCAAGCTAGGACTAGGGCCAAACTCCCCTTCGCTCCTTTTTTTGTTGAAGGGCCTGGCACCTGCAACCACTACTTATGTATCTTATAAACGCACTGTGACCCATAGCAGAACTTTGGTCCTAGCCATTTTCAAGATGAGAAAGCGTCGGCTACTCAGAGAAGAAATCACGTATTCCCTCGCCAAGGAACGAGAGGTAAATATCCTGCATCAGCTGGGATATTTCGACCAGCAGTGTCGGTTCTTCTCCCGTCTGTATGACAAACGCGAATGGATGAAATCTATTATAGCTCATCATTTGGGTTTCAGATCGACCAATGTGTGCCATGTGGCGAAAATGGAAGACTGGTTCCGTGGCAGCTTCAACGTTTGCATTCCTGTTACTATTGATAACTGGACGGACCGACGGCAGCCGGGACATCGTGTCATGCTCCGATTTCCTCTTCCGTATCGCGTCGGGGAGGGCTTTCGGCCTGGAAACGGGGATGAAAAGATCCAATGCGAAGCTGGTACTTACGCATGGCTTGAACAAAACTGTCCAGATGTCCCAATTCCACGACTATACGGTTTTGCTATGTCAACAGGTGAAACTGTACGACAGCGTGCCCTTGGTAAAGACGTACCGACTAATGCTTACAATATAGTTCGCCCGAATTGAACACCTGCCTTTTTTTAGCCGCTATTTCCACATCCTACGCCGTCGGTTTCTGCAATGGCTTCGTTTGCCGGTGCCTTCACACTACGTTCGCCATCCAAATAAAATTAAGGCTCTGTATGGCGTGAGCGAGGCTGGATATTTGTTGATAGAGTACATTGAGGAAACACAAGGGACGATGCTTTCGAACACGTGGTCTGAAAAACAAACCGATGTCGAGTTGCGGACGAATTTCTTCAGAGGTCTTTCTCAAATCCTGCTGAGTATCAGCAGAACACCGTTACCTCGTATTGGATCTTTCATTATCAGCAGGGAAGGATATGTAACATTGAGCAACCGCCCGCTTTCAATGGAGCTGCAAGAGTTGGAAAATGAGAAGATCCCGACCGAATTGTCCCGCGACTATACCTATTCCACTGTGGGGTCTTATGTATCGGATATCCTAGCAGTACACGACAGCCGCCTGCGAAATCAGCCCAATGCTGTGAACAACGTACAAGATTGCGGCTATCAAATGTCGGCATTGGCTGCAATGCGGACAGTAGCGCCGTTGTTTTTCTGCAGAGATTTTGCTCGTGGACCTTTCGTGTTTACATTGACAGATCTCCATCAGAGCAACATTTTCGTTGATGATAAGTGGAATATCACTTGCCTGGTTGATCTCGAATGGGCCTGCTCTCGGCCCATTCAAATGGTCGAACCTCCTTACTGGTTGACGAATAATGGTGTGGATGAGATTGATGTCAAGGAATATGATAAAATTCGAAAGGAGTTATTGACCATTATGAGTGCTGAGGAGACAGAGAAGTCTAGCAATATACTCTCAAAGGATGCCGGGGACGCACCGATACGACTATCGGAAGTTATGGAACAAGCATGGACAACAGGGACGTTTTGGTATTCCCTGGCACTCTCTAGTCCTACGGGTCTATTCAGCTTGTTCTACGAGCACATTCAACCCTTGCTGTCTAAGCACTGCCCAGGGGAGATTGGTGAAATCATGCCATTTTACTGGGACAAAGATGTGGGAAAATTTGTGGCGACCAAGCTCGCCGATAAGAAGAAATATGATCGTGAGCTTCAAAATGCTTTCGCAAAGTAGCTCTGATAGTTGTCTTTCTGATCATACTTGAAAACATGAGCAATGAAGGACTTTGGATGGAACAAAGATTATCCTTATAACGACTGGCTACCATTTCCCTGTTCGTACGGGGCGACATTTGACGGTGTCCATACTTCTGTCTGGCAATCCCTTATTGGCTAGGTTTGCCTTGCTGTCCTTTGCCCTCTTGCTCAAGGTGTCTTTCAAACGCTTCATCCAGTGCACGGAAACCCTTGTTCACGTGGTTTTCTTCTCTCTTTCGCTGTGCAGCTCTACCTGAGGTGCTGATCTGTTGACGACGTGTGTATCGAGGATCGCTTTCCTCGGTCGCACTCCGAGCCTAAAGAGCTCTCTGCCGTGTTTGCATTTCTCCCACGCAGGGTGCCACTCGTTTCTCATCGCTCGACGAATGGTAGACTTGGCGGTTGCTGTGAGTGCTCGCAGGGAGTCTGGTTCTGGTAGCGGTTCGGCGTTTGCTCTCACGTTCGGATCATCCCCAGCGGCGTCTTTCGCAGCTTGATCAGCCGCCTCGTTACTAGGCACTCTGACGTGTGCCGGGATCCATCGAAATTGCACCTCCCATCCTTGGCTTCAGGCCTCGTCAAGCGTTCGTACCGTCTCGACCAGAATGTACTGGCCAGACGGGTGCTTGGGACTCTGAATGGCTTGGATGGCGGCTTGGTTGTCGGTTAATATGACGGCGCGCTTGTTCGGGGGAACACGCGTTGGCGGTATTTCGAGTATTATCTGTAGATTCGACATCCACTGCTGCACCGGCCGTTGTCCGAAAAGCCCCTGTTATGATCTGAGCTGCACGAGGAACCATCATCTCTCGCAGGAAACTGTTTTGGATCTCCCGAAGCTGATCTGTTTGATCCCAGGAGACGTTCTAACTCCCAGGAACACACCATATCCTTTCTCCCGTAGACTACTATCATGGCCCAGGAAACATCCATGTGAGGGGCTAGGAATCCAAAGCCAGGGTCAAGAGATGTCCGCATGGCCGTGGTACAAGGCAGTAATGATGTGTCAACAGAATAGTGGCAAAGCCAGTCTCGTGCTTTTGCCATGTGGTGGATAGGCTCCATAGATCACTATTTTCCCACTCAATCGTCGTCAAAAGTCGGGTTCTCCAACCAGAGACGCATTTTCTCCAGGGAAAAGATATCATGTTCCTTCTTAGAAGTGGTATAGTCCTCAATCCGACCCTCAATCCAACCACTCGTACCTCGGGACGTTCCCAGTAGACTACCGATTTCCCCGGCCGAGCCAAAGTCGATCAGGACCGGCATTCCACCGCTGGCCTCAGAGTCGTCGACCAGCACGTTCGTCGGGTTGAGGTCATTGTGTGCCCAGCCGAGTAAATGTAGGTGATAAATAGCGGACTCAAGCGCGTTCATGAATGATTTCTTATCGATATTTCCCACTCCGCGACTGAGATAGTTCTTCAGGTGGTGCGAATGGCGGCTGAGCACGATTCCGGTCAGGTAGCCTCTCCGGAAGCGGCAGCCGTGGTACCGGATGAAATAAGGATGTGGGTGTGCGAACAGAAATTCCATGGTACGGGCCGCCTCCAAAAAGCTTTGGGCGAGCAGGTGTACTACATTGTATCGTTTATACACATCATATTGGGAAATGTTGGGTCGCTTGATGAAGACTTGGACATTGGCGGCGAGCTCCAGTGGCGCCTGACACAACTGATTGGCGTCAGACAGTGGCAACCCTGGGAATAAGATCTCAGCTTTGCGGGTAGGTAGTTCGCCGTAGTAGATGACGTCGTCTGAGTCGACGACAGCGAACATTGTGTATCGAAATTCATGGGTTTCTGAGTCGAATTCCTCAGATACATAGACAAGTCGGCCCACCTCGTGGTCTGTGGTGTCATGATAAAAGTAGCAGCGGGAGGTTGTTCTGGTGAATGCACCCCGTGGTGAGAACTTGCGGGACCTTGGATTTCGCAGCACAGCCCAATGCTAAGATAGCTGGAAACGAAATGTTGCAAAAGAGAAACAAAGGAACTGTGAGAACTCCGACCGGCCTGTGCATTCGCCGCGCCAGTGTACACACGACAAGATTCGATGCTATTGGTTTATCGTATGGTCATATGCCGCCGGTGGGGCTCTTCGGGAGCCGAGTACCAAAGATTGGCTTTTAATTCGTCCCACTCGCGTTGTTTTTGGCACGCCCTACCGGTAAGCTTTAGGCCAAATCAATCTACATTGAATGTGATCGCGCCTGCAGGCCTTCCTAAACAGCACCGGCCCAAGCACAAAGTACCGCCACGTGATCAGGCGATCAGCGAGGTAGCCCTCCCTCCGCTCCACTTCCATCCGCAAGTCCACTAACGTCCGACAGCATTCGTTTCCCCAGGTATCTGGTCAGTTGGTTACCATGGGAATAGCAGAAAGCAAGATACTGGCGGAGAGTCTGTTAAAACCGGCAAGAGCTCGCGGTTACAACGTATCATGATAATTGTTTTATTTTGGGAGCATACACCACTCAGCCCAACCTGGCGGTTATCCGCGACGCAGTGGCACCTGTTCATATAATTGCCTATTTGAGAGAAGCGCCCGGACGGGTGATCCTCGACTCGGCGCCAAAACAATCTACTTCGGATCATCTTATGTCAGACGACCAACATTTAACCCAGTAAATTCCCGACCTGGCCTAACATCAAGTCAGTCTCTCGACTCTCCTGCCCGGCCCTTAAAACCAGAATGGCACAACCACGAATTGAGCCGTCACCCTCTTTGCACTCTCGTGACAATAATGATGAGGACGCAGAATTATTCTCTGCGGTTCTTTCCGCTCTTGACAAAGAGCAGCTTGCCGTGCTTGCAAGCGCTGTTCTACAGCGTATCCAGCCACTTCATACAAGGCCAAATACGAAACCATCAATCGCTGAACCTCTATTTGGGTCTTACCACGTTCTATTTCCGTTGACCTTCGATACAGGTCTGCGCTGGATAGCGAAGATCCCCATCAACGGCACAAAGAGAAAATGGGACGAGTTGTCTGCCGCGGCCCTAGCTTCTGAGGCGAAGACCATACGCCTCTTAAAGCGCGAGACCGCCATCCCTCTACCTGACATTTTCGACTTCTCTCCGACCACACAAAACGCTCTCGGTTGCCCTTATATTCTGATGGGCTTTGTTTCTGGAACTCCTCTATACGATGTCTGGTTTGGACACCGCATGAACGGCGCTAGCCCGGACATCGTTCACTCGCGCCGAGTTCGCGCCCTAGAAAGTATCGCCTCGGCAATGGTGCAGCTAGACAAGTTCACCTTTCAAACCAGTGGTTGTATTGTTTCCGACAGCACGCAGAGTCCACCCACTATTGGGCCTACGCGACGAGTTGACCACAAGGCTATGCTTGACCGATGGTTTATTCATCAAGACCCAGACGATGACCCTATGTATATCGAGTGTGCAGTATCCAGCGACCCAAAACAACTTTACACCTTTATGCTCGACATACATCCCGAACATAACTCGATTTCCCAAGGTCTCGTAGCGCTCTTACGTCAGCTCATTAGCTGGATTCCCGAGCCCTGTGGAATGGATCCCTTCGTTCTTGCGCATCCAGATTTTGACATACAGAACTTTATTGTATCTGAAGAAGGGGAGCTCCTGGGTCTCATTGATTGGGATGGGGTCGCTGCTGTGCCCCGCAGCCTCGGAAACGAGAGATACCCCGGATGGCTCACACGCGATTGGGACCCAGCCATGTACGGATATAAGAAATCTATGGAATACGTGGACGAACCAGAAGGCGTATGGGAAGATTCACCGCAATGTCTTGCCTACTACCGCAGCATCTATGATGGTATAATGGCAAGATATCGAGTGGAGAGGAGACCTGGTTCTGAGACCAACATCTGTCGAATGTCCCTTGTTGCAGAAAATCTAGCTATTGCGGCAGAAAACCCTCCACGGCGAAGTGCAATTCTGCAGAAGATGGTGGAAGAAATCTGGGCTACTGCGGGAGAAGGGGAGGAACCGGATTTCATAGACTTGGCCAACATGTTCGCTGAGAACAAAGTGGATGTCCTGGTAATGGAGAGGCTCGAGAAGGGCTTTCATATTCTACTATCAAAAGAAGGACTATAGATCCGTGGCCAAAATCGATGCTGTTTTTATCTAGTCACTACTATATTGGTCTCTCCAATATTTTCCTCTTACCTTGCCCACGTTACTCAACTTCGCCTAAATGTTCTTGTAAGATAGATGAAAGCAAACCCAGGCAATGAAACCACAGAGAGACAGTGGTCAGAAGATCGTGTACAGTTTCTTTGTGGGAGATCACAAAATGCAGACATTGCTCTTACTCTGAATGAAGTGAGTAGTCAATCTTCTATCCTTTACCTTATTACATAGCTTATAAAGGAATTACAAGGTTCGAAGCCTCACTGTCTATATTAATGCCAGCCCTCAACGACGTGAGGCCTTTTACAACTTACAGATAGGGAATGAAGGGCTTGCTCCTATCCAGGATGTGAAGACTCGCTGGAATTCGACATTCTTGGTGTTACGGTGTGCCAAACAGCTGCAGTCAACCTTCGACGAGTTTTGTACAGAGAAATGACACATTGCCAATCAAACTTGCTAAGGCACCTTGAATAAACCAAAGAATCCCTCACAGCTGGCCATTGTTACTTGGGAGGCTCGCAAAGTCCCCTATTTCATCCAGTAGTTCTTGAGTAAACCACTGGGGATCACTGGCCGAAGGCATATAGTCAATTCCCATGATCCACTCCTGGACTGGCGCATAGGATTCCATATCTGGAGGCCTTGCCTGGTTGTGATCCCTATTCATCCAATCCAAGCCATCTGGATCGAGGTCTGGATTTGACGCCAGAGGGGCTAGCAATTCAGCAACCTGCGCGGAAGAAGAAACACCCATTCCCTCAGTTTGGGTGTTACAATTGTCTCCGGACATCATATTGATAGTCCTCTCAGATAGGGACTCAAAAATGTCACGGTAAGACGATGCCTGACTCCAGCGTTCGGCAATAATGACTAGTAGCGTAGTGCAAGCCATGCAAGTGTTGACCACCACGCTCTGGGGGGTGGATTCACGGACGCGACGTGAACGCCACAAACAGTAATTGAAGGTCAGTCCAGCGAGAAATAGAATATGAAGACTACCCCATGTGAATTGAATGCGACTTCGAACTTGGTATAGACGACGATATCGCTGGCAGATATCGCGAGCGGAGTCTGAACAGATCTGGAAAGCCGCATCGATGGACTGAGATTTATGAGGATCTCTTAGTGTTGCCAACGGACATGTTATTCGGGGGCGATACAATAAAAGAATTGAATAGTCGTAAGCGATATGGAACCAATTTGGAGAGTCAAATACAGAGAGTGGGGAGGCGTTCAAGGTATCAAGCTCATCTGGCGCACCCGAGCGCCATTCTTCTAGCTCTTGGCGTAGATTTTCAAACCGAGTAGAATCATAGAAATTATTTTCTGCCAGGCGGAATATATTTGGGTATAGATTGTCACTGATCTTTGACCAAAGTTGTCGCAGCTTAATAACGTGGATAACTCCGGTCATGCTTGTTCGAGGCTCCCCAGGCGACGATCGCGGGGGGCGCAGAAAACCATCGAACGTGATGTTTTCATCATCAATGTCGAAAGGCAGCTGTTATCATTCAGACCGTCAGCAATAAGCCGGTGTTTAGTAAATTAAAGAAAGGGATAGGATGCCCTACCTCGACATCAATAGCATTGTCTGGAATTCCCTTTGGGCGTCCCAGAATGAACGATGCTACACAATCCAAATCATAGGCCACCCAGAAGCAGCGTTTGGAGATCTCTCTGGTTAAAGAGTCTGCGCCGGCTCTGTATTTCTCAGTGCTACGGTGGTAGCCGAGCTCGACGCATTGTCGAATTGCCATGCCGGAGAGCTTCCTAATTTAGACCATCAGCAATCACGAACGATTCTTTCTGTGAACACTCAATAGGGGACAAACCAGAGACTAGCCCCATTATAAGATCTTATTGAATAAACTGCACAGCAAAGAAGAGCCTGGATTGACTGCAGCCCATCCACGTGGAGCAAAGGCGCAATACGATCAACGGCCCATGAAAAATACACCTGAAGGAGTTAGCAAATATGAGACTGATAAAATTTGTCTTGGGGTTTAAATCACTTGGGCCGCTTCTGTCTCAGACTGTCCTAGGACCAATGAACCGATTGCATAAGCCTATAGGAAAGGGTGTCAGTATAATGATCAATCCGTTACGCGACGCAAGGATTGGGCTTCTGACCATGAGCACAAAGAACAGAGAAGCCGAATCAGCTGTATTGATATCACCTGATGTGCTGGTACTCAGACATTCTTTTTCCATGGACTGAAAAGTCGGCCGGTGCAAAAAGGGGTATTGTGGATGGATGCTTTTGAAGTAGGCCTGGGATAGCATGGCGGCTTTTGTTGAAGATGGGAGTTCAACTGGAGGCATTGGACTCGAGCGTGACCTGGTGTGATGTTCGATATTGTCTCCAATCCGGGGTGAGTCATTCCAACCAGATTGCTTGAGAGGTAAGTCGATGCTCGCGCTGGCAATACGGGAGAAGAAGACGGCCGAAGATGGACCAAAGAATTGTGGCTCACGACCAGCAGCACTCAGGCACAACAGGGCTACCTCATTACTGAGCAGGTCGAGATTGGAAGTCGATTCCACAGCAACTGAGCTTGCGTCATCGGCAGAAGCACCTCTTGGATCATTACTTGGAGAATCCTGGTGATCTGGTGATTTTTCCTGCTGGTACTGCTGCAGTTGTCCCTCAAGTTGTGCTACGCGAGCTTCCAGGCTTTTTACATAGTCCCGCGGTCTGTGCAAGCCGGTTGCTGGGTCTTCAACGAGGCATTCTTGGGTGCTGTTAGTCAAAATTATGTTGATAGTTCAAATGAATCGTACCTCGATTTGTTCGTGCACAAGTTTTGCATTTTGGGCTTTTGCCGTCGCACTTTGAAATATTAAGGACCCAAATCAGATTCGATGGTTTCTCAATCAATCGCCACGTCGCTGAGCCAACGGGGAACAGGAGTACCGACCTTCAATTTGCGCTGCTTGCAGCTTATGCAAGCTAGGAGGGTACGCTCACTTATGCGTGGCCTTTTGGCCGAACGGTCTCCGTCGTCCTGCTCACCCATGATGTTTCGTATTCTGACAAGGGTGTGTCTACGGAATCGTGGGAGGAGCGGGGAGAAGTTCTCCCCACGCAGAACTAGAAACGGGCCGATCTTATCAGTACCGGTAACCAACTAAAGTTCTCCACCAAGAGTTTCGATAGACCCGCCCTTCCACAATATACATCTCCGCGACCCTACACATAATATCCTCCACTATTCCCAAACTAGAAAGCTTCAACTATAAAGACAATCGATGTTAGACAACGGTAGGCAGATGTGTGAAAAGGTTAAGACTGTTTATTCACATCGCTCAGCGCCGTGCTCAGTTCTACTCATGGAGCGAGGGTGAGCATTAAAGTGGAAAGAGCAAGTCACGGCGCGCCAGCTGTGTACATGCAACTTCGAAGCCGGGAATCCTCCTAATTTTTGCTCTCTTTGTGGAAGCAGAAGAACTTGTTGATGAGTGGACTAAAATCAGGAACTGCATTATGATCAAGAATACCTTTTCAGAAATATAGACCATACAGTATACCTTGCGTCCAGACCTTGCGTGATACGATATGGTAATAAGCGCAGAACTTGTACGAAACCTTATATCTGCTAAAGAAAGGTACTCCGATTATCATGATAGATTCCTAAATAGATTAAATGTGCTCAACCCCAACTGTTGCGCACAGTTTTCAATGCTCTTCCGCTGAATGCTGGCATACAGGGCGTTACTATCCAGAACTGCGCAACCAAGAGACTTTTCGAGACCTTTCCGGTCGGGATATGGTTTGTTCTGGCCCATAACGGAAGACGACGAATCCCCCAAATTGGACTGGAAGATACCAGCTGCGGAGAATGGAAGGAAATCCTCATATGTAATTGGTGCAGCAGTCACAATTCCCGCCAGCACAAGCTGTTCGAGATAGTCCCCGCGTGTCTCGTCATGGGTTGCTAAGTGTACAGGGAGGAGTTTCATGGTTGGAGTAAATTCACAGTAGATTAATCCCTGCTGACGGAGCTCGGTCCACGTATCCGGGTATTTAGTAAAGACCCGAGCCACAGCTTCATCCATTTTCTGTGCCGTGGTACGGGAAACTTCCATCGCCTCGTTGAATAGCTCATCATATAGCTTGCGCCCAGCTGGAGTTAGAGCTGCTCCTCGCTCTTCAATCTCTCCAAAACGAGCTTTGTGATGGCTATCGATAAGTTCACCAGGTTGATTGCTCGAAGACGCGAAGCTAACAGCTTCCTGAAGAGCCAAGAAGCTAGTCTGCCGTAAAAGAATGGGGCATTCGCGTTTTGGAGGGCCTTCAATCCTGTCCTTTACCTTCATACCCTGAGCTTGCATAGCAACCTGAGCGAGGCCGATATCGAGAGTTCGGGGTGTCAAATGATTGATATGAGCAGTTTGAAAGCAGACAATATCTGCCAAGATAGGATGCTCTTTCTTCAATGTGTTGTACACTTCAAACGTGGCGGCTGCCAGAGATTGCCAGCGAAAAGACTCCAGGGCATTGTCGACAAATATTTCTGCTTGGTCATAGGTAAAGCGGCCCTGTTGTGATTCTGCAATACTCATAACATCAAGCAACACATCGCTGAAGATCTTGCGCTGTTGAAGGTGGCTTAGAGCACGCTCCCGGGCTTCGGAAGATTCCAAGAGCTCAGGTCGTAGAAGTGTTGTGAAGACTCGAAAGGGGTTCTTGGACAAAGATTGAGCATCACGCGGTCGGAAACATGTAGCATGCATTGGAAGACCGGCGATGGAGAGATCGTAGTAGCCAATGGGATGCATGCCTAATAGGCCAAAAAGCCGACGAGCAACCTGGAGCTCATACGGACTGCCTAGACGTATAGCACCGTGGCGCTCGAGAGTAATGCGCTCGACACTATCGTTGGTACTATCTTGGGCAAGGACAGACTGGTTAACACCTTGTACAATAGAAACCAAATCTCCGTAAAGTGGTACCTCCGCCTTGTACATGTTGGACATGGCCACGGCGAAGCGAGTACGAAGGATATCGGCGTCGACATATCTGTGCTCAAACGTGCGAGGCCGATTATAAGCTTCAACGGGAATATCAACTGGCATCATGGAAAGATAGAGAATTAACACAGAAAGATTGGGATTCTCTAGTCAGAACTGATAATCCACGAGGGTTATCGTGGATATCGGCTCATGATAAATGAACTCCTCGACGGGTACCCATAACCACAAGACGGAAACTTCCATCACAAGCCTTTCTGGTCAGTATAGATGGGGATTCCCGATCAACGTGATCATTGCGATGCTGATGCTACCACGAGGCTGAAATTGTTATTTCGGGAATTTCCGTAGTCAATCTCGGGAGAAGCCGAAACTCGACCAATCGCACCAACCCTCGAGGCAAAGCGCAACCTGAGAAGCTTCAATCTATTACGAAGGGCTGTCAGAATCTGCTTCCATATCAAGATACGAGAACATATGCCATAATGAGTCTTACCGCCACCACAGAACAAACCCTTGCTGCCTCGACCAAGTCCGAAGGCACTAGCCGGGCGTTGAACATATCCAAACCCGGGACAGGCGAAGTCAAGCGTCTTCATCATATCCCATGGCCTGAGACTGCTTTAGAGAGACGAAAATGGCAGCTTGAGCAGATGGCGGGGGCTTTTCGTGTTTTTGCGAAGCTTGGGTTTGCCGATGGAGGTAGCGGACATATCAGTTTACGGGGTACGTCCTAACTACTTGTCTTGTTTACTGAACACTACGGAGCGAGAAATTAGCCTGACTATTTCAAACAGATCCTATTGACACAAAGACATTTTGGCTCAACCCATATGGCGTGCATTTTGGCATGCTCACTGTCTCCGACATGGTCCAGGTCGACGATCAAGGCCGCCGTGTGGGTGGCGCCGACAAGCCTGTCAATGCCGCTGGCTTCATGATTCACAGTGCCATTCATGCCGCTCGACCAGACCTGCACGCTGTATGTCATGCTCATAGCCCCCACGCTCGAGCATGGAGCACCTTTGGATTACCTATCGACATGCTCAATCAAGATAGCTGCATGTTCTACAATGACTTAGCCGTGTACCCATCGTTCGGGGGAGTTGTTTTTGCGGCCGAAGAGGGTTGTCGTATTGCCTCTGCTATGGGTCCGACTAAAAAGAATTTGCTCCTTCAGAACCACGGCTCATTGACTGCTGGTGGCACGATTGCCGAAGCGGCAGCCTTCTTCATTGCTTTGGAGCGGGCATGTCACAACCAGCTCCTTGTTGAGGCTTCTCTTGCTTCGCCGAGACTGAAAAAGACATTTGTGGGTGATGAAGAAGCTGAGTATACGAAAAAGGGAACTGGCAGTCCAGAAGTGATGTACATGCAGTTCATGCCGGAATATCAGTTTGTCCTCAAGGTGTCCGAAGGCGATTTTCTGCAGTAAATAATCCGCATGGATATATCTTCTGTATGTAGCAAATGACAAAAAATCTGAAAAAGGTTGAGTATTCTATTAGATTCAAATATTAATATTTGACACTATATTGACATTGATCACCTGTGTTTCTGCTTTGAAAATAGAGATGGTTTCTTAACGCTTTCTGCTAAACATGCTAATGTATAGAATTGCTTTTCAGAGCGCTGCCTTTGCCGACTGTTTCACTACTGACTCTTTAGACAATGCAATGTTCCCCAAGGCGCGTTCTCCTTGTGAACCCTCCATGACATTATTGATTGGCTTCCCACTTCCCAAGGCTCTCCATCTCCAGGCTTTAATAGCCTTGCGATCTGTATTGACATTCTCCATAACATCTACCACCCAATTTCCAATGTTGGGAAGGTACTTGAATGCATGGCCACTGCCTCCCGTAGCAACCATCAGGCCCTGCTTTCTTGGCACTCGGTCAATCACGAAATGGTTATCGAACGTATCAGTGTACCAGCAGATTCGTGTAGTTGCGATGGAAATATTCTCCTCGCACAGTTCCGGCAGGTACTCGTCCAAGAATGTTTTGATGACTTGGCACGCTTGTAGCGGGAAATCCGTAAGTCGTTCGCCGACAGGCTGGGCTCCATCACGCTCTGCGACAGACCATCTTGTGGCGGGCGTGCTGCGCTCTTTTCCATCGCTCTGTCGTACAGGATTGGTGTACTTGGTGCCGCGATACCCAACTTTAAAGTAACCATCTTCATTGCGAGGAAATCCATACAGACCCCCTTGGCTTCCAGCACGCATATTGAATGTAAACGTCGGGAACTGCTGCGGTCCCAGACGGTCCCATAGTGGCGAATTGGTAGGTATTTTCATGAGAATCACACTACCAGCTGTGGCTTCGCAGAGACCATCCAGTTCTGGCAACAGCACTGGAGTCCAACCGCCGCAGGCCAGAATAGTCATTGCAGCTTGATGTGATTTTCCATCCCGGGTTTCAATTCCAGTAACCCTGTTCCCCTTGAATTTTAAGGATTGCAGGCATCCAGCTTGGGCTCCGAAGATGAATTTCGCACTAGCTTCACGCGCCTTGTGAAGCGCGAGACGACAGGCCTTGTCGGCAATGGCCATTCCCCCTGTTGTGTCTAGCACCCCAACGGGATTCTGTCCGCGGCGCCTCTGTTGAAATGGATCCATGTAAGATGATTGCCCACGGCTTGCGGCAACCTCACAGTGGCGTGGGTCTGTGGTCGCTAGCTGTGTGTTATGGTGCCCAGCCTTCTCCATCCCATCGATACAAGCCTGCTCCCACGGGGGTAACTCCTCATCCGTGGACATGGAGATATTCCCATTTGCAATGAAAACGCGATCCTTGCTAGTCATTCCCGGAGGAACTGTCCTGCCGCTGGCGAGCTCTTCGTTCCACTCATGCCACGCGGCAATCGCCTCAGTGGATAGAGATTGGTATTCTGTCTGTCCTCCATAGGCAGAGCGAATGATTTTGTTTATGTCGGCGGAGGCAGCATCTGCCCCCTGCAGATAGGAGTATTGTGACTCGTCATAGGCTTGTCGGTCAAAGACCGTCACGTTGTAGCCGCGGCGGGCAAGATGCAGGGCGGTACTGAGACCGAAAACGCCTGCGCCCACCACGATGACCGAATCTCCTTTCTCCATAATTGATTGCGATAGAGTGTGGTATGCAAAGAGCACCCAGATTATTTTGTACTATGTCGTCTAGCTATAGTGGTGGATTGATAGGAAGAAACCGGTGGCTGCTCGGGTTCTACCGACTTCTCTTAGGTTTCTCCTCACTTCGCCGCTTCCGGGGCCATGCATCAGGCCTGAGCTTATCTTTACTTTCTACGGCAAGTTAAAATGCATGAGACTCGCACGTCTGTGAAGGATCTTACTATGATCCTCTGCTCTGCTTGGGATCTATGCCCTCTGCTGTCTCTCTTTCTCTCTGTCAGAAACTAAAACGATGGGTTACAAGACGATTTTCACAGAATCAACAGTCGCCAAATATGTTCGTGTAATTCGGGCGACTCCCAGGGAGCTGATTTGCAACGCCCGACTGCTACTTTCTGTGGCCCTCTATGCTTGCTCTGGTATTCCCCTGAGTAGGTCTCGCTCTATAGACTGCATTTCCCTCTGAAGTTTGCTGACCAGGAGAACGATCAGCTTGGGACCAAGGATCATCCTCGGTCGTGGCATCGCTGCCAGGATTTGAGCGGCACTTTAATATTAGTTCCGGGGCAAATGCCAACGAAATATCCAAGTTCGTGTCCCTGGTGTACATTGGATGCGGGGTGGGCGCAGGACTCTCCTTTTTCATCAATGACCGGGTCGGTCGACTCTGGTCACTGCGCCTCCATATGCTCATCTGGATTGCCGGACAGCTGGTAGCCACCTTTGCCCCGAATATTGGCACGCTATATGCCGCACGAATCATCAGTGGATTGGGAATTGGCCCTCTCACAGTGACAGGAACTAACTCCATTGTCGAGATTGCGCCTACCGAAATCCGTGGACTCCTCGCAACATGGTTTAGTGTGGCCATGCTCCTCTCTCTATGGGTCTCAGTCTTTTGTGTCTATGGTGTGTACCATAGTATAGAAGTGAGTCGCTTGCAATACCAGGCTGTCTGGTTCGGGCCCTGCATCTTCATCTTTTTCTGCATCGTCGCTAGTTTCTTTTTGAGCGAATCGCCTCGCTGGCTCTTCCTCGTCAACAGGCAGGAAGAGGCTACCGAAACTCTGGTACGTCTGCGTGGACTACCAGCTGAGCACCCTCGAGTACAGATAGAACTCCAGGAGATCCAAGAGAGCATTGCCAAGGAACGAGGTGAGGAGACCGGCTTGCCTGGAATGCTTGACATTGTTCGCGAGACTTTTCTCATCCCGGCAAACCTACGCCGTCTGACACAATCCCTCATGGCATTTGCTCTTGCTCAACTATCAGGCGCAAATTCAATCAGCTCCTATTTCGTTCCGATCTTGACTCTTGTCGGTGCTAGCGATAATACCACGCACAGTATATTTCTAAGTGGCATGTACAGCCTGGCAAAGTTCTTCTTCACACTGATTGCCTCTTTTTTCATCATTGATGCTATGGGGCGTCGGAAGTCAGCATTTATCGGAATCACCATTCAGGTCATCACCGATTTGTATATTGGCATCTTCATTAAATATCGCCAAGAGGGCCCCGTCTCTACCAATGCCGCCCAGGGTGCCATCGTCGCTATTTTCTTCCACGGTTTCGGATACGCCATTGGTGAGAGGGCCCGTGTTGATTGAACTTCGTTTTCTTCCCTTTCGAACTAACATTGATATTCAATCAGGCCTATTAATTCTTCCTTACCTTTTTGGCGGCGAGCTATGGCCCAATCGAATTCGATCCTTTGGCAGCGCATTTTGTCAAATGTTCCATTGGCTTTTTTTCTACGGCCTCAATTCCGGAATTCCCTCGTTGTTAGCTAATACGAATGACTGGGGCGCTTTTGTCTTTTTTGCTGCCTTCAACTGTATTGCAATTGCTTATGTGTTCTTTATGGTTCCTGAGATTGCTGGCCTGGGCGTTGAAGAGATTGATAGCTTGTTCTGCGGGCCGTGGTTCAACGCCTACAAGCGCTCCCGTGACCCGAGTTTGCTGACAGGTGTTGAGACATCTGACAAATTGCAGTAAGTTTCAAGTCACGATCTTGGGCCATTGATGGAATACAAGTCTGATATACTGCTCTTCGCTATAGGTCCGTTGAGCCTGCAGTGGAGGCCAATACTGAAAAGGCTAGTATGTGTTGACATATCAGAGTCAGGTGTGATCCGTATTCAGTTGACAGATTTTTATATTTGACCCGCGATTGAAATCTATAATCTATTCAATAAACGTTACTTGGCTCTGCATCTTTGGCCTCGTAGATCCTCGGCTAGATCCTATAATATAACACATAATAACTATTTAAGGATATTGATAACTGTGTAGTTCTTGTGCTGTGCAGTACGATGTTTACGAGGCATATTGAATTCTATATACTCTGGAACCTTCAAGGTAACAGATCACAAATCCCATCAAAGCCTATTGCTTCATGAGTCCCAGGTTTACAGGACTGTTTGCTTTGCCTCTCTTAAAGAGAGCCTTGATGTTCTCAAAACATTCCTTCTCAGCCTTGTGGAAAGCGACATCTGTAAGGCCACCCAAATGCGGCTGCACGGTCACATTGTTGACTTCCTCTAAAAACCAGGGATCAACGTTAGGTTCATTGCATAAGACGTCGACTCCAGCACGTGCAACCTTTCCTGATTGTAAGGCTTCCTTCAGAGCAGACTCTTTAACTACGGCACCTCGAGCCGTGTTGACCAAGAAAGCACCGTGCTTCATGGCAGCAAACTCAGGTTCGCTTATTAAGTTTGTTGTCTCCGGGTTGAGCGGACAATTTAGAGATACAACATCGGAACTGCCAAGTAGTTCGTGCAATGAGGGGCAATAAATCGCGTTGTACATCCGCTCAATCTCTTCCGGAAGTCGACGGCGGTTATAGTAGCGAATTTTCATGTTGAAGGCGAGAGCCTTCCTGGCAAGATACTATTGAAGACATTCTCTTAGTTGAAGTACAGTGCCACGAGGATTGACCATGGTTCGAAGCACTTACCTTGCCTATGGAGCCCATGCCAACGATTCCTAATGTCAAATTGGTTGGATCCCGAGTAGGAACCATATTCTTTTTCCAATTCCCTGCCTTTGCGCTTCTCTCCGCATTCGAGGCGTTCTTCAACACGGAAAGTATCAGGAACATGGCCATGTCGGCAGTAGCCTCGGCAACTGCATCCACGGAATTGCAAAACACGATACCTTGCTTGGCCATCCAATCGATATCGAATTCGTTAAAACCGGCTGAGGCCGACGTGATGATGCGACATTCTGGAACGAGGGATTTCAAAAGGTCCTTGTCGAACGGTTCGTAAGGAGGCGTACCCATGCGGATAATGAAACCGTCAATTGGACCTCGTGTCTTGATCAAGGCAGGGAGGTTTTCCTTGGTCTCGGCGCGATCCGAGGCGTCAAGCACCTCGAAGTCAAACTCTTTGCTGAAATCATTGAGATAATCGCTACCGATGTATTTGGGTGCACCTAGGCAAACGATCCTGGCCTTACTTTCAGCTCGACCGGGTGACATTCTGAATCAGCGGACTTGGTGGGTGTGGTTCGGAGACGAGGAGATAGAGAAATCGGATGTGCGATTTGGCCGATGACGATATTTTAAATGATTCTGGCCTTCTTGCGCTTATTTGACACGCGTCAAGTACTTTCCTCGGATTGAGGTTCAATATCTCGGGACTTCCCGACCACACTACCACGCCTTCGCTGTACCTCCGCTTCCCCGCTTCACGTATCTCCACGCATTTCGAGACCGGCACTTTCCGTATCTTAATGGTCTTTCTTTTTCTCAAACAGATAGGGGTTCCTTCGGGCGCTATCTATGCTTCGGAGATGGAAGATAAAAGACCAGTAATACGTGGGTTAGTATCATTAATATCGACGATCTTCTCCAGAAAGATCTCCTTTAATTCATCACCTTCACCGACCAGACAGTTGAATCCATCCCAATCACAGTTTATCACAATATGACCACTCAGAATGCCCCACCCATGGGCTTTTTGGCTGTTGAGGTTAACATAGCTAGGCCCCCGGGTGATCCATATAACGAGCGAACATGGAGCTTCCCCCTTATTCGGGAGACAGTTCCTGGTTCATCTGTCTCTGAGATTGTGACGGATAAAGCGTACGATGATGACTTCATTGAGCGTTTTGTCGCTTCTGGAATTAAACTAGCCGAGCGCGGGGCTGTCGGAATTATTACAAGCTGCGGGTTTCTTGCTATGGCTCAAAAAAGGTATCACCTCGAGGACAGTTTAGTTGCCCTGCGGCTCAAGAGGCTTATTTCGAACAGACTTTCTGCCAGACTGCCCATACCTATAGCCACATCGTCACTTATTCAGATTCCAACACTCCGCGCGATCATTCACCCTGCCCACAAGATCGGAGTCCTGACGTACGATGCTGGCCGGCTGACAGATAGGCACTTGACTGAACTCGATATTGATCCAGCTATAGTACGGATTTGCGGTGCTCCATCCCAGGGGCATCTAAGAGGATTCGTCTCGCAAGGTGAACCTTATAATTCTCAAAAGGTCGAAGACGAGCTCGTTGTGCAGTCCAAACAATTAATCAATAACGCCGAACACAAAATCGGAGCCATTGTGCTGGAGTGCACCAATATGGCACCCCACGGCGAAGCGATTCGCCGTGCGACAGGATTACCTGTTTATGATGTATATACACTTGGGGAATGGTTCTATTCAGGTGTAAACAGGCAAAATCCATTATTTTGGGCTAAACGGGAGTGAAAAAAGATTTCGGGGATCGGAAAGTATAGAGAGATAGATTCTTGGAAACCAAGACACTCTGATTTCTGCTGAAATGACAAGTGTGGCCGATTAGAAGTCTGCTTGTGCGCGTCAGCTAGGATAGAAGCTTGGGGTATACATGGATCCAATTGGCACATGATGTGAATTGTAGAGGATATGTGATGTGATGTTGAGTTGTACCGTGGTTTTAACAATTATCCCCTTCCTGAGTAGATCCCCTTCCAATACACACACATACACCAACAGTTCAATCCTATCTCACCAATTCTCCCAGACAGCATCAGGCAACACCTTCCTCATAATAGCCCAATGCTCCAACGCGCCCCGGTCCTGAAACTTATGCAATCTACCCACCTCCTTCTGCACAAGCACCGCTCTCCCGTTCTTGGGAACAGCAGCGAACATGTCCGGGTCGAGCTCATGCTTCGGCACGAGATACGACTCGCGCGACTTACTACGCAGGAAATCCGCCTCCACAGGCTCCCGGAAACGCAGCGGGGTTCTGGTACTCTTCTTGCAGAATAGCACTAGGTTCGTGAAGTTGGGGTTCTCTTCATCAGCGCCACCGGGTGCTTCCTCGCGGAAGATACGGCAGCTTGGGAATACGGATTGGATGGTGCGGACTATTAGGCCGGTTGGGTAGAGCGTTAGGTCGCCGGCGTAGTTCTGGAGTTTGGTTAATATAGTAGATAAAGGTTTGGTTGTTAGGGGAGGTGTTGGGACAAGCTTACGATGGCGATGACTCCGTCATCTCTGAGCAGCGAGTTCAGCTGTTCCAGAAACTCGAAGGTGAATAGCTCGGCGGGCTCGGCACCGCCGGTGAACACGTCGTGCACGATATAATTGTATTGCTGGGCATTTGACTGGGCACGCTTGACGAATTTCGTAGCGTCCTCGATGGCAGCGATGTGGTTGGAAGGCAGGTTAAAATATTGCGTGGCAAATTTGTACACGACAGGGTCGAGCTCGACGATGGTCGTGTCGATGCCGTGCTTGATTAGGGCAGAAGGCGTTGTACCGATTCCAAGGCCGCTGTTAGAAGCTTGTTGTCAATTATCTACTTTGCAAATAAGATGGAACCGGGGGGAGATCATACATCACCAGCGCTTTGCTGGCTGCGTCCACGCGCGATGCAGTGTGCTCCGGCTCAACCAGTCGAACAGCCTCGAGCATGGCAAAGACCGCATAGATAGGATCTTCGACTTCAGGCCGGTAACCTGGCACCATCTTAGTCCACTGTCCGCCGAGGAGGCTGTGGTCACAGCGCATGACACGGAAACCATCTTGGTGGTTCTCCAAGACGGAGATGTACCCCGTCGACGAGTCCTGGCGTGCAAGCAAGGAGTAACCTTCAGTCTTCAGGACCGAGTTCACGGCGGAGATTCGGCCAATATGGACATTTGAAGTCATCGAGAAGAGCAGTGACGGAAGTGCCAGAAGCAACAACTTCGACGGGATCACGGCGGCATAGCCCGCAGCAATGAGAAGCTGCATGCCGGTGCGAGTAAAAAGAAACGTGAACCCAATGACTCTAGACACAAAAGCCCTGGCGAAGTGCTCGCCGATGGAATAGATGAAATACGACCCCAGCAACGGGACATGTTCGGTGACCAAGTCCCCCTGCGCCTCCAGGCGAAGCGACGCCTGGATCTGCTTGCCAGCAAACGCAACCGTCAGAAAGACCAGCGGGTAGTACCCGAAAAGCTCGGTGACCGCAGGGCCAGCGGGGTTCCCTAGCAGCGAGCTCTGCTGCATGACAAAGTACTGCAGGGTTGGGATCCAGAACGCCAGCACTGGAAGCAGGTAGCCCGCTAGACGGCCGATGCGTCGCTGCACCTGGTCTTTTAGAAACCAGCCTGCTCCGGCGAAGATGGCTACGCCGTAGCTGTGGAAGATGTGCGCTGGCACGCCGCCATACACAGGGGAGAGTACCAGTACCGTCACGGGAGAATAGAATGCCAGGAGGACGAGCAGCCCTGCGCCGGCGCCAAGGCGCGGGAGGTCGACTTGCCGGAGAAATTGATCAACAGGCATATTGACGCGCAATGTGGGGAGCAGCGCGTCTGTTGAGGATAGTTAGCATGCAGTTGGAGAATTGAAGCATGTAGAATAGAAAAAATCGGTTGAGTTAAGATCTTACATGTTCAAGAGAGGGTGTGCCAGGATAGCAAGCAAAAAAAGAGCTACGATATGGTTTGGAGCTTTTGCTTTTGCCGCCTCTTTCCGCGTTTCCCAACTTCTTTCTGACGACATCATTTCATTAACATTGTTCCAACAACAACCACCATGCCCCATTTCCCCATGGACACGGGCTTCAAGTCGTCCTCGCCGGAATCTTCCCGCGACAACACTCACCAACCCTCCATCCAGACGAAGAACCGTCGAAAACGGTATCTAGACCTACATCCCGAGTACTTCTCGGCAGAGCTCGAGCTAGCCGGTCCGCGTGCTCTCTCTCTCTTTCCCGCGCACAACGCAGCAACAACAACACCATAATCATAACTATCGTCTTTCCAAATGCTAATGCTAACACATACCCACTCAACCAACAGACCCTCTCCTCTATGACCGCCTAATCCGCCGCTTCCAATCCCCGCAGGAAAGAGAAGCATCCGGGCGCGCGAAGGGATTCTCAGGTGTCCTGGAGGCAGATCTGCTACGGTCTGAAGCGAAGATGGATGCGCTGGCGCACCCAGATCCCAACGCCATGCTGAGCTACGCGCGCGGTCCGGACGGGGAGATCCTCGCCGAGGACCGCGATGAGATCCCCGGCAGCAAGGAGGAGGGCGAGAAGCAGTGGCGCTGGGAGATGGGGCTGCGATTTCTGCGCGGCGATGATTCGGATTTTGAGTATGGGGCTGTGGATGAAGATGAGGAGTTGGATGATTGGTCGGAGACGCAGGAGAGGTATTTTGAGGAAGAGGAGCCGGAGTGGGTGGTTGGGGATGATGATGCTGGGGGGAAGGAGGATGGGGAGAGGGAGTTGAAGGGTGAGACGGGGGTTCAGGATTTTTGATTTATTGGGCTGGCTGGCTGCTTTGGCGCTGGTCGCCGGGCTGAAGTGATGATACTACGATACGATAACATGATCAATTGCATATCCATCTTTTGGTGGACTATTTACAGCTCATGCTTAGTTATGTACACACAGTCATTGCTCCATTAACCGCTTGACAGCCATCTCCTTCAGTTTGAACTTCTGGATCTTCCCACTTGCCGTCTTGGGGAAGGGCTCCGACGGTCCCAGGAAGAAGACATACTTGGGAACTATCAGACGGATCAGCATGGTTCACCTCAGTGACATGTCTAACTTACCAAGATGGCTACTCAACTTCTCACGCACCCATTGCTGGATTTCCTCCGAGCGGACGGCATTCGAGCCATGATCTCGCGCAATCACAAATGCGGCGACGACCTCGCCGTATCGCACATCAGGAACCCCGACAATAGACACATCGGCGATCCCTTCATGGGCGAGCAGGCAGTTCTCGATCTCGAGGGGGTGAATGTTCTCGCCGCCGCGGATAATCAGGTCTTTGATGCGGCCGGTAATGCTGATGTAGCCGTCCGGAGACATGGAAGCTTCGTCGCCGGTCTGTTGCAGGTAAGGTCAGCACTGTTCAAAACTGAGGGAGATGTTCAACTTACATGCATCCAGACCTTCCCTGTCTCGTCTGGGATCATCACCTCCACGGTCTTCGCGGAGTCGTCCCAGTACTCCTTCATAAGCAAATATCCGCTAACGGCCAGCTCACCGCGTGTCTCAACGGGAAGAATCTGGCTCTTATCCGTCGGGCTAACGATCTTGGCCTCAACATGAGGCATGAGTCTACCCACTGAATTTATCCGCTTATCAAGCGGATCATCGGTCGTGGTCATCGCCGAGACGGGGCTGGTCTCCGTCATGCCATAGCAGATAGTCAGCTCGGTGAGATTGAGCACACGGTGCAACTTCTTCATCAGCTCCGCGGGGATACTGCTTCCCGCGGCAATCCCCGTGCGCAGATGCTGGAAGCCCTCGTCAGCGACCTCGCCTTCCCCGATCAGACCGAGTTCTTCGAGGAACATGGTCGGAACGCCGTACAGCGCGGTGCATTGCTCTTCCTGGACTGCTTTCAGTGTGGCGCGGGCGTTGAATGATTCCGTTGGGAAGACGATCGCGGAGCCGTGCGTGGCTGTCGCCATGTATCCCAGGATGCAGCCGAAGCAATGAAATAGTGGTGGCGGGCAGCAGACGATGTCGTTCGGAGTGAGGAGCATTCGATCTCCGATCTGGGCGCCGTTGTTCAGGATTGACCGGTGGCTGAGGCATGCGGCCTTGGGCATGGCTGTTGTTCCCGAGGTGAATTGGATGTTGACGATGTCATGCGGTGAGAGGTCCTGTGGTGGCAGTGGGTGCCCGTCTGCGGTTAGTTGAGACATGACCGAGGAGAACGGCGTGAGGCTTTTATATGCCGAGAGGTCTACACGGCCCGCGGAATTGTCCACCGTGATAATGTTCTTCAACGAAGGAACCACGGCTGATTGCAGCTTTGGTTGGGACAAATCATCGGCCAAGTTCTTGAGCAGCGGGAGGTTGCTGCGTGGATCTTTTCGGGGCAGATTGGCTTCGGCGCTGATGATCAGATGGCTGGCTTCTAGGTGGCTGAGTGCCGAGACGACCTGGGTAGCATTGAAGGATGGGTTGATGGGGACCTGGACTATGGTGTTAATGCCATCATCTATCTCAAGCACTGAGTTGCTTACCAGGATCGCCCCGAGTTTGAACAATGCGTACGTAGCCTGCCCGTCATGATGAATATCGTGTTGGCGATACGCGCAGAAATAGACAGACATACCACCGCAAACTCCATAGAATTCCCCAACATAACCCCAACCCGTTCTCCTTTGCGAACACCAACCGACTCCAACCCACGGGCGAGGGCATTACTTCTAAAGTCGAGCGAAGCATAGGTAGCTCTATCATTCTGGTGTTTCGAGATAACGCTAAACACTTGATCAATGCCCTATTCTGACACCGATCAAACAAGGGAGCTATCTCACGCTGTCCGGTCTCCGCACCGCGCAACGATCTTGGCAAAGTGTTCCCCAACTGTCGATTCGATCAAGGGAGGCTATGTAGATCACGGATTTTGTTAGTTTCGCATTGAACTCATTGCGACTGGTTATCAGGGAGGAGAAAGAAAGAAGTGTTTACATGCGATGGGCCCCTGGCATAGCTCTCTGTCAACAGGCCCCTTCGGACCTGGTGTTGGACTCGGATTCGGGTTGAACAGGTGATGCCAGAAAGAAGACGCGTCCGGGGGACGGCCTTCCCCAGCAGTCCGTAGTGAGAGCCAGGCATGTTTGTTTTCGAAGTGGGGGGTAGGTAGGGTGTTACCGAAGCTGCATGACTTGCGTGTCCGGTGGGCGGTGATGGAGTTCCGGAATAGGCTAATGGCGTAGGAACAATCAATATGGACTGTACCGTCGAGGGTTACTAGGAGTGAGCAAAAAATGGAAAGAATGACAGAAGGGAAAGAAGGTGAAGTACGAAGTTAGCCGGGGAGCTTTCCCCGCACCCACCCGGGATGGATGCGGGGCCGAACAACCGACCTATGCAATCATGATAGAGTGAAAAGATAAACACAATGAAATATAGGCTAGGGTGATCAAGAGTAATTTTTATAATAGGTTGGTCGGGTCGAAGGACTGTATGGTGGGGAGGGTTTAGCCTAGAACACTCCCGACGATTGATGTGTGGTACGCCTAACCATTTTCTCTCTGGTTCATGAGGTCTCAGAATGAATGACGGGTATTGAATTGCTGGATTAGAGTGACGTGATGTGTATGTATAGGATTAGGTGTACCTGTTGAAGACCATGTGGGATAGATATATATTTTTCTCTATTGTATGCATCACTGGTAGGTATAGTTAAATAGGCACTTAGAAAATTGGTGATACATTAATAGATTTAAAAGTATTTCCGGACACATGAACCATTCATACTGAACATCTATAACTATACATGTGTGCACTAGTTAACTACATAGGCATGTAAAGCACATCGCTAACTACATCATGCAGGCATTGCTTATCTGCGGATTCGTCATGTGGTGGGGAAGATCGACTCCCGCATTTCTTCGCGACGGGCTTGTTTCCTCCCCTTCCACCGACCCTCCGCCTGCCATGTCCCGCTAACCATCGGTCGCACACTCCTTCGAATGCCGAAGACTGACAGCCCACCATGGACAAAGAACCGCCCGAGGAGGCCATCGCCAACTTCGTCAGCTTTACAAGCACCACGCGCGAGCAGGCCATCAGCTTCCTCAAGGTACGACTAAGCGACCCCCCATAACCCTCCCCCATTCCCACACAGACACTGACTCAGTCGATTACCACAGGCAAACTACCTCGATTCCCAGAAAGCCATCAACGCCTACTTTGAAGATCCCACAGGTCCTCACCCAAAGGTACAGTGCCTCCTGTTGACACCCTGGAGCTCCATGCTCTCGCCATTCGCGCTGACAGACAGCTACACACACAGACGAGCGGCTACTTTCAGGAAGCCCCCTTGCCCTGTATGTTTTTTGCCCTTTGGCGACTTGCGCAGTGACTGACATCTCTCCTTCCAGCTTTCGAATTCCCTCCTCGCGACAATGCCCCGCGCGCCTCAGTGACCGTCCCTCCTTCTCGTCCTCCGTCCCGAGCAAATACACATGATACTCCGGAAGGCACTGGCTACCAAGCAGGCTACCAAGCACCGGCAGAGCCTGCTGCGCAAGGTCCTACAGGTGAGGAAGCCCTTCCAACTACCTTGAAAGGAACACGTGCTGATTCGACGTCACAGATTCCGGGCAGGGATTAAGCCTGGCCGAGCGAGAAGAAAAGGAACTTCAGCGGGCTGTCGCCATGTCTCTTAACCAGCGAATGGACGAGCAAGAGACTGGGGTGGTGACTTCGACCGGCGAATCGCACTTTGGCAAGGCCACAAGGGACCACTACGACGAGGGCGCGTGGGCGATGACCCTGTTCAACACGTCCTCCCAAGAGGTCGTCATCAGCCCGGACCCCGAAGATCGGAAGAAAATCGACGACGAGCCTGCTTTCATCCGACCGTCCCAGGACAATCTCTACTTGGGAGGGTTCCTGACCATTCTCCACAACATCCCCCTCGCCCGCGAGGCTCTTCTTCTACGAAACAAGGTCTTGTTTGACTATGGACACGATACGCAGTGGTGGAATGGCCAAACCATCAACCTCCCCAAGATTGTGACCATCCACGAGGCCAGAGATGGCGACGATGGCTGGGACGACATCATCTATGAAACCCAACGGCTAGTGGCTTTCTTGGATTCTACCGAGCGCGCTTTCGGCAGCGCCGACGCTCTGACAAACCTCAAATGCATATTTTCCACCTCGGCCGACTCGGAGGAGTCCGTCACTCGGTTCCTCGAAGCATGGCACGGCGCTGCCATTCGAGCAGACCCTGACAACCAGATGGCCGCTACGTTCCTGTCACACGCATACAAACACGACCCCTACGACTATGAAGACCCTCAATCCAAGGAGCTCTTCACCTTCGCCCCTCCCGTCGAGAATTATCATCGCCAGACGGCAGGCCAGACTCTCTACGACGTCTTCGACTACGCGATGTGGAGTGACACGCCCGGGCAAGACCTGGATGATGTCTGGCTGGAGCATGTCGCAGAGGTTCTCACAATCAAGCTCGATGCTACCGGAGACGCGACGTCAGTGGGGATCAAGATCCCAGCTGTCTTTTACCCGGATCGATATCTGAGCAGTTGCCGAGAGCTGGCCCGTGAGTACCGGACCAAGCGACTGCAGATGGAGGAAGACTTGTTGGAAGTGGAGCGACGCATCGATCACTACACCCACCCAAAGACAATCGAGGGTAATCTGACATACGTCGAGCTCTTTGAGCAAGCTGCGGAGGCGGTGCCTATTGCTGTGCCGAAATACTGGCCGAAGAATGACGACGGTAGCGAACGCAAGCCCCCATTGACCATGGAGCGCGCAGAGGGCATTGCGGCGGAACTGCGAAAGAAAATTGCCTGGATCGAAGGAAAGCTGAAAAGTAAGCATTTTCCGAGAGAGTATGTGTGCGCTTAACCTGCTGATAATCACCGATGTGCAGACCTGGAGACCCGCAAACAGAGTGCACAGGAAGCTCTTCGCAATTACTCCAAGACACTCACAGAGCCTTCCGATTCTCCCACCGAACCCCCAGTCCACAAATACACCCTCCGAGGCGTGTGTACCGAACCACATGTAACCTATGTCCTGCGCCGTAACAACCCCAGCGGGTCTGGAGACGCGATGGATGTCGACAGCGAGTACCACTGGTGGCGGATCAGCTTTTCCGCAGAGGATGGCAAGACCAAACAGGCCGAAAAACGGGCAGCACAAGGCGACAACAACGCCTCGCAACATGGCGACGTGATCGGTTATACCGCTAAGCCAGTCCGTGAGGTTGAAGTCCTCCATGCGGCGCGTGAAGAGTGGAGGAATGCCCTTTTGGTTTATGCGAGCGACAACGCCATGCGCGTTCCGGAGGAGGCCGCTCTGTCACAGCTTCAGGTTAGATTACCTTGTGATGTGATATCATGGTGCGAAGCTAATCCAGTAACAGAGATTCGTCGACAAAGACAACGAGGCATTCGCGGCGGAATGCGACCCGGCCTCGGCGGATCCGATTGACAGTGACTGGCCGGGGCCTGCTGAGTGGGATGCGCCGCCGAATCACCCCGAGAGCCAGTCCGCTTCCCAGAAAGACCAGCAGGTGGGTGTTTCCACCGGAGAGGTTCCGGGCCAAAGCCAGCAAGAGATGCAGGAAAAGGCCGGGTCTAGTTTACTGGGTGCTCCAGCCACGGCGGATTCGGGTTGGGAGGAGGTGAAGCCTGATGAGAACATGACGGAGCCGGAGTAGATGCATGATGCCCACACGATATGAGCGATGATAGAACGAGCATGCCATGACACAAAAGATGTATCTAGTTTACTAGATCTGTTCGTTAATGATACTGTCCGATGTTATTGTTGATTAAGCCCAGTTGTTTAGTAGTGGAGTGTCCCCACCTACTATTATTTGGCGTGTTTGCATCCACCCTCCTTATCATCCATCCTCCTAAATAAACCCCAAGTCTTCCCTTCACCCACCATGGCCGACACCGATGCCATAGCCGGCGCGACCATCGAGCTCCTCGAGGCGCGTCTCCGTCGTCTGTCCTACCTCCTCACCGGCGCCAGCGACTACACGGGAGTGCCCACTACCCCGGACCGACCAGACTCTCTCGACGAGACGGTCTCCCGCCGCGTCGCCCGACTGGACCACGAGCTGGAGAAACTTAGCAGAAGCGTTCCCGCAGTGCGCGATGTGCTCCAACTCCGTATGTCTCCTTTCTTCCCCAGATCTCTACTCCCACTAACAGCGCGGCATAGACTCCCGCTTCCCGGACCTCTTCCAACCCACGACCACCTCATCAACCTCCCAACAAATCCCGGAAGGCCTAACATCCCAAACCCTCACATCAATTATCCTCTCCTACGCAACCGCCTTCCCCGAAACCGCCTCGCGACTCACATCACTCAACGACCTCCCCATCCCCGACGCAGAGAGCTCCGCGTCGCTCATCGCGCTGCAGCCGCAGCTCGACAATCTCGCGCGCACGCAGGCGGAACAGGCGGCTTCTATTTCGGAGTTGAGGATAAGAACTGCGCGCGTGCTGCAGCGCTGGTATGAGGTCGGGGTTGTGGGGAGCGGGGAGTGTTGGGCTGAATGGGAGGGTAGGCTAGAGGGGGTGGAGAGGGAGGTTAGGAGGTTGGAGGTTGTTAGAGAGGGGAGAGAGAATGAGGTTTAGATTGATTCTTCCTGTGTGTTTGTCGGTCTGTCGGTCGGACCTTGTTTTTTTCTTGGGAATATGGACATCCACATGTACGATGGTGTTGGGGGCGTGTTTATTTCTTTGGCTGGCTAGTCTGCGCCTCCATGCCAATTCCGTTGTCATTGGATCGCTCGTAGCCTTATCGGGCGGGCTTGGATGTTGTCATCATTATTTTTAGTCCTTTTCCAGTCGCATTCCGGGTGAAGTCATGGAATGTCTGTCGACGTTTTCATGTCGGGGTGCATGACACTGTTACTGTATAGATATAGTGCAGCTGCATAGGTATAAAGTCCATCGACCAACCCCGTTACATCGACACTAGTCCGTGAAAGTGGAGCTCGTCCGCAACAACAATTCGGCGAGCCCAGGTGGCTCGTGTGCCATCGGACTAACGTTTTAGCCTCGATATTAATAGATCGGTCCGCTGGAGAGTATTATTCCACCGGAGGGGATGGAGTATGCTTAGGTATCTCCTCCGTAGGAGATCATAATGATTGATCGATCACTCTGCTCATAGTCAAGTACCATTATCCGCACGAATCGAAAGCGACCAGTACACCGCGGCTGATGCCCAAGTATACACTGCCCCTGGAATGTGATTGGGGCCGGACCCACCCGTGCCTGGGCCCTACCGTCCTCCTTTTCCGTTGTCCGCCTTGTTGGCTTTTCTCTCTCCTCTTTCCCCTTCTCCTTCATCAATATTATCTATTATTCGCTCTTTTCGCTCTTTTTCTTTCTTGCCCAGCCTGGTGCTGCGAACTGTCTTCTCTGGTAAGTGTCACCTACAAATCCGGGGTGTTCCAACTTCTTCTTCCCCCTCCCCCTTTGTCTCCTGGGTCACGCCCCCTCTTTCTGAGCCTCTGTTTCGCTTCTCTCCACGGGGCGCGACCGCGTGTTCCTGGACCCCACGAATACCTTTTTCGACTTTTTTTCTTTTTGACTGACACTTTCATCAAGCTACGTACTCTCATTAAAAAAGCCCTGTCGCCATCGAACTTCAGCCAATCCACCGCGGGAATCATTGTCCTGCCATATCGCCTGCGCGCCCGACTCGTCTGCAGACTCCCCAGCGACATCGAGCCGGCCCTCATCCGTCCACCCCCTGCGTGAACCTCGTTCATGGTGACTTATACCGAAAAATCTTTTCCCAACCCCTCAGGCAAAATGGCCGGATTCCGCCCGAGCAACATCCTCGGTGATCCGTTCGCCCTCGCGACCGTCTCCATCTCCATCCTAGCATGGCTCATCGCCTTCATCTCGTCCATCATCGGCGATATCGGCATCCCCAATTACCCTAACTACTCGTGGTGGGCCAACTCGTACATGTTCTGTGTGATCATCGGGTTGATCATCGTGTTTGGAACGGATACGGCCCACATCTATGGCGTTGCTGTATGTGTTTACTGGACCTCCCCTCCCAATTGTTGCGATTGGTATAACTAACCGGATCTAGATTGTCGGTTATCTTGCCTGCGGCCTCGTCCTGACCTCGTTGAGCGCCAACAATCTGGTCTATGGTAACGCGGGATCGTGGCAAGCTGCTGGAGCCGGGTTCATCCTCCTCTCCATGGTGATCATCGTGTGGATCTTCTACTTCGGCTCAACCCCCCAGGCTTCGCACCGTGGCTTCATCGACTCCTTCGCTCTGAACAAGGAACACCCGGGCTCCTACCGCGACAGCCGACCAATGTCCACCCCGTTCACCGGCCGCCCGGAGACCATGGCCACCAGCAACACTCCCCAGATGTACACATCCGCCCAGCTGAGCGGCTTCGAGACCTCGTCGCCCATGTCCGGCTACCCCGGCGGCGCTCCGGGCGCCGAGCAACGCGAGTCGACTCTCACTCGCTTCGGCGCAACCAGCGCCAGCCCCGGCCCCAACACGACCGCCCCGGACGTCGGCGGCGAAGTGCCTCAGCCCACCGACTACCCTTACCGTGCCAAGGCCATCTACTCATACGATGCCAACCCAGAGGACGCCAACGAGATCAGCTTCGGCAAGCACGAGATTCTCGAAGTATCCGACGTGAGCGGCCGATGGTGGCAGGCGAGAAAAGCCAGCGGAGACACCGGCATTGCGCCATCAAACTACCTGATCCTCTTGTGATCGTGCCAGTTTGTCGCGTCCCTGATGTCCTCCGCTCTACTCCCCTCTTCATTTCGGGGTTCCCTACTCTCTGCCGCAAAATCGGTTCCTCTTCTCCCCTTGATACCCGTTGGAATCTGATCTCGATGTATGTGTGTGTTGTTGATGTTGTTGTCTCCCCTATTTAACGTGACGTCTTGATGGCCTCCCTTGTTCTTCTTGTCATACACGCTCTCTTTCTCCCTCTCCCTCTCTCTCTATCTCTTCGACTTTTGGAACGTATTTAGTTTGGATGGAATTAGTTATTTATTGTCCTCAAAAGCGGGTGCCTTACCCGCGGTATTTTCTTTCGATGTGTTTTTGCGTGCTGGTTCCGGCTTCCTTCATTATTGTTGGGACTTGCCTCGAACCCCCTGAGTGAGTGATTGGTACATGGAAAGAAAAATTTTACATATCTCAGGATTGGATCTGCTGTCTCTGCTCTGCGTATTATTTGGGTATTGTAATTGGTTACAGTGCCTAGTTTCAGACCGTTGTGAAGGCATTTCGTTTCCTTGTCTCGCCCACAAAGGGTCTTTCGGCGGAGTTCCACATTCAGCATTCCACTCTATATGTATCTCAAGAGATCTGATTATGTATATGCAGGTATGTACATACCGTGCATATCTGAACCACGTGTGGGACATGCGTCGGAGATTTTATTTTATTTAATTTTATACTTCAAACCCCAACCCAATTCCCATACATGATAATCCTCACTTTTCAAAGATTAGTCTCAGAAACAATACCGCCTAAAAAGGTCGGTGCTTTCGGAGTTGCGGGCGTGCCACATGGATCTCCAGCACAGACAACTTCCCGTATGCCTAAAGCGGAAATAGGGCCCGACTCTTAGTTCAGATGAAAGGCCCGACAGCCTCATCAGATGTCGCGTGGCCGATCAAAATCACCCGCGATCCTCGCGTAACGGAGGCCCCGATCAAGCAATCCAGCCCATTTTTTGTGGCGACAAGGGCCGGCAAAAAGATGGAAAGCAATATCTCCTCGATCCGATGATAGCCCGAGCTCGATTTGCCAGAGGGCCGAATGATATTCCGTTTGCCTGCGTTCAGCGCTGTCATTAATATATAGGACGGTCATTCCGACGACACCTCCTTCTCCTCTGCATATTTCGCCGGAGCTAATACGTCCGGACTTTTCTGCCCTCAAGAACTCACTGCCTTCCTTGTTATGGATGTTCTTGCTATCAATGGCAAAGACAATACCTTGCCTCAGCTCTTTGTCAACGATGGCCCATTAGCACCAGCAAGTGTGACCCGTCTGAAACCGTCCTCGCCAGACGAACCCGTCGAGGACCTCCTAGCTCGTCTACACAGAGATGGTTACCTTTTTGTCAAACAGCTTCTGCCTCGAGCCGATGTGCTGAAAGCGCGAGAGGAGTACTTCAAGTTCCTGTCTCCCAGCGGCGTCCTCAACCCTGATTCCGCGCCTGTCGAGGGCATCTATGATAGCTCAAAGGACACCTCTGCCTTTCCCGGCATCGGCGCAGGCTCAACCGGACAGAACTCTCGCCCCGGCGCTGAGCAGGCCCAGCTGTTCGTCGACCTGGCAATCCAGGCACATCGCGAGGAGTGGTATACGGAGGCTTTTTGCCAGAACCCTGTCCTGACAGCCTTCATTGCCCGTCTGACTGGCTGGGGCGACAACACGTTGCTCTTCCGGCGCAGCCTGCTGCGCAACAATATTCCCGGCACGCATGCCATCGGCGTGCACTATGACCAGATCTTCCTGCGCTGGGGCGACCTGTCGAACCTGACGGCGTGGTGTCCGATGGGGGACATCAGCATCGATGGCGGGGGGCTGATCTATTTGGAGGGTAGCCAGGAGCTGGGCGAGCAGTTTGAGAAGGACTTCTTGGAGAGAGCTAGGAAGGAAGGCTTCTCGGAAATAGAGACCAAGAATGCGTTCAACCGCAACATGCTGTCCAACGGACTGCTTTCCAACAATCCGGCTGAGTTTGGGCGCAAATACGGGAAGCGGTGGATGGCGTCAGACTACGAGGCTGGAGACGTGGTGCTCCATTTACCTTATATTGTGAGTCTTGACAAGCAGAGAAGCCAGCCTGAGTGAGTAGTACTGACATTTGGCAGCTTCATGCATCGACTATCAATTATAGCCCTGAAAATGTCATCAGGCTGGCAACCGATATTCGATTCTGCGACAGCTCCAGACCCTATGACAAGAGATGGTGTAACTTTTTTGATGTGAAGTACGTGATTTCAAGACATCTTTGCACACGAATTGTGTCTTTCCAGTGTCACTAACAATTGTTAACCAGCGACGGTGTATGATTACGCTTAAGATCGGGTCCAGATAGAGCATGATCTTCAAACGTTGAGACGTAATCTCATTCAATTTTAAGGGTATTCAATTTTAACTAGCATTGTTCCAAATCTGCTTCAGTGTCTTTGCAATAGAAGCCGTAGGCCACCCTCGCGTGTCCTCTGTAAACTCCAGCACAAAGCACAGCTTCTCCCGATCCCGGTGGTCATCAAAACAGTCTCCGCATAGAGCAATCCCCATACAGGCAATCAAGATGGCTGCAGGACTCGACGGGTTTGACAAGCCCACACCGCACATGATCCAGACACGCTGCCGCGCCTTTTCCGCTACGGCCAGCATCGTAATGCGATGCGCCGGGTCGTTCCTGTCGAGCACAATCCGGGCGAGAGAGAAGAACTGCGATGCTATGACCTGGTCTTCAGTGGTGTAGCGAATATCTGGAAAATCATTATAGTGCCGGTCCGCGACTGTGGGGTCAAAGTTGCTGATGCGGCTGAGATGGCGAGCGGACAGGGCGAAGACGGCGCTTAAGAGAGCGCCGCATGTGCGGACACGCTGGGGCACGACGGTTGCGAAATGGCGCTCCTTGTCACAGAAGTCGAACTAGCAGGGGCAAATTATGAAGGGTTTCAACTAGGCATCTCACGGGCTCACTTACAAATAATGATACCTGGTTGATGAAGTGTTGTAGAAGAGTCGCCTCTTCGGGGTCTTGCAATGGCCAGGTTGGCGGGTTCAGATAAATGCGCCTCACGGGGAGCGGCAGATGGGTGCCAGCGTCTATGGTGGTTCCATCTTCCAGGATGGACTGATCTGTCTGAAAGACAGATTGCACATTGCCTCCAGACAGGTGCAGAGGTACGTCCCGCGAAGTAGGTTTGGCCTGAGCTCGGGATGTAGATACCGGGATTGGAGGTGGCGAGGCAGAAAGAGAAGACATGCTAGAAGAGGCCGGGTTCTCCCCAGCTGGAGTCGACCCGGTGGCTTCCTGTGCAAAGAATGTCGGAGCTGCAGTCATGTTCATATGCGTATCCTTTCCTCCCTGGCCAGGACTAGCGGAATCGGCGCTGGACCCGGCACCGGATGGCTCTGCGACGTTGACGAAATTAACCACTCCTGATTTGGTGTCAGTTCACGACTATTGAGAGAAAGCTTCGTACACACCCTTTGGAGGCAGAGACATCCACGTCTGGCTAGATGAGAACGAGCGCTCGACCCCATGGCGAGAAACCTGGTAGAACTGACGGGGCGGCTCGCGCACGCAGTCACGCCGTGCCCGGACACATCGGCCACAGCGAGGAAGCTGTCCGTCGCCTGGTACAGAGAATATCAGCCAGGGCCTTCCTTGACGAGCACAGTAATCACACGAAGGTACTGCTAAGAGCTCTACATTTGTAATGACAGCGCCGACATGCTTTGCTGTTCTGACAGTCAGATGCACGTCCTATCCCATGCTGCTGGGCTAGGAGAACTCACCAACTCATCTTTAGCGAATGGCAAAATACCGCATATTGATCGTCATCACAAGTCAAAATTCACCGCGAAGAATCGATGCGATAAACACAGTCGGAGCGAGCGGCCGTTTTCAAACCAATCGTCTCCGGCTTTTGCCCGCGTTTTGGAATTGCGCGGAGCTGTGGGGTAGTGAAATAATTATAAGCATCTGACTGGGAATATGGCATGACTACGGAGTATCTCTTGATCCGAACACTAACTATGCATTGACAACTTGAATATAACGTTGGCATCGGCGGTTTTCTGGGTAAATTCAAATGCTATCTCTGGAATTGCCTACAAACATAGGTACCGAGAGACGTCTGCTAATTGAGGTGGAAGCGCGAACATAGACAGACTTTGGCTAGTCACTGAGATTCAAAAATCCATGATTCGTACCACCTGGTGAAAGAAAAATAATCCATATGAGATATACAGGTTTCATGTTTTTGATACTATGATAGAAACTAGACCAAGCTTGCAACTGCTCAAAGCTCATCTTTCTCCTTGTCAAGCTGCTGCCTCAAGCGCAGCATCACGACGCCGTGGGCCTTCGCATGCACCGTAATTTTACCGCCAGGCTTCACGGCTCCGACACGGGTGCCCATCAGCGCTGTGCTATTCGACGGCGGTGTCTGCGCGTAGACCTCTCTGGGCGAGCCACCCTGAGCAGTCATATTGAGCGGGATTGTAGCGTTGCCTGCAATGATGCCCGCGGCCCTGGCGTTCGACATGCGGCCCCCCCACAGGTCGTAAGTGTCCCATGCCTCCTGGATTTGCGGCGCCGTGCCACCCACGCCGCTCTCCCAGAAGATCTCCTCGAGCGTGGCGTTCATCTCGCGGTCCTTAGTTCCCGCGTTGAGGAACAGCACCAGCCGGTCGCTACCCGAGAGAGTACCCGTGAAGAGCTGGATCTCGCCCTGGCCGAAGACGTCGGTGTCGTCGACGAAGTAGCGCCAGCGACGGGTCGCAGATGAGCCGGCTGAGTCCTGTGAGACGGCTAGCACAGCCGTGTTCTGCAAAATGGATAGCGTGCGGGCGTCAATCTTGGCGAAGACGTTCGTCATGACCATGGGCGACTTTATTGCGGCCCAGAGGGAGAAGTGCGTGATGTACTCCTCGTCCGTCATTGCGCCATTACCGACCTCTGTTATATAAGATGTCAGCTTCTAAGTCCCCTTTCGAAGCAATGGAAATTGCGATTGCGAGACTTACGGAGAAGATCCAAGTCATTCCAAGCTCCGGGGAAGGCCTTGGAGGGGAAGTAAACGACCTTGTTCACGACGTTCATTATGGAGCAGTAAAAGCCAGGAACCTTGCAGTCCAGGCCCTCCTTCTCAACGCAAGGGCACTGCGGATCGTCCCGGTCAAAAGTATCTATGAGGTCGCCAGCAATACGCCACGAGTTAGCAATGGTAGGACCAAAGAGCCACGGGCCGTCAACGCCCCAGTTGCACATGCTGTATAGTATGGGCCGGCCAGTCTTGTTGAGGGCCACGCTCATGGCATTGTAGCGGTCAAATGACAGCTTCTCGGTTCCCTCCTGGCCCTCGTTGAAGCAGTTGTCGTACTTGAGGTAGTCAATGCCCCATTCGGCCCAGACAGCAGCGTCCTTGTCCTCATAGCCAAGAGAGCCGGCGTAGCGCGCGCAGGTTAGGGTGCCGGCGCTGGAGTAGATGCCAATCTTCATGCCTAGGTCGTGGATCTGGTCTGCGAGGCCTTTGATGCCGTCGGGGAACTTGGTCATGTTGGGCTGCAGGTAGCCAGTGGCGTTGCGGCCATCGGACCAGCAGTCGTCAAGGATGATGTATTCGTAGCCAATGTCCTTGAAGCCGTACTTGACGATCTGCCTGGTCGTGTCCAGGATGACACTGGCGTCGACATCGCAGCCAAAGGAGCTCCAGGTGTTCTATTTGAGGAGCTGTTAGTCCAGTCACTTATAGGTCGGTCAATGAACATATTCAAGATGCCGAGACATACCCATCCCATCTGAGGAGTGAGGGCAAGGCCATTGTTTGATGCAGAGACAGTCCCAATGTTGAGGACAGCAGCCAAAACGGCCGCACCGATTTCCAATTGCACCATTCTGGAATAACAGTCCGTGTGTTTTGCTTGTAGCTTGTTTGACCCTTATCTTGGTGCAGAAACTGACTTGCAAACCAGCTCTTGAACGCAAGGCGTGGGGGATTGATAACACATGAAAAGAGCGACCTCACTCACATATTAATAGGCGGGCCACCAGACACCCAGAAGAGCTCAACAGCAGCGAGTCCCGCAGCTGATGCCACTCGGCGTATTACCTTCTCACAAAGCATCGTTAGTCGGATAAGTTTTTGGTGATGCTGTCCTCCCCGCACATCGAGTCGGCCCCATTTTCCATTTAGAGAAAATGCGGAGAAGCAGATGAGTACTCAAGCCCCGATCTAGAGGATTAGGAAATTGACTACAGTTCTTTAACCGGCTTTCATCTGCCAAGGCGGCTATTTTCCTGGCCTAAAGCGGTAACTGGCTACGACTCTCCCAAAAATCTCAGCAGGCAGCACATAGCATTGATGCATTCCATCCGGAGTATGTCCTAGGTAATACTGCTCGTTCGGACTCGATTTGGCCGGATGGGACGAAGCAAAACCTTAGGAATCTGGGGTTGGAGAGATAAATATATTATGGCCGCTTCCTGCCCCAGTGAAATCAGTACTCTATAGTTCCCAAGTGATCCGAGCCACAAGTTTCATTTCCGAGGTTCTCTGTCCTTCAAGTGACAAGCAGTTATCATTTTTATCAAGTCAATCTTTCAGTGCCCCCAAGATGAAGCCTATTGGCAATATCTACGCCATCGCCGCTGTCGCGATTGTTGGCGGGGGCCTGTTTGGGTTTGACATCTCCTCTATGTCTGCCATGTAAGTCCTCAGCAGCAGGTAATGGCTGCCCTCCTCTTCATAAGATACTGACCACCATGCCTCTTCAGCATCTCTACGCAGCAATTTCTTTGCTACTTCAACCAGTCCCCCGAGACATACGATCCGACCAAGGACGTCCAGCAGTGTGCCGGGCCCAGGCCGGATGTCCAAGGCGGCATCGTTGCATCCATGGCTGGGGGCTCCTTTCTTGGTGCCATCATCTCTGGTCCCCTATCTGACACATTCAGCCGTAAGACGTCTATTCAGGTTGGCTCTGTCATCTGGTACGCTCGTTGTGTATCTTCTACTTTGTCCTTGTACTGACCACCAGCTCAGGTGTGTCGGCTCCATCTTGGTCTGCGCTGCCCAGAACATCCCCATGCTCATCGTCGGCCGCATCATCAATGGTATCTCAGTCGGTATCTGCTCCGCTCAGGTACCCGTCTACATCACCGAGATTGCACCTCCCACCAAGCGAGGCCGCCTCGTCGGTGCCCAGCAATGGGCTATTACCTGGGGAATCCTCATCATGTACTACATCTCTTACGGGTGCTCTTTTATCGGCATACACGATCATCCACCCTCGTCCACCGCGTTCAGGATCCCCTGGGGCCTGCAGATGATTCCCGCCATCTTCCTGTTCTTTGCCATGTTCCTGCTTCCCGAGTCGCCGCGCTGGCTGGCCAAGAAGGACAGGTGGGAGGAGGCGGAGAATGTCATTGCTTTGGTGCATTCCAAGGGCGATAGGACACACCCGTTTGTCGTCTCAGAGATGCAAGAGATCAAGGACTTCTGCCAGTTTGAGAGGGAGAATGCTGATGTGACATGGCTAGAGCTAGTCAAGCCCAACATGATCTGGCGGACGCATATTGCCATCTTCACCCAGTTCTGGTCTCAGCTGACCGGCATGAACGTCATCATGTACTATGTCACCTACGTCTTCGCTATGGTATGGTTTATTCTAGTCAAACCGTGACCTCTGACAATGTGCTTTGTGATGACCATTTTTTTCTAGGCCGGCCTCTCTGGAAACGCCGGGCTCATCGCATCATCGATCAACTACGTGATCAATGTCTGCATGACAGTTCCAGCTCTCTTGTTAATTGACCGCATTGGCCGACGCCCTGTTCTTGTCGGTGGCGCAATATCCCTGTCCATCTGGTGGTATGCCACGGCCGGTATTCTCGCTACCTACGGCCATCCTGCCCCGCCAGGAGGACTGCACCACGTCTCTGCTGAGTCGTGGGTCATCTCCGGGCACGCATCTAAAGCCGTCATTGCTGCATCATATCTTATTGTAGCCTCATTTGCTCCGACTTGGGGCCCAGTATCGTGGACATATCCGCCAGAGCTATTCCCTCTTCGTCTCCGTGCCAAGGGCGTGTCAATCTCCACTGCAGCCTGCTGGGCCATGAATTTTGCGCTTGGATACTTCACTCCGCCAGCGTTCGTCAATATTGCTTGGAAAACTTACCTCGGTGAGTGCATATCCAACGATATGCCCCCTACTTGCTCTCGCATCGGAACCCTGCCTAACGTTGAATTCTTTTAGTTTTCGGTGTCTTTTGTACTGTCATGGCAATTCATTCTTTTCTATGCTTCCCTGAGACAGCCGGCAAGCCATTGGAAGAGGTCGAGGAGATTTTTGCTCTCAACACTCCAGCCTGGAAGACAAAGGGCGGCTTCGCTCAAGGGCGAGAGATGGAGAAGGGTGAGCGTATTACTGAGAAGCAGCTGCAGTTCACGTTGCACAAGGAGGACGCGTAGGTCTGAAAGTGTCTTGTAGTCTTCATTCTCTCCTTTCTATCAGAAAGTCAGAGTTATGTTATGGTCCTTCTTTATGAATTTCGGAATGAATTAGTGGCATTTCGGAACTGTTTATTGGGTAAATTCCTTCCTCGGATTTACGTCGATTGATAGAAAGATGACAGATGGAATAAAGCCGTTAAGGCGAGAAAAAAGGTAGTTATTATGTAGCCAGCCCTAGCACACCAGAAGAAGATGGGGATAATTGAACCCACCTAGTGATTTAATGTTAACAATCTTTTACAGGCGAGCAGCTGTGGGACAGCGACACGTGCTAAGTACCGGTCAAACAAAACACCAAAATGGATAATCCGACGACATGTTCTAGCAAACGCCGGAAACAATGATCGCCGATTGGACAAATGTAGTTGTGCCGACGTATCCGGGGTAATTAGAGGGAATCCTTCGCAGAATGCGGAGAAAGGTCTCAAAATATCGCCGAATGTTTTCTTTATCGCCCGACCCCGCTCTTCAACCTTAAGAAGACGATGAGGTTCGAGGTCTACTACTAAGTTACCCGCTATATCCAAACAGCTAAACCTGCGCAAGCCCTGCTCATGATCACCGATACTCATAACATTGCTCGCTACTTCAACGTTCGCTTTCAAACTTGCCAACATGGCATCCTGGAATCTCAAATTATGTTTTGAACAACTTATTCCTGCTATTGAAACATCTCTTAACGGCAACAAGGAGTTCAAAGTCGCTACTCTTAAACATGATGTTAAATTCTCTATTCTCGCATCGGACACGAACGAAACTCTCCTCGTGTCTATCCAGTCCAGCGCTGCTCGCATCAAGTTCGATCGTTCCACAGTTGCGGAATTTGCCTTGTCGGCAAGGTCACAAGATTGGCAAAAATTCTTTGAACAGGTGCCGAAAGCACCCTATCAATCATACTGGGGCATTCTGCGTGTTTTTGGAAAAGAATCCGGCGTTGGGATTTCAGGCGATATCAGTGCATTTAGCAAGAGCGTCGGCGTATGGCGCATTGTACTTGAAACCGCTCGGGAAATCATGCACAATCAGCCAGTACTGGCAATCGATCAAAACGCCGACGATGGCAGCGTGGAAGAGGATAGCATCGTGGGGAAATACATATGGCTCAAAATTTCTGCCTTCGGTCAAACTAAGATATTTTACGAGTGCGCGGGACATGGACCGAAGCATATCTTGTGGCTACATACAGCTGGTGCAGACTCCCGGCAATTCCATGAGTTGATGAACAACAAGAGTCTTCAAGAGCGGTACACCATGTATGCTTTCGACATGCCAGCCCATGGTAGGTCGTCTCCGGGCTCCAAACAAGTACCGCAAGGCTATGCAAATAGCGAGGAAGTATATATCGAAGTCATACACGAGGTGATTAAAAAGCTGCATTTGATGCAGCCCATTGTTTCTGGTGCCAGCATGGCTGGTCATATTTGTCTTGCGGTCGCTTTGCGAGCCCAAGAAATGGGGGTAGGTGGCGTTATCCCGGTTGAAGCAGCTGAATATCTGCCCCTGGTCCAACCTCCTTATGAGCTGGGAGGTCACTTCAACGAATCGATCATCAATCCAGAGCGCGTGTGTGGGATGACGTCTCCAACATCAACGAAGGCACGCAAACAACTCATATGGTGGATATATTCGTCTCAAGCCGCACGAGTGTTCCAAGGAGATTTACAATTCTATTTCAAAGGTTGGGATGGCAGAAACCGGCTAGAACACATTGACACTTCAAGATGTCCCGTGTATATGCTTACTGGCGAGTATGACTATAGCTGCACCCCGGAAGTAAGTGCAGCAGCGGCAGCTAAAATCCCGGGTGCTCAGTTTGAGAAGATGGACTGTATGGGTCATTTCCCGATGACAGAAGACCCAGAGCAATTTTTGGTCTACTTAAACAGGGCTTTGGATTTTATCGAGAAATCTCGCATTGGCTAGGGACGACGAAAAGTTCAGTCCGCTCTACAGATCACGGAACTGAAATATCGGAATATCGATTGAAACATTACCAACTTGGCAAATGTGGAAGGCTCTGTAACTTGACTTTCAGTTTCGTAAATCACAATTGTTTGCGGCAAGTTTAAGATAAATCTACTTATCATGGAATCAGTGTCCGCGTTAATACCCCAAATTTATGCAATTCAAAACGCCGAAACGCCGGTGCAATAATTTGCACAAGGCTCCGCTGTCTGTGTAGTAGACAATAAAACGGCAGATCACCGAGAAGACTTAATTTCCAGACTATCCCCGCATTCCTCCCATTCTGTCATCATTTACAGCATCCGATCCTGGCGTTTATCAGTTTTGTGGATTCGTTATCCGCGCTGGAAATTGGAATTTTTCACTCTAGGTCTCACTGGATCATTCTATGTATCTCATCTCCTATAATATCTCCAGTTCTACTCGTCGATTGAGCATGTGTCTTGCGGAACCAATCAGCACAAATATGCTTATGAAATGTTGTGCTTTCAGAAACTACTGGTCTCACCAGCTAGGTACTGTGCACACAGTTAAGTGAACAGAGTTTTGCTTTTGAAGCGAAACAATGGATTTGGTCGATGATTGTTTTTGTATAGTTGTGTGTCTTACTCGACTAGCATATCCAAGGGGAGAGTCATTTTGGCCCCTACGGCATATGAGGAGTCATATTTTTCAACAACATTTATGCACTATCGCACTTGAAGAAAAATTCGCCTTGGGCCCCAGTCCGCATAGCCTTATAACAAGCGTCCAATCCTACTTTCCACTTACGAGCTTCCTCCTGGAGAGGTAGATCACTCCTCGCCTGCGCTAACATGCTATCAAATAGTTCCTGGTCAAAATAGTAGGTGCTCGGACTAGGCGACAGGTCGAAACCGACATAGAACACCTCAGAATATTCTCTTGTCAACTGAACGACACCTTTTTTCCCTTCATACACTAGCCATAAATCTCCATGGATATCTGGGTTATAGGCGCACATATACTCGATAGTGTCCATTTCAGGCGCTGTCGCATTGTTGATATCGCGAACGTATTTTCTGAAGTAGGTCCCTTTTTTTGTATCGAGATAGATTGGGTTGGCTGCATCTTGAGAGCCCGGTACACGCATAATGTGTTCTATGCCGAGCCCATTATCTTCCGTTCTGGCGACACTCATGGAGATAAATTTTTGAGCAAGAGATAGACTTTATGATGTAGTAGCTTTGGATTATTTTGCTTTGAGGTATAGCGAGGAATGAGGACAGAAAGCGTCATTCAACTATAAAATCTAATGAGCTATAGGGTCTTTATATAGCCCCATGCCTCTATCAGATACCCGCCCTAGTCAGCTGATAGATTATATGGTTACATCCATGCACCTGCCTGTCTGCGGGATTTTCAATCTGTGGTCATCTTATGTCATAAGAAGATACCCCTGCGCCCCTGCTGCAGCTAACTATAGTACGTACTGGTGTCTAGCCCCGACCTAGTCAGAGCTAGACCCACTAAAACGGTCAGTGTCATCCAGGGCTTCTAGTCAGGTGGAACGTCACCCCCCTTTTTGACTGGTTCATGGAGATGCCTGGGCTAAGGCGCTCTAGAAATCGCAATCAAGAGTACTATCGAACCAAGGACGCTAGTGCATTGCAACTGCGTCACTAGACCAGTTTCTACCCCTGCCAGCCGCGACGGAGCTTTTGAGCTACCGCCTATTCAATGCATCGCGGCTACAGCTTTGTATCAGCAAGAATGAGAGTAGGCTACAGGATAGAACAGCAAACAGATCTCTATGACTATGTCGTGATTATATCCTCACTAAAGATCAAAAACTAGGCTAGGCATTATTGCGCATACAAATTGCCAACATTGGACGGGCATCGATTAATTAGGCACACTGACTATACCGTCGCCGTTGAAGGAAAAGTTGAACTTCTCGAGCAGACGCTTAGCCGCCTTTTCGCCAGTGGCAAAGGCACCGTGGACGCATCCCTGGCCTACGCGAGTTAGATGCTCGCCCGCAAACTGCAGGACGCTGTGGCGATTGTTTTCGAGTGCCGCGATGATGAGGTGTGGATTATCGCCGACCTTCTCGCAGGAATAGGTACCAAAGCCGGCCAGCGGGTCCTGAGTCCACTGGGTGCATTCCATCTTGATTAGGCGTGGAAGAGCTTTGTAGGGCTCGGTGCGGATGAGCTTAAATAGCGGCTCAAAGAACTTGTACCGCTTCTTCGGATCGGTCATGGCTTCTATCCGCTGGGTCAGCGGCTCGGCGATCTGCACGCAGAGCTCCCTGCGGTCGGCGACTAGCATCAGGTTCACAGTCACCGTTGGATAGTTGAGGATGTTGTCCTCTGGCGTTTCGCGGCTGCTGGACGATCTGGGTGAGGAGCCCAAGAAGTCGTCGATGTCCTCATTGAGCTCGGGTGGGGATGGATAATAGATGATCTGGTCGTTGTCTTTTGACCAGAATATCTCACTGAATTCAAAGAATACCTTCCCCAGTGCGCCGTAGCTGAGCTGAGAAAAACCACGCTGGATATCGTCCGGCAACGGCGGGTCAAATGTGAGGAGTTTGTGATGGAGGGCGCCCAGCGGCACGGTCACGATCACTGCGTCACCCGTCACCGTCTTAGTGCAGCCTGCAGCATCCTCGCACTCCACACGGACAGCATCCTGTCCCTGTGCGATATCGCTCCAGGTCACGCGGGTTACCCGATGGTTCAGTTGCAGCGCATGCGGGTTCTCGAGTAGCGGTCCGGCGGTCCAGTCGACTATTCGGTCGTAGCCACCTTTCATGTATAGGTTGCGCTCAGTGATAAAATACTGGAGATATTTGGACGAGGCTTCGGCCGTACTCGTGGCGATCCATTGTTCAATCTCGCGGACGGCCTGCGGTGCCCACAGGCGCTCATCGTGGGTGATCAACTCATGCCGACTGATGAACTCCTGCATGAAATCATCGACGCTGCGGTCTTCTGCATCTGGATGGGCTTTGTAATACCAGTCGACGTAGTCCGCGAACTCGTCAGCGACTTTTTTGGCTTTGAACTGGGCGCCGGCCCGACCCTGCGCTGTATAGTACAGCGGGGTGCCATCGTCGTAGTAATATTCGATCCCGAGGGCGCGAATGAGTTTGACGAGCGGATTCTGCGACGTCTCATGCATCCACGCCGCACCTAGAGACGTTTAGTCGCCTCGCTACAGGGGGTTTGGAGTAGGGAGGGAGAAGAGGAGCAAAGTCCAGCAACCGAGAGTTCTGACACAGCGTCAAGCGTGATATCCAAAGGGCCCATCGCAAGCCCGGCGGTCAGTACCGACTCGTGTGTACAAGGCACACATACCTAAGTCCCACGTCGTCTGGCCTCCGTTGCGCGTCGTGCAGATGCGGCCGCCGATGCGGTCTCGCGCTTCCAGGACGACAACGTCGACTCCATGGCGCTGCAAAGTCGAGGCGGCACGCAAGCCGGAGATGCCGGCGCCGATGACGATGATGCGCTTCTTTTTATGTTCCTCCTGGACAGGCTTTGACTCTGGCGCTGGCGTGACGGTTGGGCTGCTTTGAAGGGTATTGCGCAGCATCTCAGCCAGGCCAGAGCCACAATTACTTGGTTTACTCCGACTGGAGGATATCACGGAGGCATAGGCAAAACTCTGAGACATCTTGAGTTGGCAAGTAGACATCTATGTGTAATTTCGTGGTAGTAATGGTTGCTATCGATGTGTTGCAAGGGTTTAGCAGTAGTTGCAGTGGTGAAGTGGTAGATCGTAGCGTAAATCCTCGGAAGGTATAAATAAGGCTCCCCTGCTGACATTAGACCAAAGCAGTATGTCCATGCTTATATTAAAGATCGTTCTGGTCTAGTAACTGCTGCCCGGGTCAAGTGGTTGTGGAGTTTTACTCCAGGGAATTCTCTCAAAAATGCTATACCGCTAGACCAAAAGCACCATAGGCTCTTGACTAGTTGATACAAGCATTTGCCATTCGACAGACTGTTAAATATCCTAATTCCCCGGGTCGTTCGAGATTTCCCAGTGTTCCCTTCATTCCCCTGCCATAACATGTATTTCCCCACAAAACTAATACCCAATGAGAAAGAATCAAGGGCGTTGCCAAGTGCTTGTTAGTTCTTGTTATCTACCCCACGAGATAGAAAGGCCCTGCTTGGGCTTGGGCCCCTCTGCCCTCACTTTAGCTGCTTCTCGGGCGCAAATCGGGGCTTCAAAACAGTATGTCCAACCGGGTGAAGATAAGGCTTAATTTATGATAATGGCCCAAAACATACCAGACGGGTGCACAGACGCCCGTCTGGTATGTTTTGGGCCACGCCAGCAAAACTCTCTTCCGTTGCTATGTCGGCAGTTGATGCCACCGGGGATAACAGCAGCTGCACGAGTTGTCGGTAGGTAATATTCTAGATCTTGATGTATTATTATTAACATATAATAAGAAATTGTCACCCACTCTCTTCCTAGGTATATGGTGGTCAGCTCGTCATGGCCGCGTCCGAGAACCTAGAGAACTTGGCGGGCACTCGCATCCTCTTCACCAGCGACGAGCATCTGAAGCTGACTCCGGAGCCGACCAAATCACCCAATGACCCGCTCAACTGGTCACCAGCGCGCAAATACTGGCATGCCGCGCTTGTGTTGTTTATTGTCGGCTTCACGGCCGCCACGTCCAACGACGTAGCAGCTGCCCAGTATGGTATGAATAGTCAACTAGGCATTTCTTGGACCCTGATGAATACGTCAGCCGGCATCCTCTTTATCGGCATCGGCTACGGCACGCTGCTGACCGCGCCAATCCCCTCGTTGTATGGCCGCCGCATGATGTATATCGTGTGTCTGCTGTCATCCCTGATCGGATGTACCTGGTTGGCGCGTACAATGGGCCCAAATGACGCTTTGTGGAACCAGCTCTTCATCGGCGCCTCAGAGGCGTGCGCTGAGGCCACTGCGCAGCTGTCGCTTTCGGATCTCTTCTTTGAGCAGCAGCGTGGCTCCGTCATGGGTCTCTATGTTCTGGCCACTAGTATCGGCACCTATCTAGGCCCATTGCTGGCCGGCTTCATTGCCAACAGCGTCGGCTGGCGCTGGGTCGGCTGGTTCGCCCTAATAATCTCCTTCGGGACCCTCATCGTTTTCTATTTTACTTTCGAGGAGACTACGTTTGACCGCAAAGTTTACCTGCGCGGGGATATGCCCGTGACCGATACCACGTCTAGTACCTCACCGACCGCAGAAGAGGTGAAATCCGCCAGTAAGGAGCATACACCTGTATGGGCCACATCGCTCAGCGATCTGGATGACAACGGCAGCAGCGATGCGCCCAAACCATACTGGCAGCGGATCGCCCTCGTCACACCGTCACCACTTCTGCGTGGCACCGGTTTCGTGCAATACTTGAAAACGATGTGGCATATCCTGCGCGTCTTCAGCTTCCCTGGTGTCTGGTACTCCGGCCTGCAATGGGGTGCACAGGACGCATGGCTCACCTTTTATCTCACTGTTGAGGACGACGATTGGGTTATGCCACCGTGGAACTACTCGCCCAACGGTGCCGCTATGATGAATATCCCGACGTTGATCGGCGCGATAATCGGCTGTTGTTATGGCGGCTGGTTCTCGGACAAGTTTGTGGAGTGGTATGCACGGCGAAACAACAACCTCTTTGAAGCTGAGTATCGTCTGTGGCTCATGTATCCTGCCGCCTTCATCGGATCGGCGGGTCTGATACTCTTCGGCATAGGCACTGACTTGGGTATGAACTGGCCCGCGCCGTATGTCGGTCTCGGCATGATTGGCTTTGGCTGGGGCTGCGCCGGAGACTTGTCTCTGGCCTACCTGCAGGATGCCTATCCCGAAATGGTTCTGGAGGGCATGGTTGGCGTGTCGGTCATAAACAACTCAATTGGCTGTATCTTTACTTTTTGTGCCGGTAAGTCCTTTTCACTTCCAGCATTTGTGACAGCTTTTCTTACAATTGGTGGATATAGGAATCTGGCTAAACGTACAGAGCACCAAGATGGTATTTGTCGAGATTGGCATCCTCAGCTTTGTGTTTATGATGACCACAGTTCCAATGATGACCTGGGGCAAAGCCGCGCGCCGCTGGACACGCACGCGATATGAAAATTTCGTATCTCGTCGCGATGGCAATTGATAGGGCTTTCTTCATGGCATCAGGAGCTCCCTCGTCATGTCTTTATCCTTGAACCACCGATCAATGATGCCACGCAACCATTCCTCCATCTTCTGTTCGATTTTGCCTCTATGGGCGACCTGCATTTTGGCGTTATATATTTTACAGCCACTTATTAATTTTTCTACTGCCGGGAGCTGTCTTTGGATATTGTAAATATACGCTGACATGGTCTTGAACACGACGCGGTTGGCCTGCCTAATCTCTTAAGGGATTGTAATACAACTATCCGGATCGTTGTGAAATTGATAGCCAATTTTTCGGAGTTCCAACAGGTTTAAACTCTACTACTAGTGGAGCCAGATATGAGTACCTATCGGCATTTGTACCTCTTCCTCCCGAGATCATCTACGCACGGATCCACTACGCAGGAACGATAGACCCTGATCTCTATCGGGTTAGCGTGATACTGGAAGGTGTCCATGCCGAATGGAGCAGGTCCACGCGAATCCCCCAAAGGCTTGTTTCCCACTCTCGCGGTATTTCGACAACCACTCATTTCCAAGGGACCTTAATTAATGCGGAATATCTGGCCATTATTCCAAAATACGGCTCATCTTCTAGGGCACCCATCTCTGCCTCGTAACAACCACACGCCCATCGTCTTGACAAACAAAGCATATCCATCATGGAACGAAAACCTCATGTCGCTGTCATTGGCGCCGGACTGGCGGGGCTGCGATGTGCTGATCTCTTGATCCAAAACGGCGCTCGTGTTACCATCTTTGAGGCGAGGGATCGGATGGGTGGCAGAGTGCGTCAACAAATCCCTTCTCCGATGACTGTGCTGACGGTTTAGATATCAGATCGTTCAAGAAAAGATTGGAGAACATCTCGTTGACCTGTATGTCATGACGCTATCTCTTTGCGATCAACAACTCTAATTCTATGATTGCATAGCGGGGCCAATTGGATCCACTGCACCAGAACAAACCCCATCATCGAGCTGGCCGAACTGACCAAAACCCATCTCGAGGACTGGGATGGCGTCCAGGCCACCTTGGGGCCGGACGGAAAGCTCATAGACGAGCAGATGGACGAAAAAGTCTCCAAATTCGTATGGGGGACCATCAATGATGCCTTCGCATATAGCGAGAACCACGGCGACAGCATTTCTTCTGAACGCAGCTTGTTGGACTACTTCTGCGAGAAGGTGGAACAAACGAGCTTCACAGCCGCGGAGAAAGCGCTTTGTCTGGAATCGTGCAAGCTGTGGGGGACGTATATGGGAGAGCCGGTATGGCGACAGAGTCTGAAGTTTTTCAAACTCGAGCAATGCATCGATGGAAGTAAGTCAAGTTACACCTTGCCGCTCAAGGGATGGGCTGACATGTTTACTCGCACAGCCAATCTCTTTGTGACCGCCACCTTCAAGGCCATCCTTGACGCCGTTGCCCGCACCGCGAGGCAGCACGCCGATATCCACCTCAGCGAACCCGTTACTAGAATCGACGCTCAGCCGAGACAATCACTCACCCCCCGGTCTCCAATAGCCGTCACAACCTCGGCCAATAAAACGTACACCTTCGATGAAGTCATTGTCACTAGTCCTTTAGGCTGGCTAAAAAGGAACAAATCGATGTTCAGTCCCGCGCTGACCCCCCGTTTATCCGCAGCAATTGACAACATCTCCTACGGCCGCCTGGAAAAAGTATATGTGACCTTCCCGCGGGCATGGTGGCACAGCGAGACAACCAACTTCCAAGCCATTGCCAGCAGCTATCCACCCTTCACCCAATTCCTCGAACCAGACCCACAAGATATCTCGAGCACCGTACGCCCAGCCAACATCCCCTGGAACCAAGAATGTCTTTCCCTGGCCGCCCTGGGCAAGGACTTTGCCCACCCAACCCTTCTCTTCTACACCTACGGCGACTGTGGAAGCTACATCGTTTCGCAAATCAAGGACCTACCTAAACACTCGCAGCAGTACAACGCCTTCCTGGACGCCTTTGTTCGACCATTTTATTCCCTACTCCCGGAATTCTCGGCCTCCAATTCAGACTGCGTGCCAACTGCGTTCCTTGCGACGGAGTGGCAGAATGATCCTTGGGCTGGGAATGGTTCTTACTGCAATTTCCAGGTTGGGGTTCAGGAGGCGGACAAGGATATCGAGGTTATGAGGGAAGGCATGGGGAAAGAGAGAGGGGTGTGGTTTGCTGGTGAGCATACCTCGCCTTTTGAAGGTCTGGGAACTACGACTGGCGCTTATTGGAGTGGCGATCGAGTCGCAGGGCAGGTGTGCGAGGCTTTGGGTCTGAGCGGGAAGGGTCAGGTTGGGCCGAGGGTGTCGCATCTGTAAACAGAGATCCTCGGGTTCTAGGATTGGGAGGCTAACTTACGTATCTAAAGTTTACGTCTACAAAATACTCTATACACAAAAAAGCTCATAATCTTAGCCAAAGTCAATTTTAGAAAGAGCTTGATATAAAGGGACTTGTGAATGTTATAGCGGCTTTTAGTAAGAGCACAAAAGACTTAAGTTGGAAGAGCTAGCTGAGTGACACAGAAGAGAGGACTAATGATTAAAGGTCCATGAGGGGCTCGGTACTACGAATGGATGGAGTGACCGAACGAATCAGGAACCTAGTATTTCTGACTACCTATCAATCTACTTAAAGCTCGGCACTAAGGTGCAGCCTCCTTGAACTAGACCCCACATACACCTTCTTTGGGCATTCACTGATAAACCAGTCCTGAGTGACAACATCCCAGTTGCTTAGATCTCGACGGGTAAGCGAGACAGAGAGCTCTCCCGTCTCGCCCGGCTTGAGAAACAACTTATCGAAGCCACGCAACTGAACCTTGGGGTCCTTGGGTCCTCCGAGGCTGATGTACAGCTGCGCGACCTCGGCGCCGGCGACGGAACCGGTGTTCATGACGGAGGCTGTCACGGTGTACAGCTCTTCGTAGAGAAGTGGGTTACCACCAGGTCCACCACCGGCGGGCAGTAGAGGCTGAGATTTTCCATTATTGACATTGGGGGGCAGGAACTTGGAGGCAGGCTGCAGATCGCTCATACCCGCAATCTTGGCGGGGTCGCTGCTGGTGAAGTACGGGTAAATGTAGTACTTCACGTTTTTCCAGGTACTGGGGAACAGGTAGTGGGACAGAGAATTACTGAAGGAGCCGAAGGTAGGCGCATGGATGGTCTTGCCTGAGGTTGGCTTGTACGCAGACGCCTTGTTCTTCTTGACCCGAATGTTAGAGTATTCGAACGTAGTGTAACTGAGGCCGAAACCGAATTCGAATGTGGGCGTGATATCAGCCTTGTCCAGAGCGCGGTAGTCAATGAAGACACCCTCAGTGAAGTCGATCTGCGGTGCCAGCTTGCCGTTGTTGGGTTTGTAGAGGACGTCGGGCAACTGACTGCGATCACTCGCCCAGCTGAAAGGACTCTTGCCCGACGGGTTGACGTCTCCGTAGAGGACATCCGCGATAGCGTTGCCAGACTGATCGCCCGGGATACCGGCCCAGACAATAGCAGATACGTTAGGGTTGTTGTACCAGTCTTCGACAACCACAGGACCAACAGAGTGGATCACCACAATGGTCTTGTCGCACAGGGCCGACACATTCTTGATCAGGTCGTCGCCGCTGTGCCAAAGGGTCAGATTGTTACGGTCACCTGTATTCCCGCCAACAGTAATATAGCCCTCGCCCGAGTCGGCGTTTACAAAGACAATGGATACCGTCTCGGCTTGTGAAACCAAATCCGGGATGGCGGTTAGGCCATTGCCTTGTTGTGTGTTAGAATCGTCGGTTGTATAGTCGTCGAAGATGCTCTGGTACGCTGAACCCTCTTGGATAGCTCGAGCCTGGAGGGCGGCATCAGGGGTGACGAGGTAGGCGAAGTTGGCAGTGCCGGAACCCCAGGCCATACCCAGAGTGCCGTTATCACATCCCCGATCGCTGCAACCGTTGGGACCGTCCAAGTTTGGACCGGCATCGGAGCCGATCACTGCCACCTGCTTCACCTTCCTCAAAGGAAGGATGCCGTTATTCTTCAACAGCACGGAGCCTTCAGCAGCAACTTGCCGGGCCACCTTCGCATGGTCGCCACGCACATCAACGTGCCAATTGATCTGTTGGTGGCCCTCGTCCGCGGCAAAATGAAGGGGCCCTTCCGTCGCAAAGGACCACGAGTCAAAGTTGACCGGTACTTGGTTCTCCATAGTACGGCCAACCTTGAAGTAGGCAGCCATGATTCGCATGGCCATATCGTCGATCCGCCACTCGGGAACGGTGCCGTTGACCACAGCCAACGTCAGGTTCGCACCCCAAAAGCTCTCACCCGAGTCAAACGCAGTGTCTCCCGGCATCGTCATATCGAGACCAGCCGCAGCACTCGCGACGCCAGTAAGCTGACCAGTCCAGTCGCTCATAACGAAGCCCTGGAACCCGAGCTCGTTCTTTAGCAAGCCGTTCAGCACCTTCGAGTTCTGGCATCCGTACGAGTTGTTGATCTGGTTGTATGAGCACATAACTGAGCCAACACCAGCACGAACGGCATCGGCAAAGGGCCACAGATACATCTCATGCATGGTCTGGTCGTCAATGTTGGAAGAGTACGACGCAACGACATCATCCTGACCGGCGCTCCGGAAATGCTCCTGCTCGTAACCGATGAAGTGCTTAACGCATGCAATCACACCGGCGTCCTGGATGCCCTTGATGCTCTCGGCTACTCCAACACCCGAAAGGACTGGATCCGGCGCAAATCCCTCCCAGTTCCGACCGCCCTCCGGGGCACGGCCTATCGGGCCACACACCGGGCCGAGTTGGACAGTGCTGCCTTTGTCATGATGCTCCTGGCCCATCGCCAGTCCACGGGCGTACATGAGGGCACGATCCCACGTGGCAGCTGTCGTCACTCCCGCAGGAAATACCGTGTTGAAGTCGGTTAGACGGACGCCAACTGGCGAGTCCTGAGTGCAGAAGCCATTGAAGCCCAATCGGGGCACAGATCCAGTGTTTCCGACGCACTGATCGCTCTCCCAACTAAATAATTGGCGTTAGCGTTCGTCCAGTGCATAACAAAAGCTGATGATGGAGCTAAAACTCTCTACTCACCCAGTTCCAGTCGTCAGATTAACCTTCTCCATCAGCGTCAACTGGGAGACAAATGCTTTGGCCTTTTCATAGGCCTCTTCCCAGCCCACTCCCTTAGGATTCATCCAAGGGGATGGGTAGCTGGGTGGCGACGGAGGCATGGGCAATTTAGCTCTCTTGTTGAGAGACTGTCAGCAAGGAAAGAGTTTGGTGTTAATGAAGGTTTCTTTTGCATCTCGTTGTGGGATTGTCAGGGCCCAATCCATGGGTTCACGTACATCAGTGCCATCTTGGTCGCGAGGGCTAACGCCCGCTGCGACCACGGAGTCGCAGCTCGCTAGGACGGCAACAGCGAAGGCGGACACCTTCATGCTTGAGGATAGTTAGAGACTGTCTGAACTAAATTGACAAGCGCTTCGAGGGACTGAGAATGGTCAGTGCCTCTTGAAAAGAGAAGCGAGCTCTGATTTAAAGATCCCCTCGACAAGTCCCGGGCAGCTGAAACCGCTGCTTCTTATATGAAATGTGATCCGTCTCCATTAAATCTGGGAATCGGTCGGCATTTTCTCCGTATTACTTCTGCTCACCCTTCATACATCTCGAATGCCCCTGAGCCAATCTTCTTGCGACCGGATATGGGCATAGAGTGGGGATCACAATAGGGTCTCCTCCCCCCCCCCTGGTCCTCCTCATGTTTGCATGTTGTGGTAGTGTCTTTGCGCTTGCAGTAGCGCCACGCTAATGCAATAAAGGGTCCGTGTATTTACAGCTTACAGGGGGTAGATTTGCCACGAGCTGACTCCACAAAAGCCAAAGGTCCTGCTTTCCCAAGGAATCCTTGGCGAGATGTTTCTAGAAATTTGACCCTGTTCTGTTTTATTGATAATTCCAGATACCAACGGTCGTGGACATCCACTCGGCATTACATATATTTGAACTCGCTCGAGTTCCCAAGTATGACTTCTAAAATTGTTGCATTATGTCTCATGTTACGTAGCAGACTGTCCTTGTTGGCCATCGCCTATGCAGATGGTGCTTTGATCCGATCTGAGCCACCTGCTCGCCAAAAGCCACCACCCTGGCGCCGACTCCGGTCTGCTGGCTCACGAAATTAAGAGAGGAACAACATAGAGAAAATCAAATGGGACTCAGTTGTTCGAAAGCTTGGTCCTTGCTTGGTTTGCGGGGAATTAAGGCCGATGCTAGTCCCAAGTGGGCCACTTCCGACCACTTCCCGGGTCGCGTTTCATTCAACAGGGGCGCGAGAGAGCCGATATTCCGCGGTGGAGGGGATCCAGGGTCTACTCGTTCCCATCCTCTCCTCACCCTCACAAATCCTAGAATTCTTAAAATCCTCTCTTCGATCAACTAGAGACTAGTGCAGAGATTATCGGCTCTAGGAATGGATGACAAGGTCTTCCATGCATGAAGCTGCCCTGACGGTGCCCACTGAGAGCTGTCAACAATCATGGAAACAAAGTGCTGGGTCAATATGTAGGCTAACTACCTTCCGCCTAGGGGTGTGGTTTCCCCGCGACTTCCAGGGTAGGCAGCCACGTCTGGGAAAGGCAAGACCTAGAACGCACACCGCATCCAACTAGACCGAGCCCAGAAATTACCCTGTAGGAAACAACGGGTTCTCGGCACAGATCCTTCTGACAAGTGTAACCGTAACAGAGAAATGTGCAAAATTGTTGCACTAGGGGCCATCAAACCGATATTATCCCGATTTTCCAAGCTAAACTACTAATAGCAGTAGTGTGAAGTAGCAGTAGAATTCGCTTTGCTCCATCTAGCTTGCTTACATGCATGCTGCTATACGAGACCGCTATCTAGCGCGAATCGAAGCGAGCAAGTGTCCGCCCCATGAAGACTGAGCCCCGGACTCTAGGGCCTCTCAAGCCACTGAGTATGGGCGCCTGAAGCTGCAGCATAGAGGCTAAATAAGTGTAAATTCAGACTGTGCAATTGTATTACTCGCCTCCAAACCGCGCTTATTCCAGAACATTGAGGTCTCATATCACTAAGCTTTCCTCCCCGAGCCCATTACCGGAAGTCTCCCTCTCGATACCACCTCCGCTACGGCCCTCGCCACTACCTGTGTGTGCTACCATGGCGTCATCAGTAGTCTGAACAGACCCAGTGCCAAGTCCGCCCGTTTGGTCGTCCTCATAACTACCGTCCGTGTGTTCCGGGACCAGGCTTTCCTCGCCTCCAGAACTTTTCCGTCCTGGTTTAGTTATGCCGTCGCCTCAGAAGTAGGCCATTATTGCGTACCTAGGATTGACTCACCGCCCAAATTCCGCGCGATTCTCTTATATATACACTCGGAGGGTGGCTCAAATACCTCCAAAACCGCGATTTCCTAATGAGAATTTCGGTCCCATCAAAATGAGCTTCTAAGATTCAGCTGTGAGCTTCAATGGCAGAAAGCAGAATCACTTAAAGCTAGCATAAGGTAGACACGTAAAGAATGTAGAATATGACAAGTGGAAGCACTGAGGGGGTGGACAAGTGCTCTTGCATCTCAAGCTAGAAAAGGCGAGTTCTTGTGGCTGCGATTATCGTGAGAACTTCAGCACGCAGAAACCTTTTCTAGGACTCGCCAGGGTTCTCTCCGTTGCTATCAGCCATTATGGCATAAGGCTTTCCTCCTCTTGCACTCCTGGAATCTACGACTGACCACTCTGAGCTCTTCGTGGCACAGAGTGTCGAAATAGAATTGTGACTCTTGAGAATGAGAAGCTGACGATCTGGAGAATGAAATGTAGAAAATGCAGTGAATTGTCTAGAAGAGGAAATTATGAAGTTCTGAACTATCTCCACGGCTCTTGGCGAGGGAGTGTCGTCATGATTTGCTCATGCGATCTCAACAGTGACCGATTTTGCTGTAGCTGCAAGATTGGTCATAGCTAGCCTTTGGTTTCAATAAACGGATAAAAAACATAAACATACCCACAGCAGGTCTAGCTCTTCACCAGATATGGCAAAGGCTTGCTCTACAAGTCTTTTTCTTTCTTCGAGTATCTCCGGATGGCTGGGGAGGTGTGAGAACCTGGCCTGTTCATCATAGAAATGGATGTCTTCAAGTCTCCGTCGCCCACAGCTGACCATGAACCCTTTGCCTTGAAAGTCTTTACGTGCTGAATGGCCTTATCGAATTCCCAGTCAATTGGAAGTTCGTCGATTGACTGGGTAGCGGGCATGACGGTGGTCTAGGGAGCGGTGTCCAAAGTTATAGACGCGAGTAACATCGATCTGACGGACAGGATGGTTCCGTTTCGCGAGGAATATCGTGTCATCTTGGATGATATTGTTGGCGATACCGCCGAACTGCGACGTCTGGTTCCGGCCTTAAACCGCATGGCCACCATCTAGAGCTTCGTGATACCGCGGAACTGCGACGTCTGGTTCCGTCCTTAAACCGCATGGCCACCATCTAGAGCTTCGTGCTCAAATCCCCAAGATGGTTCGCGCTGCAGATATTTTAAAAAATAATCCTATAGATGGCCCCATGATTTATTGGTTGCGAAATATACACAGGCTTCGGAGGCAGGAGGGTTATTACGACGAGTACCTGGTTCTTGGCAACCCAAAGGTGATGTGTTTTATCTCAAAGCCAAAAAGTGCCAAGGCCGAATTTGTACTCTAAATGGTCAAGTTATGTCCAAAATCCGGTACATATACTGGTACATGTCGTAGTTATGCACTAACACTTAGTTCTGTGCTGGAGGTTGATGACATCGTAGGGCCCCTCATCTCCGCCGAGCGAACAATGATTGGTGAGATTGATCGCATCCTTCACAATGCCCAGTTTGTTAGTCACTCTCTTCTCCATCGATTGACCAAAACAGTGTTAGTCCCCCTCTGCCAAGCGCAAGTCACAAAGAGGACTGATAATTAGCGGAGATAATCACCCTCTGGCCCCGAATCTTCAGACAGACAGATAATCATAATGCGGAGTATTAATCGGACACTTAGCACTGTGCTGCTGCAAACTTGATGATACCCCCAAGCTGGTGGCATCCTATCTCATCTTGATTCATCTCTCCCCTGTCTAGGTCGGGTCTCAGCTTCACCGCTGCATTGTTTGCTAGCTATATATCGTCCCGACTCGACATTATCACACTTCTCCTACCTGCTAGAAATCTAGTTATTTGGCCGCCAGACAACGGACACCCTCGGGATTATTTCCTTGGTTGCTGCTGCTTCCAACCCCACACGCGACACTGTTTTCTGCTCTGACTGGCTCCGGAAGTTGTTATTTGGCCGTTCATGTGCCACGCGGTGCATATTGAAATCAACTGCAGCTACGTTCTGAGCGTTGGGTATACGTGGCCGTGAGGGTTGTGAGTGTTGGGTCGAGTATAGATATCGGGAGTTTGTCCTGAGGCGATAGAAGAGAATATTGGTCTGATCTTTGAACCACCGAGTCTTGCATTTCGTCGCCATGTCAAACGCAGGCGACGTCACAGTGGCATCTAATGTCTTGGGCACCATCGGCACCGTGCTCTGGTGTATCCAGCTGGTGCCTCAGATCTGGTACAATTGGAAACGCAAGAAGACCGATGGGTTTCCAGCAGCTATGATGTTTCTGTGGGCAAGCTGTAGGTTGGCCTTCTTGTTGGACTAATAATAAGATAAAAGTCGTGCTTATGCTGATGTCCGTGTCTCGTGCAGGCTCCGTTCCTATGGGTGCATATCTGATTCTGCAGGTGAGATCGTGACTCGGAAGACATCGATACATGCCATCCGTGACTGACCATTTTATTTTCTGTTGGCACAGCAAGTGAACATTCCGCTGCAGATCCAGCCTCAGATCTTTTGCTTTTTTTCCCTGATTAGTTGGAGTCAGATATTGTACTACAATCAGTGAGCGCTGTCCGGTGGCAAGTGAGGACTTCCTGCTAATCGTTTGGCAATAGTAATTATAGCCGGGCGAAGGCAGCCTTGATATGTGCCGCCACGATTGTGTTGTTTGGTGGCTTGGAGACCCTTTTGATCCTCACTTTGCGAGTATGTGCCTCTCCTCGAAGTGAGATATCAGCAATACTCATCGTCGCTCGCAGATTCCATATAATAACGGCGTGCGATGGCCGGATCTCGTTGTCGGGGTCGTCGCAGCCATCCTACTTACTGCGGGCTTGTTGCCTCCGTACTATGAGCTGTGGAAGAGAGATGGGCGCGTGATCGGGTTCAGTGAGTGTGGTCATCCCTGGAGGAGATGGAGATGGAAACCCTAACACCGCTCGGCCAGATTGGGTGTTCTTGGGTATTGACACGATGGGCGGGCTCTTCTCCCTGTTCGCTTTAGGTATGATTGATGCCTTGGAAAATGATCGATCGCTATGTCCCTGGCTGACCTATTCTCAGCGGCACAAGGGACCTTTGACATTCTGGCTGGAGTCTTGTATATCATTGTGTAGGTTGACCTATCCTGATAGGATCGCATGCCAACTAACAACTCTCCACAGAGTGGCCCTGGAAGTGGGCATCTACATTAGCCACCTCATCTGGCGTTTCCGGTACCGCCAACTTCGGAGAGAGGCCAAGGCTGCGGGGAAGAGTATTGATGATCTGTTGGAATTGCAGAGAAATGACACGGAGGAAAATCAGGACTCGGAAAAGGGCCTAGGTGTCGGGAATGGAGACGATGGGCAGACAGAATGAAGTTCAAACAAAAGTAAACCAGTCAACAATAATCCTGGGGTATACTTAGTGTCGGATAGGTGCATGAATGGATCGTCAACTATTCCCCCTCTTCTTTTTCTTCGTCTTCTTCTTCTTCTTGCTTCCTTCTGTTGTTTTCTTTCTTTCTCTTCTTGTCTTCTTCGTTTTTCATCCAGCGTTTCCGGCCCGAGGACTCTTCACTCAAGCCTTACATCCGAGACATCGGTCTCTGCCCCCAAAAACAAATTAACAAAGAGCTGGTCAGCCCCTGACCCTCCCCTGACCCCTCTAGCTACTAGCTCCAACCCTCCTTTATCCTCCTCGGTAGCTGTGGTCGACGCATGCGGTGATGTGACCAGCACCATCACTCTCATGATGCCCGACGGACGGCTGTCGCGTCTGAAGGCCAAGTTACTACGCCGATCATCCCTGTCACCCAAAACGGGCAACGGGGCGGGCCCGCGTGGTGTCCACCACCCCATTTCTTCTTCCTGTCCTCCGCACCTCTTCGACTCCGCCAGCGACAAGTCCCCCTACAGCATCGTCTCCCGCTGCTCAGGCGACTCCGATCCTGCCGACCACGACGACGACGACGACGACGCTCCGTCGCCGCTCGCCCAGGAAGGTTCCTCCACCAGGAGCCCGCAGCCTCCGTCGGCCGGTTCGCCACCGCCCGGAGATCTCCAGTTTCCTCACGACCATCGCGCGTGTACCCCTCCGCCGACCGAGCCCACGAATTCGTCGTTACACACACCTCTCACCGTCGACGCCCCGTCCTTCCTTGACACCCCTCCGCTGCTGACGCCCCAAACCTCCGAGGACACTCCCTTCCCGGCGGTACACGTCGAAGTTCAAGCACCGACGCCAGTCGAGACTCCGATCTCCCCAACAACCCTAGACACCGTCGTCGAGACCCCTGTAGACGACCGTCGCCCTTCTGCGTCTTGGTCTTTGTCCGACCGCCGCTCCAGCCTTTCCGTCCGTCGACAATCCCTTCTCCCTGTATCGCACAACCATTTGATCAACGGGCTGTTGCGGCGAGATCCCATCTCCTCGCAAAGTGGTCAGGGCAGTGGACAGGATCCTCCTGACCCTTCCGAGATGGTGCAGCGCCGAATTTGGGTCAAGCGGCCGGGTGGCTCGGCCACGCTGGTCCCGTGCTTGGAGGACGCGGTAGTGGACGAGCTGCGCGACCAGGTTATCATGAAGTACGCTAATTCGCTCGGTAAGAGCTTTGATTCTCCGGATATTGTGATCAGAATCACCCCAAGAGAAGGCTCGAATCGACAAGCCCACCCGGAGCGGCTGCTCAACCCGGAGGAATCTTTAGCCACAGTCCTCGACATATACTATCCCGGAGGTCAGGCAATCGAAGAGGCGTTGGTCATCGATGCGCCAGCGCGTCGAACCCCGAAACCGTCACCGCGCCATTCGATCTATCATCACCACCATGCCGAGCCCGGCGAACATGGCGACTACTTCCCTCTCATGCCTGTGAACGCCAATGGACAGACACCGCCACCACACCCGACGAACGGTGCTACCACTGCACCAGCCATCTCCATCCTTAATACTGGTGTGCCCCCTCCCCTGCCATCCCCGGGGAGGTCCCGGCATCACCGTCGACCTCCGCTCACGCGGCACACCACAAATTCGCCAACCCAACATGAAGTGCCTCCCGTGACGGGTATGTGATCCGAACAAGATGCAGAATGATCACTGACTTTCTCAGATATTGGCGTCTCCCCTCATAGTCAAACTCCCTCCGTTCCATCGGCCCCGGCTGTGCCAACACCACCCGCAGCACCGGCTGAATCTTCACAGATGAAGGCGCACACTCCGCCAGCACCGATAGTATCGCCGCGGAATTTACGCAAAGGAAAGCCCTCTCCGTCGCCCGCTACGGTTTTTGGTGGCCTGATCGACGGCACGGTGCCTCCCATCAATGTCTTGATCGTGGAAGACAACATCATCAATCAACGGTTGCTGGAGGCGTTTATGAAACGATTGAGTGTGCGTTGGAAGTGCGCAGCAAACGGAGAAGAGGCGGTGCGGAAATGGCGACAGGGTGGATTCCATTTGGTTCTGATGGACATTCAGCTGCCAGTTATGAACGGATTAGATGCAACGAAGGAGATCCGACGGCTGGAGCGGTTAAATGGAATTGGAGTCTTTTCCAAGACGGCCTCTGGGCGCTCCAGCGCCTCAAGCACCAACGCTGGATCTCCACACGAGAAACGACCTGGCTTCTATCGTTCTGTCAGTGAGGAGGATACGCTGGCTGATCTCTCGCTGTTCCGGAGTCCGGTGATTATTGTCGCGTTGACGGCCAGCAGTTTGCAAAGTGACCGCCACGAGGCGCTGGCGGCTGGCTGTAATGATTTCTTGACAAAACCCGTCGGTTTCCCATGGCTTCGGCAAAAGATGACAGAGTGGGGTTGCATGCAGGCCTTGATCGATTTTGAGGGCTGGCGCAAATGGCGCGGGTTCATCGACTCGCCCCTGTCTTCGTCTCCCTCCGCCGACAGCGCAGTCAGCCCGATGCAGACAGGCGATAATAAGCTGGTCAACCTAGAACCAAATTCTCCATCGTCTCTGCGCACTACCACCTCCAACAAACCACACGGACCACGCCCTACCCTACCTGATGCCGCAGAGATCATGCGCGAAGACTCCTGGGGCAGCGGCAGCGGCGACACAGATTCGCCTTCGAGTCCGCACCTAACGCCTGCAGAATCTATTGTTCCTGCTCCTGTCGATGAGCCTTCTCAGAATGGTCAGTGATCTAGGCTTCTCCCACTCTTCTCTCGGCGTACGGCCACCACCGATCTCTCCATATGTTTCGACTATCTGTCTCTCCACTTGGATACCCCGCATGGCAACACTATCCTTCTGAATAATTCTCTGGCCTGCACCAGTGCCATCTGACTTTTTTTCTTTGCATTAACCTTTTTAACGTTTTGTGACTGCATACGCATCCGCCTTTTCCTCTGTCTGCTCGTGTCTTTTGGCATGGTGTTCCTGAATGTTTACTTGCATATACACGGAGCGGGCATCTCGCACACGACTTTTGAGATGTCCAAATGTCTTTCCTGATGTTTGAGATATTTGCTTATCTCGGCCTTTGGCCTACTTTCTTTTTTGTTATCGAGCAATAAGCTTAGTACTATATGAATGCATCTATAACTGACCAGCAGTTCAACATTTTTCATTCTTGGGCAAAGAATCGTATCTAACGGTCTATCCGCCTATCACATACATACATGATCCAACAATTTCACTGTTTCTCAATGGCCATGAGCTCCGGGTACTTGGGCAGTTTCCAACCACCCCGATCCGCCGCAGAAAACTTGGAGATAAAGTCAGGAATCTTCAGGGAACAAACCATCCACGTAAAGTAGCATCGTATGCGAATCACCCACGGCGACATGGGCATGGCAAGACGCACCAATCCCCGATAAAGCGTCTGCATCTCATGGACAAACGGCCTGAATACGGCATCATAGCTTGCCAGTGCAGCGACCAGGTCCCCAGGATGTCGCGTAATCTCTCCGGCGAGGACATATGCCCCAACAAAGCTAGCCGTGGTCCCCATCCCCGTCAACGGCGACGGACAGTAACCCGCATCACCCAGAAGAACCACCCGCCCCTTGTACCAAGTTTCCGTTCTCACCTGAACAAGCTCCTGGCAATAGAAATCATCCGCGGACTTCATCCCCTCCACAAACCGCTCCGTCTCCCACCCAGCACCGCGAAGGATCCCCTCCCATATTTCCTTCTGCTGCTCAACCGGCGCGCGCGCCAGACTGTTAAGCTCGTTGCCATCGTCCCGTTTCGACACAAGCACCTGCGTCGAGCCACTATTGCACCGCCGGAAAATAGCCCTTCCCTTAGTCGCGGCATATACACTCGCCATCCTATCATCCGTTTCCCGGCGCGGGATCTTCCAGTACGCCGCACACGCCCCGATACGGCGATATGGATCCGGCGCGCCAGGCGGGAGGATGGCCTTGCGAACGCGCGAGCCCTGTCCATCCGCCCCGACGAGGAGGTCATAGTCATCGACGGCGCCGTCCGAGAAATAAACCGTCACCTTCTGGTCATCCTGCTCGAAGCGCTCAACGCTCTTTCCAAAGATATACTCCACGCCCTCGTGGTCCTTCGTCGCATCGTAGAGAATCTGCACGAGATCCCCCCGCATAATCTCATATTCAGAGGTTAAGCTCTGCGCGCCCTGCCCGCTCTTGTTGGCGAGAACCGTGCCCCATGATTTCCCTGTCGAGTCCACGAACCGCATGCCCTCTTCGTCGACGAGCTTGTCGCGCACGCTCTCTAGTAGCCCCATACGCTTGACCACTTCAATCCCTTGCGCGCGCAGGTCGATCTGTGCGCCTGCTGCTCGTAGTGTGGGGTATCGCTCTACCACTGTCACACGGTGGCCGAGCCGCATGAGCCAGTAGACTAGTGCTGGGCCCGCGCAGCCACTTCCACAAATGAGGACTTTCAGTGGAGATGTCATTTTGCTGGTTGTGGTTTGTCGATTAGGTATATACGTAGAGAAGAGAAAGAGGAGGGCATGATGGGTGGAACTGAGGAGTGTTTAGATCCTTGTACTCTGCTTGTGTTTCGGGCCAGCTGCAATGCAACGGACCATGCGTCTCATCCTTGGTCTAAACACTGTACAGGCGCAGGGCTTGTTGATGATCGGAGCCTAAATCTCCCATTTCAGGTACAGTATCAAATGGAGGATATATATCTCCCTTGACTTCCCTAACGAAGGAAACTGACAACATCGTAGTTCAGGTGGTAGGTGCTTAGAGAGAACCACTGTAGCAGCCAATATCTATCATTTTTGCTCTAATTTTCTCATTTTACACCTTTATGAGAGTATCACCAGTCCAAATTCTCATGATGACGTTTCTTGCGATCATCCATCCACTGTCTAATCGGCTCCCATTTACGGCATGTATGAGTCTGTCCAACTCCAAGTCCAATTGGCACACCCTTGTGATGATACAAGGGAACTGGAGATAGATCTCCCTGACACTGGATGGTTTGCCGGAGCTGATCAAGACAATGGTCCATATGAACTCGATCCCAGTCTGGTGGGAAGGTGGTTGCGTTTTGAATCTCCATGTCCATGTGGCTAGGTGGTTGTTTCGAATAATAGTCATTGTCAAGCTCTTTTCGGATTGCATTCAGACAATGGAGGGAATGAAACATGTCTGGTCTAAGAGACGCTTTAGATAGTTGTTGCGAGACACCGTCATCTTTATCCAAACTTACTCGAAATAATAGTAATCCGTGTCAGGATCTCTAGTAAATTCCGGCGTGTACGGTGCCGCTTCTTCCGCAGTCATTCGTACAAATTCGCCTAAAACAAATGGAGTTAACGATGGGTAAGTCAAAGAAAGGCTTCGGTGGCTGAAGAGACTTGAGAATAACGGATAAGGAATTACCTCGAAGTAAATTAGCCCAGGCGGCATCTATCTCAGGGGTCGGAGGCCCAAAGTACTGAGTCTCGGATGGGTCGATGTCTCGGTAGACAGTCTCGGTGCTCTCGTTAAACCATAGCTTTCCAGAGAACACGCGCTCTTCATATAAAATGTGCGGGTGTGCATCGTGGAGATCGGTCCGAAAAGCCGGGGATTCTGATGCAAAACTTTGAGACCAGTGATCGTTTTGCTGTTGAAATAGGACGTATGCCAAGACGGAAGCCAGTGAAACCGTAGAAAGTATCCACGGCCAAACGAGGCGGTAATGGGGATTCTGACCAGTTGTAGACTTAATGAAAGGAGATCTTTCAGAAAACTCTGAGTCTGTTTCCTCTCCACGGACTGGCCAGTAGGGTTGTTCTTTGAAGGAATCGGGAGCGGACATTATAGGCTAGCCTCGACGAACTTGTAAGAGGACCCTTCGAAGGATAACTTCCGTGATAATCTGGCTTGCGCGATAGACTCAATTATGAAATTTAAGCAAGACCCGGAAACTGACACCACATAGGAAACTCAAGTACTTATCATCGAATGGGATATCTAATGTTTCTTATCGGGGAATTTTTCCTTGCATGACGGGATTGTGAATTGAAATCATCTGGATTTTGTCGCTGCAGAGCCTGACGTAAAAAAGGGACAATAATGTTCTACATCCCCATCTAAGTTTTAGCGTCCCTGAAACACGCCCATTTCTCGATCAGCATCATTCTCAGGCCTCGCATAAGAACATATGTAATAAGGCGATGAACATTGTATGTGACGTCAATCTAGGGATGATTTGTAGTCTCGAAGCATTAACGAAGACGTCACGCAGTATATATCCTGTTTGAACAATATTAAACGTCACCTAAACGCATTCTAAGACTTGTTAGACATGAATATACGCGTGATGTTAGCTCCAGATGTTTTTTTGGATCCACCGTGGACTGGAATGATGTGTGTTATCAGCACCACTTACAAGGGATGTCATCCCATATGACGAATTCTAGGGTCCCTCATGCTCAGCATGCCTGAACAATTTGCTACTTAAGTAATGTAAAGTCGATCTTGATCAGACTATATAAACCTACTAAAGCTGGCTTCGAGAACCCAGAATCAAAGTTCCCTTAAGCTCTTTTAAAGTACCGACTGTTCGAAATACACGTACCTTAGCCGGTTTGTCCAAAGCTTGTTGAGATGAGGCTGAATTGCTAACTAAAATTTTCTAGACTACATTTATCATTATGAAGCTCTCTATTGTCATGATCGCAATGACCACTGGTCTGGCTCTTGCTGCACCTATCTCAAACGAACATGGCATTGCTAGAGCCCAAGGGGTCGGAATCTACGAGAAGCGTGGTGCTGGCCTTGGCCATGAGATTGAGAATGAGAAGCGGGGTCTAAGCTCTGGCCGTGAGATGGAGAACCAGAAGCGAGGTTCTCGCGCTGGCTATGAGATTGAGAATGAGAAACGTGGTGATGCTAGCGGCCTTGATATAGAGCGCGAGAAGCGGGGCGCTGGATCTGGCCATGAGATTGAGAATGAGAAGCGGGGTCTTAGCTCTGGCCGTGAGATGGAGAGCCAGAAGCGTGGTGCTGGATCTGGCCATGAGATTGAGAATGAAAAACGTGGTGATGCTAGCGGCCTTGATATAGAGCGCGAGAAGCTGGGCGCTGGATCTGGCCATGAGATTGAGAATGAGAAGCGGGGTCTTAGTTCTGGCCGTGAGATGGAGAACCAGAAGCGAGGTGTTGGCTCTGGCCGTGAGATGGAGAGCGAGAGGCGCGTCTGAGTAGTAAGGAAAAGTGAGGACGAGAAACTTCAAGTGAACACGAGAAACTTCTAGTGGAAACGACTGCTTAGTGTTTGCAGGCGCTATACAAGAGTTCTAATGGAACTAAACATCAATGAAGACATTTAGTTCTTGGCATGAGTGACCTCGAATTGTTCAGCCCGCGTATCTCCGTCAATTTTTCGACTCAATCATTGTCATTGACAAGAAGGATTGACATTATTGTTTTGTAATGGTAGGTCAGTAGGTAGTCTTTATTAGACTGCGCCAAACCCTATTTGCCCTATGTCCTATTATTCCTAGGAGCAGAACATGGCCCTAGAAGATCGGTCATCGCAAATTAGTAGAAGGAGAATTGGTTGTTGCGCTTCAACATTAAAGACAATCGATGTTTGTCAATTGCAGGTAGATGTATAAAAAGCCTAGCGGTGTTGATTCACGTCGCTAGCGGACGAACAATGATTATGGATTCGAAATCCTAGTGTAAACGGCTAGAATACCGTAGGATGTTGAAGGATTAATAGGCCTATTGAACATGACCCACCACGCACTTCGCCACTGAAATAAGAGCCTGGCCATAGTCCCAACAAGAGTCACATTGTTGACGCTAGCTTTTTGTTGATAGGAGAAAGACGGGCGATGCAGAGGGGAAATCATTGGACAGTAAACGAAGCTGGTGGGGTGCGTTTTATTGGGGGTGGGCTTACTCAAGCCGCTCATCCCCTGCTCACGGATGGGCTCAGTGTCAGTAGCAATTCCACGACCAAACATATCATGACTTTATTCATAAGTGTTGTACAGCATTCGACTTGGATTATTCGTACAAATATTCACAAAGTCATTATGCATGTGGGCCCCTGCATTAAAGGGCAAAGCTTGACCTGCAGCGATAGATGTGACCACTCGGCGCTCACGCCGTAATGGGCTGTCTCGGTCAATCGGCATCTCTCACCGCAACGCTCCACAGGCCGCTTTCGGACGTGGTTTCCCGGAGATAAAGCTTCGGGCGCGGACTTTGACAAACTACAGCCCCCCAAAGCTTAGAAGAGCGAATATTCCCAGAAAATTATGTCATAATCTTGAAATAAATCACGGCCAGCAGCCGCGCATGTGCTAAGAAATGGATTAGCCAACTTTGTCACCTGCGCGGGACTCAAATCTCTTCATCCTCCCCCACTCGTGATGGAAGCTATCGTGCGTATACTGTCCTACGCGAACAATAAACCCTATCGATCTCGAGATGTTCGTCACGAACCTCACCTTTACCTCAACGAAGATGGATTTGTCGACTTCGCGCCCGGCGACGTCGAGAACCCTCACAACTGGTCGATGGCTCGCCGTGTTACCATCACCATGAGTGCCGTTTTACTCGTCGTGAACGCCACATTCGCCTCAAGCTCCCCCAGTGGCTGTTTTGGCTCCATCTCCAAGGAATTCGGTGTGTCGACCGAGGTAGCAGGGCTCACCGTCACACTTTTCCTGCTCGGTTACTGCGCCGGTCCTCTTATCTTCGCTCCGCTCAGCGAGTTCTACGGCCGTCGGTGGATTTTCTACACAACTTTCACGCTTTACATCGCGTTCAACTTCCTATGTGCTTTCGCGCCCAATCTGGGCGCCCTGCTGGTGGGGAGGTTCCTCACAGGAACTTTCGTCTCCGCTCCTTTGAGCAACGCCCCGGGAGTCCTCGCAGATCTATGGGATCCGCTACAGCGTGCCAACGCCATGGCCGGCTTCTCTGCAATGGTTTACGTCGGACCAGCCCTTGGACCCGTTATCGCAGGCTTTCTCGAGCTAAAGGAGGATTGGCGATGGAGCTTTTACGTGCTCCTCTGGCTTGGCGGAGTAACGGCTGTCGTGATGTTGACCATCCCGGAGACATACGGACCGATAGTTTTGTACAACAAGGCAAAGCGCATTCGGAAGGCAAAGATTCCTGGGTACGAGAATGTGAAAGCTAAGATCGAGAGCAGCGATCTGACGCTTGTCGGGATCTACAAGGTGGCGCTGACGCGGCCATGGATTATTCTGTTCGACCCGATTTCTCTACTATGCGCCATCTACATGGCAGTCGTCTATACCTTGCTCTACATGCTTTTCACCATTTATCCCATTGTGTTCCAAGAAAAGCGCGGGTGGAACTCGGGCGTGGGCGAGTTGCCTTTGCTTGGTACCATTGTTGGGGCAGTGATCGGTAGCCTTATTGTTTTGGTTGACACTCAGATCCGCCAGCGACGTATTGAGAGGGGTGAGAAGAAAATGGAAGACAGCGTTCCTGAAGATCGGTTAGTCCTAGGGATGATTGGTGGCGTTGCCTTTCCTGCAACCATGTTCTGGTTTGCATGGTCGGCTGAATATAAGTGAGTATTATGGTCCCCGACTTGCGGCAGTGCGAAGAGACTGACTTTCTCTCGAAGCTATGTCCACTGGATCGTTCCTACTATCGCTGGGTGCTTTCTCGCGAGCTCTTTGGTTCTCATATTTGTTGCATATTTGAACTACCTTGTGGATTGTTACCTGATGTACGCTGCCTCTGCCATTGCTGCAAACACCATTGCCCGCTCGGCCTGCGGCGCTGCTGCACCGCTATTCACCAACCAAATGTTCACCGCATTGGGTGTTGGTGGTGGAGGAAGTCTCATCGGTGGCGTTGCTACCTTGCTAGCGTGTATTCCTTTCCTCTTCTACAAGTATGGAAAGCAGATCAGAATCCGAAGCAAATTTGCGCCAGCGCTGGATGCTCGCACAAAGGAAAAGACGGATGAAGAGGCCGGTCCCCGGGATGAGGCTATCCAAAGTCCTGTGTCGCAGCTCAGTGAGATCGAAAGCTCGGTGTCGCAATTGAGTGAGAGTGACGAAGTACAGAGAGGGGAGAGTATTAAAACCCAGGATTAGAGCAAAAATGTTTATAGAATACACCTTTCCACTAATTCAATAACATCATGGAGCTTCCAGAATCGTACGATCTTCAGATTTAGAAACTTAGCAACAACACTTCGCGTATAATGGGACTGAATGACTGTTCAAGCCAGATCTCGGTTGATCTCTGCAGATTTTCTGCTGTCACCGGCCCAAAACTCTGCGCTTGTGCCAATCATGTTTCCATTTCCGCCTAGGCCCCCAGAACTGTTAGAGCTCCCAGTCAGGTTGTTCAACGGCGTCCAGGACCAGATATCATTGAGACGGGGTTCCTATGCATTTGGAGCACTGTTGTTCCGAAATTTGTTATATTTTTCGACTGCCGTCTCTGCCTGGTCACCAATCAAATCCTTGGGCACCTCGATAGTCCACGGCAGCTTAGGCAGTCCCAGAATCATAGATATTGTCCCCTGCACCAGGGGCGGAAGTGACTCGGCTCGTGGAAGTCGGCCGCTTGCCATGCTCTGATCAATACACGTGGATAGTAAGAGGTAGGCTCGGGGGTACTTCAGAAAAGCCTCAATCCAGCCTTTGATTTTTATTCGTTTGAATGAAGGAACCATTCCGCCACGTTGCTCTTCGGCACCTGTGGAGCGAGAACCTAAGCATGCGGGGGTTTCATTCGTCGATGTCGCGTTCTGTTGCGTTCCATTTTCGCGAAAGAGATTCTTCGTGATTGTGTACGCGAGGTGAAGTATCTCATTTGTACCCTCCGAAAATAAGTCTGTCACGTCGTAGGCTTTTCGAGATTGAGTGACCACTCCTGAGCAGTTGTTGAGTGTGCGCCCTCGTTCGAGCATCTCTGAGTATGAGGACGACAGTTTGACATCTATCGCTGCTAGAACCATGGGAGTCCCGCAGTACGCCAGTCTGTATAGTTTTTGTAAGACTGAGAAATTCATCCATGACTATAAACGCAACCAATCTGATGTACTTACACCGCCAGTGGGATGTTTTCTGTAAAGTCTTTGGAGGCAAAATACGCCATGGCTTGGGTCATTTGAGACACAGAACTTTGCAGCTCTTTTGCTATATCCAAGAGCATCGTAGCAGACCTGTCTCGTAGAATCTCGCGATGCGTTTCGAGAAGAAGAGTCTCATGGTGAGCGAGTGCCATGCGGGCAGTCCTAAAAGGAATCGGTAATTAGTAAATTCAGAACTTAAGCTTGCAAGTCCTGGCATTCAACCAAGCCACTAGTGCTTACTGATAGTGCATCATTGTCAGATGAGTGAGAATATCAATGGTCTCTTGCTGTGAGAGCTCCGTTGGGCGCAAAGTCATTTGGAACTCTTTCTTCCACCGAGCAAGGTTGCTCTTGATTGTTCGAATCCTATCGAGGCTTGTACGAAGTTCTTCGGATGACAGGCATGGAACAAACCCGTCTGATGCTGAGAAAGCGATCAATATGACATCTGTCAAAATTATTGCCAGTCGACATTGCGCTTGGAATATCTCCAAAGACGCGCGCTTAGCCTTTGGCTCATATACCGCAGAAAACATGATCTCCTCCGAAAAGTCCTCTTCCTCCAGATAACCGATTCTCGGTGTGAAATTAGCTGAAATAAACTGAGGCCGACGATGACGTCCGAGCCACAGTACTCTGTCGCGCACAAAGACGGACCACCACAGCCGCTTTTTGGAAAGATTCTTTGGGTTATTCTCTGGGATATTGGTATCAATTCGCAACACCATGGCGTTTTGAATTGCACATAGATTCCACGTCATTGTTGCCTCTGGATCTTCCGCGGTGGTGTGAAATGTAAGCAGCATAGAACCTTGAGACCGGGCTAAGGGATCATTTTCGAAGCCTGTATCATACAGAACCTGTTTAGATAAAAACAGCACGTTTTTAGCCAATCCATTAACTGCTTCATGTTAAGCAAGCCGCAGTAATAGTTCTTTAGAACTAATAGTGGGCTACAAAATGGTGGGCTTCTCAAAACTCACCTTGGCGCGATTGTAAAGTGTCTTTCTGGCATGATGAATGTCGATAAAGCCACATTGTTGGATGATACCAATGGGTACAAACTAGGTTGCTCATAAGATTTCGAAAAAGAAGATGGGATACACCTGTGGATGACGTACCGCACAGCTAGCAAGTAGCATTGCTTGAAACACGAAAAGAGAAATTTTTGGTGAGCCAATCGGACTGTCGTTGGACTGGAGGTAAACATTCCAGAAGTGCGATTCATCCAATATAGGAAGGCAGGGGTGCAAAAGTAAGAAGTACTTCCCAAGGAACACATCGACTGCAGGCTTCGGTGGTATCTCCAGACAGCCATTGGTTGCCAAAATATGTACTTCGCTCATTGGAAGAGTAGGTAGACCCTCTAAGTCTAGGAAGTTCTGTCCAGGAACGGCAAACCCAGCATTATCCATCATCATTTGAGATGGGTCCATGCTTAAGGGGTCAGGCAGGTTGGTTGAATCGGGCATTTCAATGGGTGAGTATGTGTCCATCTGCGCCGGCATATCAGGAGAGCCCAAGTCCTGCAGCAGAGACTCGGCTTGAGGACTGGATTCATTCTCACTGGATGCCGAAGGGGTCACACGCTTGTGGCCATCCGCTCCCGTCGATTTTGGAGGCGAGCATTCGCCATCGTCTTTTTGAAGTCTTTTGAAGCGTGCAGTGGTGTTAGGGCGCAAAGTACAATCGGTCCTTTCATCGAGCTTGCAGTTTGTGCAGGGGTATCCGGAAAGTGCTGCATCGCATCGTACTTTACGCCAGTGGCAGTGATAGCAAGCCGCCGCTGCCCTTCGAATGCGCCTCTCGAGTGGTCGAGACACTTTGTTCTGATACATTTGGGGAAGAGTGACTTTCAGGATTGAGCTCGGTGAGGGCCATTAAATCAACTAATTTTGAATGATAGTCCTTATTAGACAAGAATTCTCCGAAGGGAGCTGACAGGCAGGACCCTCTCCCACCTTGGGGATCATTGTGATAACCCACAATATTCCTGCTGTGTGCACAGACACTTCCCCAGAAAACCGCGCCCTTTCAAGCGAGAGAATCAGGGATCAATTATCATAGTCAAGTTTAGAATATTGCATCAGGTGCAAATGATCTCGGGAATGCCAGTTCCCCGCACTTTGCATGCTTTCCTCGGACCGCTCTTCCAGATATCCTAGGGGGGCAAGTGGGGCGGGTCTCTTTCCTCGTGTTCTCAGTCTCGCGTGCGTCGGGAAAGGGTTTCATCGTAAAGTCAACCGAGGCCGAAAAACCGCTGCTCCGGCGCCAATTTCTTGAGTAAAGTGGACAGATAGATGAGTCCGTGATTCTCTTTCTTCCATCTCTATATGTTGTTGCTCTCGGTGATATAAAGAAGATGGGTTTGACGAAATATATATGCAGATATATATAAACCGTCCAGCATCCGCTTGGGGAGTACCTCCATTATTACTTTGAGAAAACATGCATGTTCGAGATGCTGTAGATCGAGAAGATGCCTCGAGGTCATTCATTGCAGGCCACCTATAACAATGGTATCTTCTGTAGGTCTGTATAGATTGACAAAACTCCATCTACATATACAAGTACAAGTACAGCCGGGACGCATCCAGCTAACGTCCAACTTCCACACCGTGGTAAATCAGGCCCCCACACGCGTCGGAATCTTAATGATACCGCGCTTACGATCCTCAGAAGGCACTCCATACCTCCGACCAGGAGCGAGGTGACCCTTGCCGTGAGGACCGGTAGTCTCCTTGCTAACGACAGTATCATGGAAGTGATACTCAAAGCGCGAGTCCGCGGGCTCGACCTTGGTGGTGCGGTCCTCGCGGCGCGCCTGGGCGCGCTCGCGACGCTTCTGCTCCAATTCATCCTGCTTCTTGATCCGTTGGGCTTGGCGTTCTGCGCGTTCCCGGCGGGCGAGAGGTTCGTTGATGCGATCGATCTCGAAGTTGACTAATTGTGGGTGCGGGATGCGCACATCTGCGGGCTGCAGCACCTGGCGGGCGTTGTCCCCCTTGCCGACCCATTCAATTGAGTTGGGTTTCTCCATTATGCCCTCGGCTAGGTCGGAGGGGTGGGAGATCTTCGCAGCTGTTTCGTGGTCCATTGCCGGAGCGCCGGAGAAGACTCGGCCGGCGTCTACGCGGGTGAATTTTCGCGACTCAGGCACCGGGTAGAAGATCTGGGCGCCGGTCGATGGGTGGGCGGGGAGGTCGTTAATGGGTTCGTGGTAAGTTTGTCGCTCGCCATCTTGAGAGAGCGGTGTGACAGGGACCATTTCGTGGATTGCTCGTGCATAGGGCAGGGCCAGTGGTTTTCCCTGATTTGAAAGTCAGTAAGTCATTGTCACCAGACTATTAAGATAGCGAAACAAATTGTGAACAGTGACAGCAATTTTCAGCAACAAAGGGAGTTTTAACCAGTCAGGCAGTGATGCCCGATGTCTTCAAGACTAATCGATTTTGTTGTGTCTCATCATATGAAAGGGAATGGATGGGGGCAAGAAAAAGAAACGAGAGAACAATGCATACCTGAGCTCTTTGCCTCTTCTCCAACTCGACTAATCTCACCACAGCCGCCACACGATTCATATCAATCCCCATATCGACACTGACAGCGCGAATACTCTTCTTCTGCTGCGTGACACGCGCGTAGATCTCATTGCGCAGCTCCTCGCTCAAGACGGTTTCGCTGAAAAAAGTAGGATTGTTGGGGAATGGGAGCTTCGAGCCGCCATCGCTCATGACGTTTCGGACCACGCCGGTCACGTAGTTGGTCTCGCCGGGGACGTGATGTTTCAGTGTGGCTCCCGTGGTGTTGAGCCATGCGAACATTTCTCGGCGCAGCTTCGTCTGCTGTGCTGGTGTGCTTGAGAATTGGCGGGAGGGGAGAAGGGAGGAGTGGGAGGCTGGAGATGAGGAGGACGAGGAAAGATAGGGGAGGAGGGTGTTGGACACACGCCGGCTTTGTATCCGGGGTGGCATCTTGGAGGAAATTGTGGCAGCAATGATTTGAAAAGGAGTGAAGAAAAAAGAAAAGACGAGACAGAAAATCAAGGATGAAGAGGTATCATCACCATTGACCCAGTTGGAGAGGAAATGGGTTTGGTGGCCGCGAGGTGGACGAGGTGTTTGGGAAGTGCAGGGGAACCGCGGAGGAAGAAGTTTTTCCACCACAGCACGTGACCATGAAGCCCTTAACATTATGAATAAATAACTAGTACATCAGAGTCCTACAACCCGTTTCTGAGAATGATTTCCGCTGCAGTAGTCCATTTGTGTATAAAGTACAGATGAAAGCAACTGTATCACTATCAGTGAAACCAAGCAAGATGGGAGATTTGGTAAAAAAGGTCAAGTGATAGCAGCTAATACAGCAGAAAGCCATCGAGCAAAGCAATGCAAGCTACTCCCCAAGCAAATGCACAAATTGGAAACCAAACATGAGAGCCGGACGCCGTCTTCCCCATCGCTAGGGGAGATACAACATGTTGTTATGGCGGCAAAGACCATACCGAGAAACGCCAGCGACAATGTCGAGCGAGGACCACGGAATCCAGTAGCTCATGCCAGTGGGGGAGAAAAGGAAGAGAAAAAGATATTAAAGTCGACATTAGACCATTCTTCCGTACTCGCAAACAGGATAAGACAAAACACAAGATCCATTTCAGCCCGCGCGTGACAATGCAACAATAATAAGGATCCTGCAGATGAATGTAAAAAAAGGGGGGGAATCACAGTAGAAGAACAGGGAGGATCAGAGACCCTAATCTGGCCAGACACAAGACGTGTCCGGCCACAGACCTAGGACGTAGGTGTGTGAAGAAAGAAATGAGCAAGTAAGACAAGAACAAAAGATAAGAATAAACACAAGGGTATGAGGGTGAACAAAAGCGAGCACATAATCGACCGCACTGCCCGAGCGCATCGACCAGATAGGAATACAAACTTATCAATGACCTGAAATGCAATCCTCCCAAGCGAAAAGAAAGGCAAACTGTGGAAAAAAAAGGAGCGCCCGGGTTCCCATGCAAAAAGACAAAGCCAAAAAAAAAAAAAAAAAACATCATCCATAACATCAAAAGAGGAAAAACAATACTCCCGAGAGGTATGCAGCCGCCGAATGCTGATCTAGCTCGCGAATAGTAAAGGAAGGTCCCAATGCGCCTGATACCCCAGTTCGTCAAAACATGCCGGACATTATCGAAGATATAATGCTTCTTGAAGACAGGGGGGCTTAGCGACCCATCATGTAGTCAGGGTAGAAGGAATTGTAGCCATTCATATTTGGCCCCGCGTTGTTGCCAGCCCCGCTTCCAGGGGGCGGCGGCGGCGGCGACATCATCATCGAGTTCACCCCGTTGGTCCGGATTCCTAAGCCCGAGTTGGGGTTGAACGATCCGTTGCCCACCATGCCTGCGTGGGGATTGCCAGGTGGGTGCATGGCTCCTCCGCCGTTGCGCACTTGCATCGGCACGTTGAGACCGGGAGGAGCTGCGAGGCCAGGAGGCGGGCCGTTCACAGCGGAGAACATGTGGTTGTGCATGCCTCCCAGACTGCTACCGCCAGGAACCGCCCCGGGCGCAGACAGAGGATTGGAAGCGCTCATGCTGCCGGGCTGACCGGAGCGCACACCCAGCGGGTTCTTCGAGAAGCTCAGACGAATGCCAGTCTTGACGCTATTGGACAGCTTGTAGCCGTACAGTTCGTTCAGCGCCTTGCTCGCCATGGCCACCTCATCAAATTCCACAAAACACATGGGGCCATTCTGCTTGTTGCGGAAGCAGAGTCGCTTGTAGCCACGCTGCTTCGAGAAGAGCGCCTTGAGCTCCTCCTCCGACGTATCGGGTGGCAGGTTTCCGACATAGAGTGTGTTACAGGGCGGATTCAAATCGTTCGGGTTTGCAGCGGGCAGGCTATGGCGCGGAGTGTGCTGGGCACCGTATGGATAGCCATGACCACCACCGACGGGTGCTTGGTTGACCTGCGGCGGGTAGCCAGAGGATCCACTTCCCATGCGCGAGGAGTGACCACTGGGGCCATAGCCGGGGAGAGGTGGCGAGGACATATTGGTTGACAGAGACATGTTGGCAAAACGACCAGCCGGAATCTGAGGGTTTGTGGAGCGGCGCTGGGCAGAAGCCGATGCAGAGTGACCATTCTCTGCGTAACCAACTGGATCCTTGAGCAGCTCTCCCGTTTCCTCGTCCGGGTCTTCATCGATCATGGACTTTCCGGTGACGCGGGGCAGATCGCCAACGCCGTTTCCGATCGGAGACTGTGGAGAGAAGAGACTGTGGAGGCGCGATCCGGATTCTGAGGCCGGGGGCAAGCCTTCGCCGATGGTCTGGGAAGACGGATTGGCGGCTGAGAGGCGCTCGAGGCTCTGGAAGGTACCGTTGAATCGGGACGACTGACGCGACACAGGGCCGTTAGACGGAACGCCACCCAGAAGCCCGCGATTGGCCGTGTGATCGATCGTGTTGCGACGCGTATTCGACCCGACGGGACCTGGATACATCTCCACGATCATGGTGGCATCGTTCTTCGAGTTTGGCTTCCCATCAAGGAGAGCCCTTGCTTCTTCGGCAGCGGGCAAAGTGTTGAAGCGCGCGACCGCGCTCAAAAATCCATTATCCTCTGGCAGATCCAGCGACACAAAGTCTGCATCGACAAAATCCTTTGCGAACAGAAGCATGCTGCGCAGCGCTTCACGACTCGTGTTGCGCGGCAGCTTGCGCATCAGGATCGCGCCTCCGCTATTGGCGCGAACCAGGCCGTTGAGGCTCCGGTCGGAGTCGTTCAGGCGCATACTGGTGTCCAACGAGGCCGACGGACCGAGAGGAGAGAAAGGGTAGGAAAAGGAGTTGCTTAGCGATGTGGGCGCTTGCGACGCATTCGGGCTATACACGTCGGTCGACATCGCATGCTGAGCCGTCAAAGGCGCCTCCGAAAGTGACTGGCGCGGTGGCGACGAGCCCGATGACACAGATTCAGTGCGCTGCGTGGTTCCAAAAGAGCCTGGACTCGTGCGAGTGGACTGGTTGGAGCTGCCGCTCATCCCTCACAAAGTGGCGTCTTCCACAAGACCTAGGGTGCGTGATTGTGCAGAGAAGAACGATAAGAGAGTTGCACGGGAGCGTGGTGATCGCGAACAGTGATCTCGAGTAAGGCGCGATGCGAAAACGCGACGGGTGAATATGAACGATTCAGTCGGACGGTGAAGGCGTGAGACGATCGCTCATCGGATGCGACACGGTTAAAGCTGAAATTTAATTTTTTTTGGTCGCGCGCTGACGATTTGGATGGACGGATGCAGTCTGCGCGGGAGGCGAATGCGACTGAGTGGGTGATATGGGGAGTACCGGGAGTGATTTATGGACGAGAGAGATAGAGAGTCGCGTTGAGTAGAGGATGCGGGAGATGGCGTGGATGAAGAGATGGCAGAGAAAGGGAGGCGGATGGGGGGATGAGTTGATGCGAAAGAGTGGGAGGAGAGAGAGAGAGAGATGAGAGAGTGAGGGAGGCAGAAGGGGGGAAGAAAAGCAGTGCCGGAACGGTCGCAACAACCCACGGTACGCTCGCCTCTGCGACGCGCGAACATAGACTGGTATAGCCTGGTACAGTATTAGGGGGCGATACTTGTGCGGAACATACCAGCCGCTGCGGGGGCCGAGGTACCCAGGGAAGCAATGTGACGGTATAATACGTGTCACGAATACAATCAGGTGCCGTTTTCAGAGCCTGGGCGTGCCCCAATAATCCGCTACGAAGTGTCCCGGGTACATGGCAGCCGCACTGGCAGGCCCTATGCAAGAATGTACCTATATGTACACAAAGTGCATTCCTCGAGTCTGCCACACGATAGACGCCAATGGCGCCTATACCCAGAACAAAGCAGGGGGAGGCTATAAAACGGGCGTGCAGCAGTTCATCCCGTCAGTCACGATCGAAATCCATAATGGTTCCTAGTAGCTTCATCTCTCTTAAGGAGAGCGACTCCTGTCTCTCAGCCCGACCATGGAAGCGCAAACTCTACACCGGCGATCCTCCAGTGCGGGCCAATAGACTGGGGGATTGGGTGGGCGGCGTAATGGCCTGGACTTGATCGAGGCATTCGGGGGTCTCTGGGGTGGGTATGGTTGGGCCGTGCCCACAAGGGCCTTTTGTTCGGGGAACACACCTCGTTCCCGCCAGAACGGGCTTAGTCCGGGCCACGACCAGTCATAGGCGCGTCACTTTTGATTACTTAGTTAGTGCCTGGCTAGGCACATGCGAGGTACGGATATGCCTCAGGTACGATATTGAACGATAGGCAGAAGGAGGAGGCACCAAAAAAAAGAAATAGATGTCAAGTTCAGCGTCTAATATACAAGGCCGGCTGAAGTCATAGTAAACGCCAGAAATGCCAATAGAGAATCATAACACAGAGATAGTGCCTCGGCAGCGATCAGCATGCAGTAGGGCCGCAGTAGAACCCCAGTAGAAGCTGGGATATCCCCGACCGACGATCCACCCATTCTCGAAAAAATATCCATACACTTGCCCTCCACTCCACTCAGTTAGGCAGACAAGACCATCAGGCCTTGTTATGGGTGATCGGTTTCGGCTCAACCAAACCAGCCTAGGTAAGAAACCACCCGAGTCAGCCAACATTCCGAAACCAATGCAAGTGCCAACAAGAACTCCATCATGACCAAAGGACAACACCCAAAGGCCCAGCTCTCATCACACCCGCATCTAACACTTCACTTACCATGCTCAAGAGTTTCCACACAGGATCGCTGGGCTGCGCGCCTACACCCAGCCAATACTTTGTGCGTGACCGGTCCAGCGCAACCTCCTTGAATGCGCGCGCATTGGCGTTCTCGTCATACAGGTTCGTCGGCTGTTTAGGGACGGGGTTATAGGTGCCGATGACTTCGAGGGGTTTCGCGCCACGGGCGGATCTAAGTGGAGCGCACGTCAGTTTGCAATTCATATGCTTTCGATGCGGGAAAAGGAATTGAAGGATCTGGATCATTGGCGCAGCAGCAGCCAAGTCGTTGATGATGATGATGATGATAGCCAGGGCAGTCAAAAAAAGCGTACCGTGCTTGCGCAACCACTATGTTGTAGAATGGGTTGTGTTTGTTGCCGAAGCGAGACAGCCGAATCCGGAGGACCATGTTGGCGAATGCCCGTCCTAAGGCTGAGGAGAAGACAGTGAGATGGAGGGTGGTGGTGGTGTTGGCGATGCCGCAAACTCGCCGAGTTGCAAAGGAAAGGAAAGTTCGGCGGAGAATGGTTGATCCGGTGATGCCGAATGCGGGTTAGCGCGGATTTGGGCTCGATTATGATGCAATTGTATACAACTTCACGTTAGTTCTATCTATCTGGATGTTCCGCTCGGCATTGACCCCACGACTATTATCCGTTACTACCATTCGTCGCTACGCCAAGACAGCAACCATGTCGTTAAAAGTAGGCATGTTGCAACGCACTGGACACACCGGAAACTAACATCTGGCCAGGCGATTTCAGCCAAAGATGCCGCTTCCCTGGACAAGGATCTTATGGATATGGGCGGCTGGTCCTTGGACCAATTGATGGAGCTGGCGGGCCTGTCTGTGTCGCAAGCCGGTGAGCTCTCTCTCGAATCGACACTTCTGAAGCGTTATCAAAATAGCTGATTACAATCATATTGCAACGACAGTATGGAAAGTCCATCCCCCGAGCAAGGGCAAGAACGTCCTCGTCGTCTGCGGACCAGGCAATAACGGTATGAGCTTTCACAGCATTATCCAACCACGGTTCTACCCGACCAAGTCTAACACTCCCTACCCATCCAGGCGGAGACGGCCTCGTAGCAGCACGCCACCTAGCGCAGTACGGCTACACACCCAGCGTGTACTACCCCAAAGAAGGCAAAAACGAGCTGTACCAGCGCCTGAAAACACAGCTACACAGCCTTTCTGTCCCCTTCACAACAGACTTCGCCAGCGCGCTCAGCTCAACGACCTTCGTCGTCGACGCCATCTTCGGCTTCTCCTTCGGGGGGCCCCTCCGCGCTCCCTTCGGGGAGATCGTCTCGCAGATCGAGTCCTCGTCCGTCCCCGTGCTGAGCGTTGACGCACCCAGTTCGTGGGATATACAGAGCGGGCCGCCGAAGGAGGGCCCGGGGGCCAAGTTCATGCCGCAGGCGCTGATTAGTTTGACCGCGCCGAAGCCGTGTGTCCAGTATTACCGTGGACGGCATTTTATTGGGGGGAGGTTCTTGACGAAGTCGATCGCGGACAAATACGGGCTGGATTGTCCGCAGTATCCCGGGATTGAGCAGGTTTTGGAGATTGGGGTTGATGCGGAGGGAAGGCTGTAATCATTGCGAGTGTTACGGAGAGCAGTAGAAATCAAAGAATTTGCCAAATGGCTGACTTGCTTGCATTTATCATGGAGTGCTATGTATCTTTTCTATGCGCGAACCCATTTCTTGTTCAGACTTACAGCGCACTGCGGATCTCGTCCACGAGGCCCTTGATGCGTGGCTCCTTGCCCGGACCAGATGTCGACACTTTCGTGAGGATCGAGCCGACTTCGTACACTTCCTTGGCGGCGCTCCGAACTTCACCTCCCAGGGCCTGGATCAGGGTGCCCATGGCGACAAGCGCGCGGTAGATGGCCTCGGAATCCTTCTCCACAGCAATGATCCTGGTCAGTTCTTCCAGAAGAACGAGGCCGCGCTCAGCAGATTCAGGTGTGAGTTCCCTGCCCTCCGAGGTGAGATAGACGGCAAAGTTGATGTATAGCGTCGTGGCGGCGATGGTGAGGTTGCGGTTCGGAGCGCTCGCGCTCCCAGCCAGGGCGGATTTCACAGCGGTCAGGATCTGGTCGAACCGAGTCATGGCGAGGTTACGGCCTGCGGTGGTTTCAAACAAATTCGCGAATGTGCGGATGGTGAGCATCGCGTTGTTGACGTTCAGAGGCGAGTCGAGGATCCCGCTTGATAAAAGGCCCGTCACAAGATCCTCGCCCCGGTATTCAGCGGTTGCAGCGAACGGCGTTGCGGCTGCCAATAGACGCAGCAGATCCAGTCCGGGCAGTCGGTTCGCTGCCGGCCACGAGGTTGCGACCTTGAAGATTAAAGGCACTCCAGACTCCACGGCCGCCGAGTCTTTCAGGCGCTGGGAGGATTCTACTTGGCCACAGAGAGCAACAACCGTTTCCATCTCCGTGGGATCCAAGGCAATGTCCTTGGATCCTTCGGAAACGAGCTTCTCGTTTAGCTCCTGGAGCTTCTTGGAGATAACTTTGAGGTTGGCCGTCCGAATTGACAGATATGTCTTTTGCGGCAGAACTTTAGGACGGGACTGGGGAACAGATGGCGCGGCAGTCTCTGCTTCTCCAGGACGATAGCGTCGCTCCGACCCCCAGGGATCTGCCGCTACGGGCTCAGATGACTGGCCAATGCTCGCACCCTGGGTATTTTGCGTGATGAAGTTTGCTACCTGGTCGAGGTAGCCCATAGGAAGCTCATTATCCTGGATGAATTTGGTGGCCGCCTCGTATGGGTTCTGGGAGAGGTTGTAGGGGAGCTTTAGCGGTGGCTTTCCATCCTCGATGTCCACATCAAAGACATAATCATAGTCCTGTCCGAGGTATTCCGTTTTGCGTCCACTGCTCCCAACCGAATCTACCACCGTACCGACGGCAATCCATTCCTGTGTGGCGGAAGACCATGTGTGCGCCGTCACACTTCCATCCGTTTCTCGAATCATTTGCACCTGGCCCTCCTTCGTCCCCGACTTTTGCTGGAGAAATTCCGGGCCGGGGAGTTGCTCTTTGTTGACTTTCCCAACCTGCTGCTCCGGAATAGCCGATTCTTTTACGGTTTGCTCAAATTGTTGTATGACCTCCGCGGCTGCATGACGTTCAGGGTTTCTGCTGAAAACTCGAGCGATGCGGTCACTGGCACCCGTGACAATATCACCCGTCTCGTTGCAGACCGCAACACCCCACACCGAGATAGCCGGGTGGGTGATGGTTTGCACGCATTGCGTTCCTTGCCACACTCTCACAGTCCGATCCTCTCCCGAACTGACGAGCTCTCCCGAGGGGAGCGAGGCGAGCGAGTAGATGAAGCTCTCATGGCCATGCAAAGAGGCAACGAGCTCTCCGTCCAATGTGAAGAGGCGGATGACCCCGTCGTTACTGGCCGAGGCAAACTGGGCCCCCGTGGGATTCGATGCAGGGAGTCGGCATAAAGCTCGGACAACGTCGCTGGAGTTCTTGATAGTCTTGCGCAGAGTGCCCGAGGTGCTGAATATCCGAATGTTTTGGTCCGCGCAACCTGCAGTGGCATTAGTGTGTCAGGTCAGATACATAGAAAGTCAAGAGAGCGTACCGGTTATGACGGTGTCCTTGTCGTAAGCCAACACGGCCCAGACACTGCCGCCGTGACCATCCAGCACAACGTCGCACTCCCACTTCCCTACCTTCCAGAGCCTCGCAGTAGAGTCCCAGCTGCCGCTGACAATCCAGCCACTGTCCGGGGATACATCGAGTGCACAGACGTTGTGGGCGTGGCCCAGCAGCATCGCATCCGCATTGTCATCTGCCGCCTTGCTCGGCTGCCGAGCTTCAATGATTGTATCCTGGCCACCAGCAAGAACAAGCCCTTCGGGGAACTCTGGGGTCGGTGGAAGATATGCTAGACTGTTGATGAATGCGGAGGCGTGCGCGGTGATGGTGTAATCGTAGGTGGGGGGGAGGGGTTGACACCAGCTTCCAGAGCCGGACGGTTGCATCCCGAGAGGCGGAAAAGACGGCATTGGCATTGGGGAAGGCCACCGCGCGAACCTAGGATAGAGCATCAATCAGTCAAGCGAAAGCGTTGTTGATCCGGTCGTGACTTACATCATCGCCGTGGCCCTCGAGAGTTGCGGAGAGCTTGAAGTCAGGCATACATACAACTAGCGGGCCGAGGGATAGAGAGGGTGAAGTGAAAGGTTAAGTAGTAAGGGATTGCAAAGAAGGTAAAGCTAAGCTCTGATGCTCTCCTTGGTGATGTCGTTGCTGTCGTTTGTCCTCGGCCCTGTTCCCCGCCAAAGCGTATCATCTCACGTGGGCGGTCAGGATTCGATCTACAACGGTTCGAGAACTTACAGGGCTACTTACTGTAACTTCGATGGTAAGGACATGAGAATGCTATGATGATGTTCCATTAGGGAGTCTCTCATGAGATATCATGATTTGGCTTTGTTTGTACCTAGTACACAGTCGGACACAGAAACAATCTAAACAGACAATCTGAAGCATCTAGCGTTGTTCCTTCTTCACATATACAGAATCGATTCTTTATGGTTCACCACAGGTAGCCACATACCAATCCACATGTCCTTGGGCAGGGATCCAGCGGTGAAACCCAATATCTACGGTGAGTGAGCAGAGCAATAGTCGCCGTCTCACGTGCTCCGCCCTCGATGACATAAGCCGCGGGACCCTGATAGAGAGAGCTCGACTTTGCGACTGACTGTGTGTGTGCATCAGACTCACTTCCCCTTCTTGTCTGGGGGTTTTTCGCTCCTCGTCGATCCTTTGGTCCGCTTTGACTTGATGACTTGACGACCCTGACGAATCTCCTATGTAGTTTTGCAGCGATTGATCACGTCTTGAATTTTGCTGTCTCATGGACTACCCCATCATCCTGCTCTCACCATGTCTTCCGGTACGCTGGACTGATCCTCCACCAGGCAAATGTGTCTGTGGCTAACCCGCTCAACTAGATACCCCTAAAGTCGTCCCGCTGACCTGTCATGGACACTCGCGCCCTGTGACGCATCTCAGCTTCTCCTCCACCGTCGAGGATGATCAGTACTACTTAATCTCGGCGTGCAAAGGTAGAGCTGCTTATCATTCTGCGTGGAATGTATGACTGACCCGCTTTCCAGATAACAATCCCATGCTCCGGGATGGCATCACTGGCGACTGGTGCGTGTCCACTATGTTCTCCATGCGTTCAATAGCAGCTAACATAGCCCTTCCAGGATTGGAACGTTTCTCGGCCACAAGGGCGCAGTCTGGCAAGCGCGTCTCTCATCCGACGCCACCATCGCCGCCACCGCAGCAGCCGATTTCTCTGCGTAGGTTTTTTGTCTATTCCCAACATCCCCAAATCTGAAATTAACAACTCCCGCAGAAAGGTCTGGGACACTTTTACAGGCGAATGCCTGCACACGCTACAGCACGCTCACATTGTGCGGTCCGTGGCGTTTCCCATCCAAGCCAACCCACAGGTGCTAGCCACAGGCGGCGCCGAAAAGAAGCTACGGATCTTCGACCTCACGCGCAGCAGCACAGCAGGAAGCGGCGGTAGCAACAGTAACGGATCGTCGCCACCCCCTCCACCAGCACCTACCACATCCTCGTCCTCGGGCACCGGCGAGGATCTAGCCAGCTTTGAGATCGGACCTGGCGTGCACGGCGGCACGATCAAGTCCATCATCTGGAGCCAGGATTACAACATCGTAACAACTGCGGCGGAGGACCGCAAGGTGCGCTGGTGGGACCTGCGCTCGCGCCACCCCGTGCTAGAGTATGCCGTTGAAGGCCCGATTGGGAGCTGCGAACTGAATAGTCTCGCGGCGAAACCTAATGACCCGGGGATCTTGACTGTCGCGGCGGGGAAGAGTGTTTACCTGTTCGATGGCATGCAGCCGGGGCGGTTGCTTAAGAAGGCCGATTACGGGTATGAGGTTGCTAGCGCTGCTGTTAATAGCGAGAGCGGCCGCTTGGTTACTGGCAGCGCGAGCGACACCTGGGCTCGGGTTTATGACCTGCACACAGATGAGGAGCTTGGTATGTCTTTTTACTTCGCCCCTCCATATTTATCATGGCTTCGTTCTAATAGTCCGCAGAGATTCAAAAGGGCCACCATGGCCCCATCTGGTCTGTCAGCTTCTCTCCCGACGGCAAGATCTACGGCACAGGCAGCGAAGATGGCACCATCAAACTGTGGAAGGCATGCCGGGAGCCGTACGGCCTGTGGCGGTAGTCGTCCAGATTTGATATCCAGTCTCAACTGTGTACAGCGGAGGACGCTTTCTGCTCTTCTAATTGCTCTCTACCTATTCCGTACAACGGATGGCGGTTCTTGCGCATGCATCTGTATGGAAACGTGGGTACCTCAAGGCCCGTGGGTACTTCTTTCAGCGGCTTCTAGCAATCTTGTTCTGTCCTTAAGAGAAAATGAGAACCCAGAAACAGACACCTCAACTCGCCAGGATACTCATTCAAGCAAGAAAAGAAAGAGAGAAATCAGATGCAAAAGATCCCAGTGGCAATTTCATGTGGTAGATAAGATTACAAAGACCTCCCCAATATCAAAAACGGGCAGATTCGTATGCCCCACCAAGTTCCAGTCAAGCCGTTTCTTTCGTCGTATTCTTACTCGATCATATCGATGTCGTCGTCCGCAACCGCAGGGGCAGCAACAGGGGCCGCAGCCGGAGCGGCCTGCTCCTGAGCAGGCTGCTTATCAGCCTCACCGGCGCCCTCCTTGGCACCACCCCAGTAGTCCTCCATCTCCTGGTCGAGTTCCTCCTGCGTCTTGCGAGGACGGCCATTTGGCGCGCGCCGGCCCTCATCGTTACGAGACCGGTTGTCGCGTCCCCCGCGCCGAGCACCGCCCGAGCGGCGGGTAGGAGAGCGGCCACCCCCCGGGACGTAGCGGTCAATGTTATCGGGAGCAGGCTTGGAGACGTCGCTGCGGCCGGAGCGGCCTCCACCACCACGGCGACGACGACGATCTTCGTTGTCGGATCCGGGGCTCAGACTGCGTGAATCTCTTGGGCGCTCGACGCGGTCGAAGAGGCTAGATTTTGGGCGTTCGGCATTGCGACGGCCGGGCACAAGCGTCAGGCGGATGGGCTGGCCCTTCGCATTGGCTCCGTCAAACTCGCGGACGGAAGTGTGTGCATCCTTCAGGCGGCCGTACGTGACATAGGCAATGCCCTGAGAGCGGCCGGCGCGGTCGTAGGAAAGAGACAGGTTGGAGACGGGTCCGATTTGGGAGAACAAATCCTGTATCTTTATTAACCGGGGGGCTTATTGTATAAACTGCATAGTCTGGTGCGTACCTCAAGATCGCTCTCGGTGATATCGTAGTGAAGGTTTTCCACGCGAACTTTGGTAAGAGTGGATCCGCTGGTATGTAATTAGCATCGCAGACCATGTATACATGCTGCCATTGCGAGCTTCATACCGATCAGGCGACGCAGAGTGACGTTCACGGCCACGGCGACCACCACGGGACAGGCGAGCTGGAAGAGCTGTCAGAAAAGGACGCAGAGAGCCGTCGTCCAAGCGCATCGCATACCATTATCGTCGTACTTGTCATGCACCCAGTCGCTAGAGATTCATCGCAACGCGTCAGTGTCCATCCAATCTAGTAGCCGGCGGGGTTAGGTTCAGGGAAGGTGTATTTACAGATTCAAATCGACGCGGTCTTGGGTATAGGGCTGTTGCGATCCAAAAGAAAGTGAGCGGTCAGCTCCAAGTCAGATAGTTGAGGTGTATTCAATGTTGCGTTTTGTGCAATTCTTAGCCGCGGCCATGGTCGTTCGCAAGCCTCCGATGATCCAGAGAGCAGGCGAAGAACGAAGTGATCACGGCACAAGAGGAGGATTCGAAGGAGGAAGAGGAGGGCGGACCTTGAGAGGACAAATGTTAGCGACTTGTTGTTCAATGCAATGCTGGGGTCGAGACCCGAGAAGACGCAATCATACCTTTCTAATGCCATCGCCACGGTCACGCCGACGGCCCTGGCCGCGTCGAGCGCCACTGGAGGGGCGATTCTGTTTCTGCTATAGCCTAGTAAGTACTGCTGTTTCTTGACATTCGCCGGAGCTGCGAACAGCATTGCGAAGATGGGGCTGGCTGAGCCTTACTGGGTCTTCGGCAATGATCTCATCCAAGCTGCGATCCATCTTGGAGGCCGTGGGAGAAGGGATTGATGGAGTGAAAATGAAATGTGACACAAAAAGTGTCTAGTTAACGTCTGTTCTGGCCGCAGAGAATGGAGATGTTGGTTGAAGGAGTCGCAGAGGCAGAGGCCAGGCAAACCGGGGATCAGTGTCGGGCCATCACGTGATGATATGTCTACAAACAGAGGCGCAGGATGAACAAACAATCATTACAAAGAGAACATCAGGAATCAATTGCACTCAATGCTCCGACTCATACAAAAGTTAACTCCTCCCAGTACAATCCATGGAACACCAGCAGCAAAGCAATAACCCCCTCCCCAAAATGGACCGGCAACGCTGTGCAAAATCAAAACCGATGGCACACTCACTGTTTTCCGTTCCTCTTGTTCTGCTCTATCATCTTTTCCATAAAACTGATGTAGTCAAACTTGGCCAAATCCCGATCCTCAAGGAGATCAGGGCCTTCATGCTGAGGCATGGTCTTCACCAAGTGCTCAATCACTTCGTCGGGGATGAGCGAGTGACGCAGGTCAAGCTCAGTCACGTAGGGCTGAATCATGTCATGTCAGTATTGCATATATTAAGAACAAAACGAAAGTAAGAAACCATACCTTGCCATCAGCCACTTCCTTGAAACTCTGGAATACTTGCTCCGCCGTGTTTTGGTCCTCAGTCACGCTGACCATAAACCGAATGAACTGCTCAAAGCTGACTCCTGCATTTTGTGACAGCCGACTCGGCCCACAGACCTCCAGGTACACCTCGTGCATCTCATTTTCATCATAAACCAAACCCAGACTGGCTAGCGCGGCGGAGAACTCAAGCTCGTGCAAGGTGTTTGAGGCATCTCGGTCAAAGTGGCGGAAGACTGATTCGAACTCCTCCAGTTGAATGGGAGTCAGATTGGTCATGTTTCGGGCAACCGTTTGGTTCTCTAGGAATGCAAGCTTCTTGGAAATGCTCGACTTGACGAGGCTCAACTCGTACGACAGCTCGTCCAGCGTGTAGGTGGTGAAATCGTTCTCCTCAATATTCGCCTCTGCGCATTGCTCATCCAGGTCAGCGATCGTGTCGAGGAACGCGTCGAGGGGGGGCAAGTTGTCATTCAGTTTCTTGACATGGTTTAGCTGGTCTTCGACATCGCCATCCAGCCCGGAAATGGCTAGCGACAAGGTCTTTAGTGTGAGCGCAAAGTCGTTGGCTTTATCAGCGAAGGTGCGGCGCAGATTGTTCTTGATATCGCGGATGGTCTCGTTGATCAGCTGGCTGCGTTTATGCTCATCGTGGGTCAGATGCTCCCACTCCTGGTCGCAGATCTCCAGACTCAGCTCGCGCGGCGGTTCGTAGGGACGCAGGCGATAGGTCCCCAGCTTGGTCTTGATATTGCCCAGCAAAGCGGCCAGGTCTGACTTTTCGGCAACCCACTGACGTTTCTCGTTCCGCTTGTACAGCGCGAACTGGTTGGCCTGCTCCTTGACATCCTTGTAGGTGCCTTCAAATGAAGCATTCTTCCACCCCTCGCGCTGGGTGCGAATCACCCGCAGCAACTCCTTCACCCGGCGCTCGTACGAGTTTTCCATCTCCCACGCTCCGTGCATATTGTTGACAAACTTCTCCACCCGCCGCCCGGCATTTTCCACTTTCTCCAACTGCGAAAATGCATGGAACCAGTAGGCAATATATGTCATGAGCGAGCGTTCATCAGGCCGAGGCACGTCGCATACATCGTCCACATCCAACAGGTCCGGGATACCGATCTCGTTGGCCGCAATGTCAAACGCCAGCTGCATGTTACCGCGGTGGTCCTTTTTGTCCAGGGTATCATAGTCGATCAGGTCCGGACGGTGGATATCAAGCAGGGCACAGAATGCCAATCCGTCATTCCAGCTGGACGAGAAGTCCCGCACCTCGACATCTTCGTAGCATGCCGTCTTCCTCTGGCACCAGAGCAGCAGCCCTTCCTTGGCGGTCAGGCCCTCGGAGTTGATGTCGCTGATCGTAAACCGTAGAATCAGCGTCCAGATCAGCCCCAGCACGATCTTCCGATTGCCGTCGACTATATCCTCGGCGCCGATGTTGGTCATTTGGATCTTGCGCGACTTGATGAAATCGAGGCTCTTGTTGACATTTTCGAATTTCTGCACGCGCAGTTTCGGCTTGGAGGCATATCGGCCCAGCGACTCCCCGCCTAGGATCTCGAGCAGGTGAATGAGGGTGACCTTGTAAGAGGGGGTAGGTATGTTAGGATGGTGTTTCTTGTCGTTCGGGGGTGGGGACACTCACTCCATCGGAGAGATCAGTGATCAGATTCTCGATGGCTATGTCGCGTGCCTTCAGCTTGTTGTTCAGCCTGGAAAGATTCGTCAGTCCGTGGAGGGGCAGAGGAAAGGGGGGGAGGGAATGCCACGGACCATTTGGTGAAGGTCTTTTCCTGTACGTTGACCCATGACTTCTCGACCGTCAACATGGTGGCTGAATCAGGGCGGCATCCAGAGTGAATGCGTCAATGACCAGCAGAGTAGTCAGAAGGCAAGAGGGGGGAAGGTAATCGGTGGAATGTCAGAGGAAGAAGGATTTCTTTCACCGACTGATTGATGGACTGATTATCGGATAAAGAGTGGGAAGGATTAAGGCCAGGGGCGGGGAGGGAACCCCAAGTCACCTGGGCAACCACACAGAGGTATACACGGAGGACCAAGTATACCTCCAGTTGTCCGTCAGTACAGTTGGCACTACCGCTTTATATGAATATGCTTGGTAGTCAAATATATTGTATTCCATCTGATGAATGATCGAACTATGGACTCTGTTTACTCTTTCTGAACCATGGCGCACCCCCCAGCGTCCAGGACGATCGGGCCTAGACAATGTGATCAGTCACCACCACGACATATTCCTCAGTCGATACGATGTATTTCCTTTCCATAGTAGACCTTGATCGCATTGGATAACACACTGCCTAATAAAGAATTCATTCACCACTCCCTTCCTCCGATTAATAAGCCCGATGATATCACCCGCCCGAAGCGGGGCGAGGGGTAAAAACGAGCAGCATTTCTTACGGCGTGACTCCGACACTCTTTTTCTCTTCTTCTCCTGTCAAACCCGCCCACCACAATGTCCTCCTACAGAATCACCGACCGCCTCCCCCTCCCCAACTCCAGCCTGCGCATCCCGCGCCTGGGCTTCGGCGTCTACAAGTCGCCGATCCACCAATGCATTAGCTCGTGCCACAATGCGCTGGACGCGGGCTACCGACACATCGACACGGCGCAGTTCTACGGCAACGAGGACGAAGTTGGCGAAGCTCTACGCACCTACAATGTCGAACGCAGCGAGGTCTTTGTCACCACCAAGATCCTCAGTCCGGCGGGCACGCCCGAGGCGACCTACGATAAACTGCTGGCGAGCGTGGAGAAGATCGGAGGCCCCGGCGGATACGTCGATCTCTTTCTGATCCATAGCTCCAAATCTGGATCTGCGGGGCGCAAGCAGCTGTGGCAGGCATTGGAGAAGTTGTTGGAGGAAGGAAAGACGAAGAGTATTGGAGTCAGCAATTTCGGAGTGCAACATATTGAGGAGATGCGGGCGTATGCCAAAGTCTGGCCGCCACATGTGAATCAGCTCGAGGTTGGTTTTTCTTCTTCTTTTTCTTTGCTCTATGGAATGAAAACTAACTAGGATGCCTTTCGTGCAGCTCCATCCATGGTGCCAGCAACGAACCATTGATCAATACTGCAAGCAGCACGGGATCGTCGTCGAGGCCTACGCGCCCATCGTGCGCAACTATAAAGCCAACGACCCGACGTTGGTCGAGGTGTCGAAGAAATACAGCCGCACAACACAGCAAGTGCTGATCCGCTACGCGCTGCAGAAGGGCTGGGTGCCACTGCCGAAGACGGACACCCCAGAGCACATCGTCTCGAACGCGGATGTCTTCGGTTTCAACATCAGCGAGGAGGATATGGTAGTCTTGGATTCGCTCGACCAGGGCAGTGCGGGAGCCATTGTGGAGGCGGTGGTCAACGAGTGAGCACCGCAACGGGATCAACCCAAGAGGACGGATCGATTCAAGCGGTAAAAACGATACCAGTCCGCTTTCAATAATCTGGCGGCTGCATCAAAAAGGCGTTCACCGATTGCAGCGTCGACCGAGACGGATTCACGTCATGCTTCGATGACACAATCCACGCGAGACGCTGTCGGATGAACTGTTTGCCTATACTGCGTGTCTTGGGAGACGCATCGAAATGTCCTATTTGTTTATGTATCAGCTGTTCGTTCTAGCGTTATAATGTGGTTAGTTCTCAGAGTAAATAAAGGACTCAAGTTACCTTCATCATCATAGAACAGACAGAGGATGGCCAGCAGCGCACCCGCCGCCAGATCCTTGCCCGTATCACAAGTCACCAGCAACGAGCGTGTCGGATCAGGCCCCAGCTGCGAGCTCACAAAATCCCGGACTTTATCCAGGTACTTGCGCAGATCGCGACTCCCCAGCTTCGCCGACGCACAGCCCAGATTCAGACGTTTGGGATTCCCCTCGACGGCTGCGGGAATGCCATTACAATCAATCACCAGATCGTACCGACGACTTCCTTCGATATCAATATCAATATCATTCGCACTGATGTAGAGGTTGTAGGTCGGGACAATGAGTGTCGCATCGACAGCGGCATTCTGTCGTTGATGTTCAGCCACCAGATCCGCAATCAGATCGGGCAGGTCCTCCTCTGCGGTTCGTTTCAGGGTCGCCTGGTTTCCCCAGAAAACGGGCGGTGTCAATCCATGCGCCCATCCCTCGCTGTCATCACCGGCACCTTGAATATACCCGCCCTCGGACATCTCTGCGCCGTGCACGCGCTTGGAGGCGGAGCAGAGGACTAGAAGATGATAGGCATTGCCTTTTTGGAGATCTGTGGGGTAGAAATATGCTCGATTTGCCCAGGCAACCCGGATCGGCTTGCCGAGCTGTTGGCGGAGGTGGTTGAGGTCGAGTTTGAGGTCCTGTATTGATTATCAGCTGGGAACAATGACAATTGAAAATCAAGATTGAAGAAACAAAACATACCGTGAGAGAATCTACAAATCCATCAATCCGACTCTCAATCTGCGACTCCTCGGAAACTCCGAGGTAATTCGGCGGCAATTGCACGGGGTGATACGCTGTCTCGGATGGGAACAGAGCTCGATTGAGCACGGCGCACCAAATGGGGACCGTTTTCGACAGGGCATCCGGCATGACTGGCACGCAATTGATTGTCAGCTTCTTTGATCCAATACACTGTGACACTGACGGTGGTCCACTTTAGACTCAACACATACGTTTGCCCCGACGGGTAGAATCAACGATTACACAGCTGCAGCGACGTAAGAAATATGCAATTGCTCGTCAGCTTCCCACTTTCTTTCTTGTCTTCTTTCAAGCCGTAGCTATTATGGACGGGGCTGACAAACCCCCCATGCTCCCTAGCCAAGGGCAACAACTGCAGATTCAGCCTCCGGAAGCTAAAATCCCACTGACCGGCGTGGCCATCCGTGCTCTTGAAATAAGCACTCCCGGACTTGGCCGCCGGCGGAATATACCAGCTGCCGCAGCGCTCATTGGCAACCAGCGGCAAAGCGTAGTGGTCTGCGACTTCCTGCACGAACGCCGCGTCCGTCTCGATGGACTGTAGCCGGTTGGAGACGGTTAGCGCCGAGCGGCGCAGGGAGGAGAGGGTCTGCGAGATGGATTGCTGGGCGGACGGGAAATGTAGCGCCTCTAGTGTCGGGAATGAGTCCGACATATTCTGAAAGCGCCAAGTATGTGCTCTCGGCGCACGAGACGTCCCGGCCCACGGAGACTATTGGGCTGGCTCCGGAGCTCGCTACCTGACCCCTGGCTTTCTTTGCGATTGGGCTTTCGGTGAGAGAAACGGGTGCTTCTTCAGTCTGGTTCCGGAGCGCAATCCTCCGCCTGTCGAATGTACGAGAACAAGAGTAAGTGTTGTTCGCGAAAATGATGCCGCGGGCTTGCCGGAGCGGCCAATCAAGGATGACCTGGTGGGGGTGGGGCAGGAGAAAATCAGTACCGGACGGTGTGCAACGTGCAATTAGACATGAAGGATACACAAAGGCAGACTAGATGCGAAAAAGTTAGGGTTGTATCCGACTCACTCACTGGTAGAAAGAACACAACAGGCTCGTCTGTGGGCTGGGCAGGTGGAGCTTGGTCACGGACTAGAGCTTGAGGATCCAAAATCAAACCCAAATAACTATAGTTACGCTAAAGTCGGGATGAGATAGGTGGCTCTGCGGCCGTCTCTGGTCTATACTTCTTTGTCACTAGGATTGCTCAGTATGTACCTAGTAGCTGCACTAATGGAGCCAGGGGCGGACGAATGGAGCGGCGCTAGGGCCTGGTTGAGACACCACCATACAATAAATATCCGAGAGGGTGACATTGCAACGACAAAAACGCGGGACCTGACCCCGTGCGAGACGAATTTGCCCGGCCGTTTACATTCTGGCCATCTTCTACATTGGCCATGCTGTAGTAGAACCGGAGATGGTCAGCTGATATCGAAGGTGGGCTTTTGCAAAGTCTGGTGACTGCCACGAAGTGATGGTTTATGTGGACTAGGACCATCAACCCATCGTCAATTCAAATGGGACTACCTATACTTGCTCATTCTGCGACCTTCTACGAGGAGTGAAGGGGGGGCACCTTCCCCGTTTGGGTGAACACTAGAACCAAACAGGGAAAGCGCTGCTGACTACACCAAGGGTGGACGGGCCACACATGATTGGTCCACTATGGTCGGAAGTACCAGATACTTCTTTTTGTATGTAGGTCTGTGTACTAACTGGTGTAATAGTACCTCTCGGCCCCGACGTCAGTCGATGATCTCAGGCGCCATAATGCCAGTCTCGCCCAGAACCGGGCCTGCCCGCTCTGAAGCAAGGACCCTCCTTCACTCGGGCCCAATAGTCTACTTAAGGCAGGCACGGACTCACTCACTCATCCCTTCTACCTTTTCTGTTCCTCAATTGCTACCCTTCCCTCCCTCACTCTTCCCCTTGCACTTCCAATTCTCGTACACAACAGTACAACACCATGCCTAAGGTTCGTTCGGCAACCCTGTCACTCATTGGCCCACCAACTAATCCAGCCCTGCAGATCACGGAAATCTTCCTCGACTGCGACAACACCCTCGTGTTGTCGGAGGAGCTGGCCTTCGAGGCCTGCGCCGACCTGGCCAACGAGATCCTCGAGAAGCACAACATCGCCGATCGCTACACGGGCGAGCAGCTGATCAAGGACTTTGTCGGCCAAAACTTCCGCGGCATGATGATCTCGTTGCAGTCCAAGTACCACTTTGAAATGGCCAAGGACGAGCTGGAGCACTACGTCACCCAGGAAGAGGACCAGGTCATCGCCAAGCTGGAGGCCCGGGCCCAACCCTGCGTCGGCGCCACCGAGGTTCTCGAGAAACTATATGCCAGCAAGGCGTACGGCCTCGCCGTGGTGTCGTCGTCTGCGTTGCGTCGCGTTCGCGCCTCCATCAAGAAGGTCCACCAGGACCAGTTCTTTGACGAGGACAAAGTCTTCAGCGCGGCGAGCTCGCTCCCCAAGCCGACTTCCAAGCCCGACCCGGCTATCTACCTGCACGCCCTTGAGTACGTCAAGAAGACCGCTGCCGAGACTGTTGCCGTCGAGGACAGCAAGTCCGGCGCCTTGTCGGCTATCCGCGCCGGCATTCCCGTCATCGGGTATGTGGGCAGCTACAAGGGCGAAGAAATGCAGAAGGAGATGGCCAGCCGCCTGACCGACCTGGGAGTTAAGACCATCATGACGCACTGGTCCCAGTTTGAGAAGTGCATGGCCGATGTCGAGAATTCCCCGACCAGCCCCAGCCGGCAAACTTCTCTCTAAGTGCTTTTCCTCTTGAATTTCCATACACACATGATGTCATGACAGCGAGCGAATGGTTGTTTCGGATTCCTTTGCGCGTGCGAATTCTATCTTACTTTCTCCGGAAGGGGTCCCTTGCAGTTCTTGCGAATTGGGGGATTTCTCCTCCAGCCGCTCTGGACTGTGTCTGCTGCGACTTGTTCTTTTTCTTTTCGTTCGGCACGAAGCTGTATGCATTACTACGTAGTATCTTTAGCTGTCAGTTATAGACAGGCCCTTTATCAAGGCGAGCCTGCAGAGATAGTGCAATCAACTGAGATCTCTCAATTCGTGTCTGTCTGTAGAATCTGTAGAATCTGTAGAATATAGATCGGTCTTCAGCGATAAGATAAGGGCTAGCCCCGTCATTTTGGCCCCTCTCTTTCTCCCCGCCTCGAATCTCTTTCTTGACTACTTGCTTGATTACCTACTACACTGATTGCAACATATACGGTTCTCCCAAATATCTACATTTCCTTGATCGATATGACACAGCCCAGCCAGGCCAAGTCCAAGATCCTGGCGCGGGGACCCTTAGTATGTCAGCCTACTATGATGCACACTTCCTCGCCTGTCTTCACTCTCCAAAGTAGTATATGTGTGACAACACAGGTTGTTCCGTCGCTGACAGAAACCTCAAAATCAGGAAAACAGTGAAGCAAAATGGGCTCGACTCGTCAAGACCACCTACTGCGATCCTTTAGGCGTAGAGCGGACTTGGGAGTCAGCTGAACGCCAGGTAAGAAAGACATCCGGATTCTTCCATTTCTGCCTCCCTTTTTACTTTCTGCCCTCTTTTGGTGTTTTGCATATCTGTGGTGTGATATGCCCTGCCACATTTAGACCTGTGCAGGGTTGATTGGTCTTGTCTTTTCGGGATAATACCACTCTCCAACTATAGCTGCCCAGGTGCCCAAGGCTGGCTAGCTGATACATAGCTAGCCGCTGACAACGAATGCTGTTGGAACCAACTCGCCCGAGGGAGGGCATCAGCTTACAGCGGGGCTTCTACAACTGTCATGTTGGCCGAGAGGCAATATTCCACCATCATCACATGAAGTTTGAAGTCTCAATTGGCTGCCCAAAATAGCAAGACCCATCTCTCTGCCCACAGCACAACCCCCGAAGCAACCAATCTCATGACCGAATTCCCTAACCGCTCCCACGATTGGCACTAACTAACTCGCCTCATCTCACCAGACCCGCCCAGCTGATTGTACCATTGACGGCGTCGGAGTCGTGGCAATTCTCAACAAGCCCACTGGCGCCGAGCTCCTCTTGCAGAAACAATACCGGCCCCCCATCGACCAGGTCGTTATTGAAGTTCCCGCCGGTCTGATTGACGCGGGCGAGACGCCTGAGCAATGTGCCGTGCGCGAGCTGAAAGAGGAGACGGGTTATGTTGGTGAGGCGGAGCAGATTAGTCCGGTTATGTACAATGGTGAGTTAGGTCTACTTCGCCGGTGGATAACTACATCTTGCTTGCTGACTCTGAGTGATTTCTTTTTTTTTTTTGCATTGTTAGATCCTGGTTTCTGTACCACGAACTTGAACATGGTCCATGTTCGGGTGGATATGTCGCTGCCCGAGAACCAGGATCCGAAGCCCGAGCTCGAGGATAATGAGTTTATTGAGTGTTTCAGTGTCCCGATGGCTACTTTGTTCGAGGAAATTAAGAGGCTGGAGAAGGAGGGCTATGCTATCGACGCGCGGGTAGGTACACTCGCGGAGGGAATCGAGCTGGCGAAGAGGTTGAAGCTGTGAAGGTTTGATCGGATTGATGCGATACCCGCTGTGAATAGCAAGCAGAAAAGAATCCCGTGGATTCCAATAAGAAATATCAAGTACGCACAGTGTTACATATACATGCCTTACTTTTTTGTGTCTAGATCTTCCCATCCTGCTTCAACCCCGTGTAAAGCGCCCAAGCCGCCAGCGTCTTCCCATCTCTCAAACCCTCCTTCCACAAATCCTCCAAGGACACAACCTTCAGCGTGATCTTCTCGCCGTGCTGTCTCAGCCCCGTCAACTTCCCCTGCAGCCCCTCAATCTCCGCGCGCGGCATCCGCTTCTGGCACAGAAACAAAGGGATAAACTCATCGCTACCTCCGGGGGAAGGATACACGGCTCGCTGAAGCGTCTCGCCATCTTCTGGCTCTGGGGCGCCCTGCAGCGCTAGAGAGGTCATATCGATGAGTTCGCTCTGCTTGACAGATAGCCCCGTCTCTTCTTGGATTTCTCTCGCTGCACCGCCGGCAAATGTCCCGCTGTCGTCTAGCATCCCTGCTGGGATCTCAGGGAATGCTAGTGAGCCTGCGGGGATGCGAGGTTGGATTGTCAAAATGGCGCGCTTGCCAGCCTCTTGCGAGGTGGGGATATCATCGGGTTGGAGGATGAGCTAGTGGGTTATGTGAGTCCCATACATACACCGATATAAAAGAAAATTCAGAGACACATACCAGCATGCCCACACTCCCTCCTCGCAGAAACACACTCCCCGGCAGAGACTCGCCGTGGCTATTCGATACGTCCGCCTTGAGCTTCACAAATCCCAACCGACCGCCGCCAAACCGGTCAATCGACTGGATGTCGATCTGTCGGAGGACAAATGGATCATTGTGGAACTCGTGTTGTGGGTGTTGCTGTCGAGCTAGCGAGCGCTGCAGCGTCGCGATCCATACTTTGAACGCGGGAAACGACAGAAGATCCTCTCGCGACAGATCGGGCGTGCTCTTGATCGGGAATTGCGACCCGGGAAATGTGAAGGTTGACATGGCTGCTCGGTCTAGTCGCGTCGCTGCTCGGAAGCTGAAATGCTGCGCTGCTAGACGGAGTCGGGGGATCATGGATTTGAAACGTGGATATGTTGGGTGCTCAAAGCCTTTCAATACTTCCAAGTGGTTTCTGTATCTTCTGGACGATGGCTGGATTGGTGTTGCGCGTTGAACGGGTGTTGTTTTGGCGTCGCGATAGATATGACGTCGTTCGCGACCGCCATTTCTGATCTATATCTATCCTTCACCACCAATATTTACTATGGTATTTTCATGTTGATTTCCCTTCCTTACAATTTATTTCTATGAGAGACATTTTCTTTTAACTCTCTCCTTCGTTCTTTGCCTTTTCCTTTCGGCCGATCTATCTCATGGACTTACCAGTCAGGCCTACTACTTACTTGCCTAGTCAACGGCCATTTTGAGAATCAGAAAATCACCAGGGTCAAATAATTTCCCCGATGTTGCTGCTTCAATATGATCTCCTATCATATAATTTTCATTGCCGCGATAACCATGGTCAAGTGGCAGCTGGTCCCTCCGTCGGTCACGCCCTCACCTTCTCCCAGGTGATAGCTAGTCCGCTCGGCCCTATTGAGGGGAAGGGCAGACCTAGATTCCAAAATATAGTACTTTGTTAGTGACACTGTCAATGCATTTAACCTGCCTTAGAGCAACTCCAGCGCCAATAATATTCCCTGGAAACGGCATGGACTACGAGGCAGATTCCACTAGCCATGGCTTCCCGCCAACTAATCCTGTTGCGGAGGACGGAGAATGCAAATGCAGGGCCAAAATATTCTTGGTCACTTCTCGCGTGCTCTAGAACAACGCAAAGCCACCCCTGCTTGACACCCGGGTGAACATGTAAGCTAGTGACGGGATCACCCCACCTCAACAACTCTCGGCCGGTGTCATCGGAGAAAGTCTGGTGCAGTAATGTACGTGAAGTAAATTGCTCATGTGGAATTTTAAGATGATTGGAGATAATAGTGATTACATTGTGTACGATCTGCGTTGTCTGTGTATGCCTGCGTGAGGCGGATCAAGTATCGTACTTCCGGACTCAAGAGACTTTTCTCCGCAATCCAGGAATCTCCCTTGCTCGTGGAAGCAGGGATACGAATCCTGTGTCGATCGCAAATGCGAGGTACTACTCACCTACTACGCAAAAGCCAAAAGCCCTCCTTATTGAAGGGTTGCCTTAAATTCGGGATGTGAAGCAGATCCGCAAGCAATGGTGAGACAAATGCAACACAATTGAGGTTCGATGTCCCTGCAGGGCGGAGTTTACCTCGTGCGTCACAATTTAATCATCGCAACAGGGTTTATCAATCTAAAAACAACAGTCTCACAAATAATACTATGCAGGTCAGCGAGACCTAATACTAAGTAGCTCTATGACTTAGGCAGCAGCCCCCAAACACAGTACTTCCTCCGAAGCCATGGTCAACCATGCACCGGCTGAATAACACCCGGGCTCCCCGAGGATCCAGCGGATTCCGGCGTGGAGGTATGTTCCTAACCCTACACGATTCGTTCCGCACCATCGCGATTGGATGGACGTGGTGACTGGCGCTCGAGATTGCCACTTGATGTATAGAGGGCAATGCTATAGCCCTCTTCAGGTTGTGATGGTTTGGTGGGAGTATGCGAAAACAGCTCAGTGTTGGCGCCCACATGAGCCATAGCTGCATTGAAAGGGTTTCGAAAAAGGTCATCCTGCGCATAGTAAAAAATACAGTCAAAATTTCTCCCTCATGGTTGGATGCCTAGATCGAGGTTGGTGTGGAGCAGATGCCCGGGTGGATCGAAAAGACACGACTAAAAAGGTCGAGGCCGTTTTTCATCCCAGGGCTGGCTGCTGTCACTGCCAAATTCGTAGTTCCGAGGTGATCATATCAGTAGCTGTGTCACGTTGTGTAGACAGATCTGCAGATTGCCGAATGTGACTTGGACATGGGGGTTGCCGGACTCCAATCATTTACCCGCGAAGGACGACTCTGTGTCTTATTATCTGCGTGTTGGGCGCCGTGCTTGAGTCCTAGACAAGCCATGTGTTCACCTATTATCAGTAGTTTACTGGCAGTATTGGCCCATCGATGCCTCGTGATGGCACTGCTTCGAGCACTGTGAGGTGCGGAGGGAGAAATAGGCTTATGCTGGGGTGTTTGAACCCAGATGGACGGGGGCGGCGGCCTCAGCGGACTATCCTACCAAAACTTGATGATCGAACTCTGTTCGTCATCGCTGTGATGCTCCAGTGAAAGCCACTAGTTTAATTTTTCCAAGGAGAGTTCCACGGCACCTGCAGAGAGATCGTCCGCAATTGATCCAAGGGATGATTTGGAAGAGAAGGAGGGGGGATCCTGTCGGCCCACCCAGGTACTTGAGAAGTCTCAAAAGAGTCAGGCTTCTTTTCCATTGGCTTCAGCCACAGCTCAGGGCCGGTAGCCTGGATGGAGTTGAAAGAGCGGTCACGGCGGGCACACACGTAGGCGCATACAACCGCGCAAGGTCCAGCAAGGGAGCATCCCCCAAAATCAAGACCATTTCCCGGGCACCAAAGATGCAAAAGTGACGAAGTGATTGAGACATGAGGCTATAGTTTTGAAAAGTGTTGGCAGCGCTTGCGCTACTCTGCAACTGTACACGACGCCCTGTGGATAGGCGCGAAGCAACCCGGGCGTCCGTGACAAGTCGTAGCTATCCGCTGGGGGCTGAAATGTCATTGTGCAGGCAGCCAGCCAACAATAGCATTCCATAGCATCTACGACGAGCGCGTCCAACTGTTAGGAGTAGACAAAACGAGTCACGATTAGATCGGGTTAGATTCGCGAATATTAGAACTAACAACTAAGCGTGGTCCACACTCACAGCATGAGGCAACCGACTAGCCCCCTGCCCTGGGCACATCACACGGACTTCCATTCCACAGCGCCTTCTAGCTCGGTCGACCGTTTGCCTCGTCCCTGTTTAAAAGCGCCCCCTCCTCCCTAGTAGTTGTTTCCCACTCTGCAAGTAATCAGTGACGCCGAGTTTCTATACTTCCAAAAACAAAGAAAACTGTGGGTTCGCCCCCGGGTCGTTCCCGCCATTTCTCACACCCTCTCTTTCTCCCCCACCAACAACGACCGGTCAGCTTATACAGTAGTTTAGATGGCATCATGTTTGAAATAGACGATGGGTGACAGCCCTCCATATTTCCGGACGGCGACAAGGCCAGCTCGGCGAGCCTTTCGCAAACACGGCATCGCCGGAGACTCCAGCGCCCTCCGGACACCTGAAACACTTCGTGGCGAACTTTCGCCCAGGCAAGTTATATCTTTCCGCCCCCCTGCGTTTCGCTCATCTAATCATTCTGCAGGAGATCCATGGGACTATTGTTATCGGAAGAATTCCGTTCAAAATCTTCTATGGCCAACCGGGCCTGTCATTCGGCCAGTCCTCCGCTCTCCAGTGGCCGCGCAAATTCAACTGGTGTCCTGATGGACGATTGTCCTCGGGATCCGATCAGCAGTCCAAGCACACGGGCCATTAAGGGATCGCCGCGCGTATGTGCAGCGTTCACCGCACAATATCGCCGCCAGGGCAGCTCTCGAGCTTCGCCGAGGCGGCGGAGGCTTTCTGCAACTTCTCCCCGGCAATTAAGCTCCTACATTGTGTCTTCTGGAGCCAAGGAATGGAATTCCGAGAAGGACGTGACCTCTGGGATCATTACTGAGACAGACGTGGCGCAAGATGCATGCGATGATACTTCGCAGCCATCGCAACCACCACACCCTGCTGCTGCTCTGGAAGATGTTAATTCACAGGATGAGAGTGCACCTTTTGAAAATACCAAGCAGGCTATTCAGAAAGACCAGGGGGTAGTTGACGCTGGGACCAACACACCCTTTGAAATGTTTCGCCAGCCAGAAATCAATTCAATCACGGACGAACAATTGATTGGTGAAGTTCGGCAGATCTATACCGGGCTGGTTGCGGTGGAAAAGAAGTGCATTGAGCTCGACAAACAAGTATTAGAATCCAAGACCGTTCTGACATCCCAACAATGGCAAGCGATGATCGCCGTCCACCGAAGCTTGCTGTATGAGCACCACGACTTCTTTCTTGCCTCCCAGCACCCATCGGCAAGTCCAGTCGTGAAGCGATTAGCGGAGAAATATGCCATGCCCGCTCGAATGTGGCGCTATGGCATCCACTCCTTCCTCGAGCTCTTGCGCCACAAGCTCCAGGACTCCTTGGAGTATATGCTCTCCTTCATCTATATCGCCTATTCGATGATGACACTGTTGTTAGAGACCGTGCCTACCTACAAGGAGAATTGGATCGAATGCCTTGGTGATCTGGCGCGGTATCGCATGGCCGTTGAGGATACTGACATGCGCGATCGTGAGGTCTGGGCTAATGTATCGCGATACTGGTACCGCAAGGATTCTGACAGAAACCCCGAGGTCGGACGGATTCAGCATCACCTCGCGGTGCTCGCCCGTCCAGACATTCTCATGCAGCTCTTCTACTACACCAAGGCCATGATCAGCGTCCAGCCATTTCCTTATGCCAGGGATAGCGCCCTTCTGCTCTTCAATCCATTATTGAATGAGCAAGCATCCCAAAATCGCACGATGGTTACAGCATTCGTGGCAGCACATGGAGCTCTTTTCACTGGCCGCCCAACTGAGCAATTCGTCGCCCTAGGGGTTGAGTTTTTGTCACTGCTGCGTAAGGATATTGGACGCCTGGGCCAACAGGGCCAACAAGGCGTCTATATTACTTCCTGTAATCTAGCCGCAGTATTTCAATATGGCGATTCCGAAGCGGTCATTACAAAAGCGTTCTCGCAACAACAACACGCTAGTCTTACAGAGGTCTATAGCTCTGCACAAGAGCAATGGAGATCTAGCACAGCAGCTTCTACCCTTCCAAAAGTCGAATATCTTACGAACATGGGAACTTCTCTCGCATCACACACTCTCTCCGTTATTATCAGCCAAATCGGGGATCCAAACATGTATCCGAGCACCCACATTTCCCTGGCTTTTATCTGGTGCTTATCACTTCACCCCTCCGCGATGCGACACCATGAACAATTGATCCCATGGGCGGGGATCGTCACTTTCCTAAACACTCTGATCCGCGGCGATATCAACATTTCAAAGATCGAAAGCGAATCATTCCCCCGTCTCGAAGATGGAGTCCCCCACCAACTCGCTGAAGACTATCACATCCGCGGTCAAGCATGGAGCCGACTGTACTACCCAGAGGGATTCTTCGCGGATGCCCCCGATGAGGACGAGAGGCCAACCATTGAGGAACCATCTGCAGTTATTCCAAGGAAACACCGGTGTCTCTGGCTAGGCGTCCGGCTTGCAACTGTTCGTACTTGACTTTAAAAAAGAGAAACACTCAGCTAATCGACGATAACAGTTCGGCCGCTGGCTCTTGTACAATTCTACTACACCATGCTTCACAGCAACTTCCCTGGCTCTAGCATCCGCACCTATCGCAGAGACTTGTGGCGGTCTCACCAGCACGCCACAAGATTCCACCACCACCGCCGAGAAACCACCACCTGATGATATTGAGATGCACGGAGTCTGAGGAATGGTCATTCCACTATGAGCTTGTGCCGTTTGGAGAATAGTATGTGATGGAATTTGCATGCATTTAATTTCTCTTGACGGGAGCGCTTCAGACGCTACAACATAGCTGGTGGAGGGCCTTTCCCTTTCTCTCGTGTATATCTGAATTCAGACCTGATGCAGCATCCCACTCAGTACAAATGGGATCTCTAGATGACGAATCTTCCTTTATTTCATAATAAACAGTCCCGGAAATGGATCATCCCGTAATGCAGAGGACGCCGAAGGATTCCAAGGCCGCCGCCCCGTACTTCCCTTCCTCGGAGGACTTGACCTGAATCCCTGGATCAAGAGGCCACATCCAATGGACTGTTTTATTACCTTCATTTACCTCGAGGCCAGCCGCAAAGATGAGTTCTCAGACTCATCCCATGCCCCAAGACCTGCGGTACAGTACCGGGTACAATTTGCTTCCTTTCAGCACCATTGCCATAGTTCCCAAAGAGACAGAAGCTCCCAGGTGTAGTTTCTGTAGTTTCTAGGAGCCGTGGGAGGCATAAGTCGGAGTATGCTACCAAGAATTATGGGGCATAGTGAACTGGGTGTTTCAACTTGTCTTTTCACATTACAAAATCAGATGAGATTGGAAGAGGTTGTCTGTTGGGTTATTGCCGCTCAATTAATATCTTTACAGATGGGTCAGTGACGTATTACAGTACTCGTGTAAGAAATTCAAACGAGAATACTGTGTAACCACCACTACGGCTCTTGAGGTCCCCTAATAATATTCACCCAGACCTGCTCATAGCATATCCGAAAATTACAGTCGAGTTGATATCGATTCCAGCATCTGCTGAACTTTGCCGTCTTGGGAGGCCCCATTGGAGGTGTTGCTCCGCCTCCACCACCTACACCGCAAAACATTCTGGCCCTTAAATTGATCGCTTCGGACGGCTTTCATTTTCTCTCCAGACGCCATCTTCACTTCCCCAGAGGAGGTTCATTCAGTTAGACTTCGATCAGCTATCGACTGAAGTGCGATATTTCCCCTCTATCATGGAAGAGAACCGCCATAGCGAGGAGGCCCTCAATGCTAGCGAACCTAGAAACCTCGAAGATTATTCAGGGGCTGAGTCGCTCGTTACGTCTACTGCGATGACCGCCGAAAGAGCTTACTACCATTGTGGTAATTTTTTTATCAAACGAGGTCTTCGGCCGAGCGAATACATGACCACTATTCGAGGCACGAAGCATATCCCTCAACTAGGGAAAGAACGACTCCAGAACGAGGCTGCAGCGTTACGTTTCATTCAACGCGTTAGCAATATCCCTGTTCCAACTTTGTACGGTGCTTTCGAGGTCGACGACTCGTTCATGTTAATCATAGAGCATATTGACGGCGTGCCTATGTCAAGATTGTCAGAAGATCAAAAAAGTGTCGTCCGTACTGAGGTTGAGCAACACCTAGCTACCCTCCGTAGGATCAAATCGGACACTATTGGTGGTCCTTCGGGGATAGTACTCCCACCATATCGAGTAATGCGGCTCTCGGACAAAGATGAATGGCCACGGAAAGTGTCTCAAAATGGCAAATATGTCTTCTGCCACAATGATCTTTCCCAGCATAATATCATTGTCGATCCTCGAACATTGAAAATCCGGGCTATTGTCGACTGGGAATACGCCGGATTCTTCCCTGAACATTTTGAGTGGCCTTTCTACGAAAGACCAGGCCCGTCAGTAGCTTTGAATGGTGAACATGACGATTCCGCAGATTTGCTACAGTTTATGGAGGCTTCCTAATTAGTTACCTGAAGAAAACGAGGTTGGATTGGATTCTGGAGCAAATGTTGGATTCGTTCCGGTCAATATGAGCTAGCAGCACACGTGGAACCAGTAACAGTGCCTTCACCTGAATCCAACTCAAATAGAGCATTTCGTGGAGGAACAGGATATGATATTTTGGAGTGACCTCTATGATCAGGCGAGGGGTTCTCTAATTCCCTAAGGGGCATTCTTGTGCTATTTTATCCACTTCCTTGAAGTTTCAGTCCCGAGTCGGAACACTTTCGTGTTCAACCAGCTGTTCAAGCGCCTTGACTACTATTTTACCCCATATTATCTCACGAAAGTTCCCCGAACCCTAATTTGAAACACTAATCTGACTTTGTTTGGTTGCTCAAAAACCCCTATTTAGCTGTAATCGTATCGACTGACAGTAACAAATGTGTAATTGTTAACTATAGTACGGAAATAATCCATCCATAGAATCTTGTTGAATGTACCGTCCAAACGGAACAAACAAGCGGGGCGCCCTATACCGTCCTAGCGGTCTTGTCAGATCACCCAGCACACATCTCCCGCAATAACCAGAGCAACCATGAGCCGTTACGATAATGAAGATCCCCCGCCGGCATACCAAGCTGAAGACCCAAATCCACTAGCCGTAAGCTCATCTACAAGCCAAGTCGCTGCGCAACGAGCCAGGTCAGCTAGCTACCACATCTACCGCTCTACGTTCGGAGGCTACGTGGTCAGCCTAGAAGACATTGAGGCCATACTCTGCGTTGAGACACGGACTATACGGACGCCGGACTTGCTCGTCCGGAACAAGGTGCCAGGCTCAGACGTGGCACATTGCATTATCGTGGAAAGTAGCGATAGCTACGACGTTCGCGTATTCCGCGAGCCAGGAGTAAAGCAGTCGATCCAACATACGAAAATGACGCCCGATCGCCGCTTTACGTGTGCTGTGCCGCTGCTAGACGAGAACGGCGCCGCGTGCCCAAATACTTCGGTCCAGCGTTCGTTCTTGTGGACAACCAGTCCGAGTTTGAAACTAGTGGATAACACAGGTCTCGTCATAGCAGTCGTTCATACACCGACCTCTACCGCTGAGAAATGCGCCATTGTCGAACTCTACGTATCGTATGACAATAGTTTCAACGTTTTGGTCTTGACCACTTTTCTCGCAATATATGAGAAAACACGGAGGACATATGGAGCCTCTTTCGGGATAATGTTTCCGTCCCAATTTACGAACATACTAACGCGCTCGGTTCTCTGGAGCGGTGGCAGTGATGGGCGGAGACGAATGTGAGGATCTGTATTCCGTCCTTTTTTTTGTAGAATTATAGGCGGTGGAACACATTCTTTCCACATAGGGGGCTTATGTTCATCGGCTGGTTGTCTAAGTTAGCTCTCGAAAAGGATGAACCCAAGGTTCTGCGAGATTGTTACGCGTGGAAAGGCGGCCATTTCTGGCGTCAATTTCATAGTTCCTCAGATTCTAGTTGTAAATCTGAGATCCGACCTTGAATCATGCTTCTAAAATACTTCTCAGTGTCCGCAAATGGTGACTCGCTCATAAACACCACAGTATCCATTACTCAAGTAGCAAAAATGCTACAACCAACTAACCCTTGCCAGTCCCTTCACTGCGAGCCACGGATAAAGGCTGGATCCTGAATACTCCCACCCGCAGCATTCAGCCCGGCAACGGGCTGACGAAAGCTGAAGCCAACAAAGTGACCCTGCTGGGTCTGGGAGAGAATGGGATCGTCATTCCACGAGTCCTGCGCGGGCTCGTCGACGAAAATAGATTCAAAATTGTCTGTGTCGATGGGACTGGCCTGTGTACAGTGTTAGCTTGCATATCTCTGGTCTTGGATATGTTTATTGTATAGGGGAAGGAAAAGGGTTGCGTGCGTACCACGTTCGGTTTGAAGGTCGGTTCGTATTTCCGCTGCAGCAGCTTTCTCCAGTCAATGGCATGGAAGAACGGATGTGCTTTTATTTCCGGCGCGCCGTTGGCCCCGAGTCGGTTGGTTGGATCGCGATTAAGCAGTTTGGTGAGCAGATCCTTGGCCACGGGTGGGACGACGTCCGAGCCGGGGAAAGAGAGTGGCTCCATTAGGATCTTGCGGTACATCTCGTTGATGTTCTCATCGTAGAAGGGTGGTAGGCCCGTGAGCATTTCGTATAGCAGCACGCCGAGCGTCCACCAGTCCACCGTTTTGTTGTACCCCTTTCCGATAAGGAGTTCCGGTGCGAGATACTCCGGTGTGCCGCAGAATGTATTCGTGCTGTCTTCGTCTTTCATTTCGAGCTTGCAGAGCCCGAAATCGCATAGTGCGATATGGCCTTGATAGTCCAGCAGGATGTTCTCAGGTTTGAGATCACGGTAGATCACGTTGAAGCCGTGCAGGCATTCGAGTGCGCAGAGGAGCTCGGCGATGTAGAAGCGAGCGCGGTTGATGTCGAAGCGGCCTTCCTGCGAGAGATGATGGAACAGCTCTCCGCCGTTCACAAAGGCCAGCACAAAGTATAGTTTCTCGGGAGATTGGAAGGTGAACTTGAGCGGCACGATGAACGGGTTGTTGATCTGCGCCAGCGCAGACCGTTCGGCGAGAGTGTGGAGAACTTCGCGCTGGGAGATGATCTTGGCTTTGCGGATGGTCTTGAGCGCGTAGATGCGGTTGGTATCTATCTTGCGCACTTGCATGACCTTGCCGAAGCTACCTTTTCCCACCACCTTGAGCAGGTCGAAGTTGTCGATGCTCAGCTTGCCAGGTTGGTTCTCCACGTACTCGACGCCGAGCTGGAGCTTGCCTGTTCCCTGTTGCATATCGACCCACTCCACTCCACTGTATCCCGCACTCCTCGATCCATTATCACCCCGCGTGTCAAATCGTGGTTGGAGGCGAACGACCCCGAGACAGATGTCCTGTGTTCGTCCCGTTCCTCGAGACGCGCTGGGGTTCCGGATGAAAACATGCACGGTGAGCTCGGCGGCGCGCGACACGTCGAATTTATACTGCGTGTTGGAGCCGGCCCAGAGTGGGTTCTCGCGGGTTCCATCGACGGAGTTGATGAATACTTGGACCTTTTCGAAATCCACCAGAGCGTACGGCATGTATCGGGCAAACTCGCGGTCCCGCAGGGAGGGCGTTCCCTGGCTGCCATGAGTTAACAAGCGGCGAGTCCGGTCGAGAAGAGAGGGGTTGTGGTATTGTCCAGGCAGTGAGAGGCCCCGGGCTTCGTGGAGTGTGATGACGAGGATGCCCGGCTTGAGAGCCGCTGGTGCTGGAGCCTCGGACATGGCTGCGGTGGTCGCTGTGGAGAGCAAGCAAGTCGTCCCCGGGGAGAAGACACACACCAGCCCTACAGTGGATCACACCGGTATTTGCATGCGTTACAATTGAGGACGGGTGGCTGACATTGGGGATCTGACGTGGCTGAGAGGCGCAGCGTGAGCAGGGAGATTGTCGAGGCGTGGGCAACTGTCGAGGTATGGCTCAGCCACATTTCGCTTTGTCGGGGGCGTTCATTCCACGACCTGTTCGGATGTCGACTCCGAGGTGAGTAATGGGAATTGAAGTGAACGGATGTAGTTCGATTTATTGTTTATGGATCTAGTTCTTTCATGCTGCTCTCACGGATATATAGACCCACTACTGTCTAGGTGAGCCCATGGTGAGTGTACCACGAGAAATATATATATCCAGCGTCCACCGGAACACGAAACCAATCCCTCCCTATTAGTCCATTAGGAGGTCTAAACCACAGTAAACAGTATCAAAGCGACTACGGAAGAAATACCACCTAACCCCGGCTCTCCACTCAGTGGAGTTGCATTGCGCATTAACCGGTAAGGCCAAGCTGGCGATTGTCAACATTCCCCCTTCCCCAACTTTCCCCTCTCTGCTTCGCTCCTTCATGATTCTTCATGGCGGTTCCCTAACTTATCACTAAGCACGCTCTTTCTATCGGGGCATTCTTTATCTCTCGCCGGTCTCCATCGCTTGGCCCACATCCACCATGGAGAGCTCCTGGGCTGTCTGCCACCAATGCGCCCAGCTCGTGTCCGACGTGCCAGCCCATATCCTACTAGCGGCACTCTCAGCGACAGCTCTGGGACTATTTGCCCTGGTAAGCCCATTTCCGGCTACTCGTGTCGTCTGTCTCTTGCAGGTCGCTAACTGCTCCCTCGTCGGTTTGGAAAACAGTTCTTTCTCTTTCTATCCTTCGTCGCACCCGTTCCCCGAAAGCCCCTACCAGAGGAGGAAAAGTACACGACCCTCGCGAAAGATGGAGCCGTCACCGAACCACAATCGCTACCATGCTGGGTCAAAGCACTAGACGCCGAAAAACAAAAACACGCGCAAGCCGACCGCAGCGCGATGGAACCCGCCGAGCTGTTCGTGTCGGTGGTGGTCCCGGCTTACAACGAGGAAGATCGCCTGACGGGCATGCTGGAAGAGGCTGTGGACTACCTAGAACATATGTACGGGAAGCTAGCCAGTGAAAAAGACAGCAGCGCGGGCGCTGTAGCAACGCGATCGATGCGGAAACGCAAGTCGAACGGACATGCCACGAATGGACATGCCACCAACGGTCACGCCACGGACGCGGTGGCGGATCGGGGTTGGGAGATCCTGATTGTCTCCGATGGGTCTACGGATCATACGGAGGATGTGGCCTTTGGGTTCGCGCGCGACCATCAGTTATCACTGCATCCCAAGGGCTATGCGGGGCCGTGGACTCCCCAGGCGCAAGAGGGTGTCCCGATCCCGCCTGGAACCATTCGCATGGTCAATCTCACGCACAATCGGGGCAAGGGCGGCGCCGTCACGCATGGAATGCGGCATGTTCGAGGTCGGTACGTCGTATTTGCCGATGCGGATGGGGCCAGCAAGTTCACCGATCTTGGGAAGCTCGTCACGGCGTGTCAGGGGATCGAGGATGCAGAGGGCCGTGGCGTGGCTGTCGGGTCGCGGGCGCACATGGTGGGCAGTGAGGCAGTGGTGAAGGTAAGAACAAGAAAGACCCCGGACGAAGGAAAAAGCAGATCGAACTAGGAGGAGCTGACATCGGCTGAAATATAGCGTTCCAAGCTTCGCAATTTCCTCATGCATTCCTTCCATCTGATCCTGTGGCTTATGACGCCGCCTCAGACCGCCATGATCAAGGACACGCAGTGCGGGTTCAAGCTGTTCTCGCGGCCTGCCCTGCCATATATCGTGCCATATATGCACTCCGAGGGCTGGATCTTCGACGTGGAGATGCTGATGCTGGCCGAGTTCGCGCACATTCCTGTGGCCGAGGTGCCCGTGGGCTGGCGAGAGGTCAAGGGGAGCAAGCTGAACGTGCTGTGGGATAGCGTCGGCATGGCCTGGGGATTAGCCGTGCTGCGGGCAGCGTGGTCTCTCGGTGTTTACAAGACTTGAACGGCGGGACTCCATCGGTGCATGCAGTAGTTAGTGGACCGGAGTAGGTAGAACAACAAGGGTTGTTTGGGAGGGTATATCGTTTCCCAGTAGGGAAGTGCCCCGAAACGGCACTCAGGTTGTAGAACCCTTGATACATACATCTGCACGATGATCCCAGGAAGGTGTATCCATTTCGTTTTATTTTGTCTTGATTCGCATCAACAATGAGCGGACACGGAGGGGTAATTCTCCACCGGCTGCCGTTTCCTACAGCGAACGGAATCCCTCGTTGAATCCTATCGATCCTGTCCGGTGTTTCCCCGTTGGGACAACTCATTATGCTACTGCATATCGTGCGGAGATGTTAGCGCTCGACTATCACACATACCTACGTGATATGCTTGCTCATCTTCCTTCACCCTTGCGCCGGGTCTTAGCCTGGTGGTCCAGGCCAGACCGAGGTGTTAATCACTCGATAGGTACGAAACACCATCGGCGAAGGATTCGAACCCCAAGATTAGATCGCCGCCAGGACAGGTCCATTCAGGCCTTTCGCGTGGTAATGGTGGAGTTGCAGGAAGCGGTCCCCTGGTGTTTTCGCCCCAATTTGGCCGGCCTCGACCCTCTGTCGAACCGTTGCGGCGGGCGTCCGCTAATGACAGCGGGATTATTAGGCGATGCTCCCTTATTAATTGGGCAAGAGACTAATGTACTGCATCCGGTTTTCCTTGACTGTGTTGAGTATGAAGGGAGGGGGAAATATACTCCACTGGAGTTATTCACGCGGCCACCACTATCAGACCATTACCCAATGCCCCCTTTTATGCTGCATATCTATTTCCACGGCAGAACAAGCGCGGCCCTAGCTAGGGCACCCGTGGGCACGACCACCACTAATTGGCCATGTGGTAAAACACAGCAGGTGGCAAGCAGGTGCCGATCTTCCAACGTCGTGGAAGATAAAGGACACAAAGGATTGCCGGGCTATCCTCAATCAGACCGACGTCTGCTGCCCACGCCAGTAGTTTCACTCACCCCTGGGTTCCCGCGCACCCAATCAAGCATAGATATGCCGCGTCCTCCATCGCAGGATTTGACTTGCATGATCAGCAAATTTCTCCGGCAGGGTATTCGAGCCTTCATGGCCCGCCCCAGTGAGGGGCCGGTCTTCAATGGTGCATCGCCGGTGCTGGCTTCGTCGTCCGCGGCCCCAAGTTGGTGCTTATCCAAATGAACTTTAGCGTGTAGGGAGGGACCGCTGCCATGTGGCTAACGGAATCGATGCTGCAGAACAAGCGCCATGTGCAAGAAAAGGATGGAGGTCCATGTGCTCACGGCGTTGATGGGCGTTGGCTGTCGATCCTTCTGGTTGAACATATATAGTAGCTCCTGAACAGTCGAATCCTTCGAGGAGATTGGAATTGGAAAACCGTTCACACCCAGCCTTTTAGTATCTACTAATTTTGTTTCCCCTTCTCTCTCATTCGTTTGATATCCAGCTCGCCATCGCGTGGTGGGATAGATCACCCTGGTGATTGCCATTCAGAGTCGTCTTGAGGCTCAGGATCATTACCCTTTGTTTATTTTCAATTGCGGTGCTGGAGTCAAGAACCACCGAAATGTCCGTGGAGAACCACTCCTTCAAGCCCAATGGTTCGCGCTTCCTTCAGCTGCCAATGGAGCTGCGGCTGAAGATCTACGACTACGCGCTCGCCATGCCCAATGAGTACATGGACAAGCCACTGATGGTCGTCCATGACCGCGGCAATGTCTTCACCTCGCGCGGCCGATTCAGGGCCCTGAACATATGTCCCAGCTGGGCGAACGAGGACGGCACCGCGCGCAACCTGATGGCCGCCAACCGCCAGCTCCACGCCGAGACCGAAGACTACCTGTACTCGAAAAACACGCTGTTCTTCCGCAACTCCGTCGACCTGGACAAGCTAGGCGCATTTCTCGACACGCTGAGCGACAACGCCCGCCGCCGCATCCGCAGCGTCGGCTTCGAGGTTTTCTTCTTCGTGCACACCCAGATCGGAGTGCCCAAGCGCACCCTCAAGCAGTACGAGAAGGCCGGCCAGATGCTCGCCTCGCGGCTGCCCCGCCTCCAAAATATCCTCTTCTATCTCGACCCGCGCTTCTACTACCCGTCCGCCTGCGTCGGCGGCGGCGAGCTCGCTGCCCGCGGCGTCCTCGACCTAGCCACCCGCTTCGGACCCCTGCGCAAGGAACTCAGCTTCTACCCGCTGCCGTCCGGCCACCAGCATCTCGCCGATAAGATCCAGAACTTGCCGCTGTGGAGCGACGTCGCCCCTATCGTCCCTAACTACCCGCCTATCCCGGAGGCGCCGTCCACGCTGGAGCCGAGAGACTACGGCTGCATCGACGAGATCCGCAAGGATGTCCACAAGGGTCTCCGCAAGGACTCCCTCGTGTATCGACAATTGTCGTCGCTGGTGTGGTGAATGTGGAGACGGATCTGACGTTTAGGGGTTTGGCTCGGTGGCATAATTATATTTTTTTTGACACTCGACACATCGGCCTGGACCGGCCACGCACCCCTGCAACATGACGTCGGAGGAGATGGCCGGGAGGTCATCCCCGGGGTTTCCCGTATGATGATGAAACATGGAAAAACTTAGGGCATACACGGATATTTGATGGTGCATATAATATGCCCGCTGACTGGCTAAGCGGGAGGGTCATTTGGCGCAGGACTTTTGGCATTTGGGCAAAAGGGCGTTCGTGATTATGCATATTTGTTTACACGGGTGTTGTCGATATATCAAAAAAAGCGATGGATGGATGATAGGACTCAATACCATCGAATGGACATCCCGTCTATACTCCCGTATACATTCTGTTTCTGACGTCATTGCCCGTGACTCGCCAATCACCGGTTCCTTCTTCAGTCGGGTTCGCACCTTTTGGCTTTCACCCTGGTCTTTCCCCTTATCTTCATCCACTGTTGATAGTTCTCTGAACATCGTACCTTATCCAGGTATTCTTATGACCGCCTGCCTGGCTGGTACTGGAAAAAATGCTCCAGCCTCGGCTCGCCCTAACTTGACCAACTCAAAACACCACCTCAATTCCCACCCTTTTCCCCGCGATCCATCATCATCATCGCCCTTCTTCTTCCAAATGTTGCCCTGTTGCGGCCCAACCTAACCTAGCCAACTCCATCATCCGCCAGTTGCTGGTGACCGCGTGGCAGCCCTGCAAATGCTGGTGACAGCTTACAACACGCGCCCTGATTGACCGCTTTGGTTCCTGCTGGATCGGACTCCACTGACGGTCTCGACCTTCTCGGGCTTGCTTAGAGACACTCCGTCGTTGCTGGCACCTATTCCTCTTTACACCGTATATTTTTACTCTCTGCTATCGTCCGCCCCGGCAAGATCCACCGTCTCTACCGCGTGATCAGCTCGATAGATTTATTATAAACACATATTTCCCCACGGGCGGGCCATTGTGCGACCCTTCAACATGAAACCCTCCGCTCGAACCCTGCCTGAAGGCCATGGCAGCCTCTACAAGGAAGTACGCTTCTCTCCGACAGCGACACCGCTACGCCGCACGAGATCGGTCGCCGGCAGCAATCCCTCCACGAGCACACAATTCTCGAATAACCCCCCCACATCACCCGCCTTCGAGGCGTCCTATATGGACCAGTCGCGAGCTCTCCTCGAAAGCCAGCGGGCGAACTTCGAAGCAGAGAGGGGACTCTTTGCGCAGGAAAGACAGCTGTGGGAGAAGGAGCGGCGGGTCTTGAGATCGAGGATTGTTGAATTGGAGTTGTTGCTAAAGGGCCAAGGGGTTGCGGTGGCTACATCGGCCCTCGCCTCCTCTTCTCGACCGGCGTTCGGCACCCCACAGTATAATGGGACGACAGGAACGCTGGAAGGTGGTGTGGCCCTCGCCTCGGCGCAGGTGTGGGAAGGGTCGAGCCCGGGCGGTCGACCTACCCGGGTGTTCTTGGAAGCAGAGGCCCCAGACCCAAGCCACCTGCCGCCGATCCTCGAAGGGACGAGTAACAATCCGCCCTCCCTTGATGCGGCACTCTCTTCGCAGTTCCGTGCCAATGATCTCTCTGGCCTGAGCGTCATCCCAGTGCCAATCGAAAAGCTTGACAGCAGGCTAGACGGGATTACGCTCAAATCGACCGCCTTGCCACCTGGGGTCGTGGCGCGGGTGATCACTCCGCCATCCCCATCGCCCCTTGAGACTACGTCTGCACCCGCGACCGCCCTTTCTCCGGATTCTGCAAGGTCGAGCGTCGAGCGTCGAAACAGTCTCAAACTGAAGCTCTCCGAGCTGGGTCCTTCCACTGAGAACTTGGTGAGGGATGCCGGCCACACCCCAATGGTAGTCATCGAAAGCGACCTCAGCCAGCGATCCACCCAAGAAGCTTCCCCTACCGAGAAGCCGGAGAAGGAGGATCAGAAGTCTGAGGAGGCGGAGGTTCTTCTGGAGGGCGAGGAGGCGCCTCTTGCGCCCACGGTTACCAAAGCCACGCAGCCTGTAGAGAATTCGGATTCTTATTTCCCCGATCTGCCCGACGACCCATCCCTCAAAGGGCCGCTTGGTCTCACCAATGACGAAAAAACGGATAACAGCTTCCTCACAGAACTCGATCAAAAGCTCCTGGATCAGGCGAGGCGGATCCTCTCCACTTCGTCAGGGTCGAGCGACGACCGGAATGAAACTGATCCGGATGACTTTGCCAGCCAGGGTGAGGCGGAACCGGAGATCAAGTTCAAGAACTCGACCAATTTTGGCACTGCCTTTGGACGATCGAACTGCCGTGAAATCTAAGAAAATCCATTCCTTCGGACATACGTGATCTGTCGACCTTTGGACGCGTTTTTGCTTTCTGCCTGATTCCCCTATGCGTCCGAGGGAGACGCTTGACGAGATAATGCGATACAATTTTTCTTCTTCTCAATACCCAATTGTCTTTCTTTCTGTTCTGAATAATAGGGGGGAGATTTACCCCTACAACTTCCTATTGTCGTTGATATTGGAAAATGCCTTGCGTGTGATGTGTATACACTTGCAGTGGATCTAACCCGCCGAACCAATCCGATTGCGCCAGTCTCCTACCGTGGGGATCTTGGTGTCCGATAGTCCCGCGATCTCCCTTGCATCTTCCACTGCACTCCACGTGGAATTGCTTTGCTTCTCGCCCTAGTTTGCACCGCGCGCGCAAATCCCGACTCTAAATCTAACAATGACTGCGTCCATGCTAATCCCCGTTGAGGCTCGTGCATAAACTTCGGATCGACGTCTACCTAGTCCTGTTTCTTTCTTCCCAATGCACAACACAGGAGTACATACATCCCGAGATGATGCCTCTCACGCCGCCTGTCCTCCTGGTTTCCTTGCTGATCCGCCGGCCCTTGTGGCTGCCATATAGGAGAGCCACCAAGGACTAGCCTGTTGCCTTGCAGCATCCTGGTTCCAGGCTCGGCCCTTGGATGGTCACGTACGGCTTCCTCTTGTGATACGTACTTCGTCCGAAAGGAAAAAAACTACATAAAGGCCCTCGAGTTCGGCCCCCTCCAGCTCTTCTTGTTTCTTCATCACATTCAGCATCCGACAATCAACAGACAGTCACTCGTTCTCCTCCTGTCCTTAATCTTTGTCTATTCTTGGAGCTCGCTCCCCATCAACGGTCTTTTACTTACGCATACTTCTATATCTCTCATTCCATTCCTTTGCTCACCCGCCATTCCATTCCGATACAATGTCTCCTTCTAACATGAACCGCTCGGCGCTCCTGTGTCTTCTTCTGGCCGTTGGCCCCGCCGCTGTCCTGTCCGCTCCTCAGGTAAGATCCAAGCCTCTCAATTTATATACAACACGAACTAACTTCCAGACCCAGGGCCTCGCCATGCCCGGCTCTACTGGCTCCAGCGGCACGGGCTCTAGCCTGATCCCCGGCCTTGGTGGCAGCTCCGGCAGCACGAGCCCGACGACCGGCAACACCACCCCGGCGACTGGCAACTCCGAAGAAGACGCCGGCAGCGGCTTCAGCGTCGGCATCCCCGGCGGCCCAGGCGTGCACTTCGGTGCGGGCGTCCACAAGGTCCAGAACGGCCCCTGCGGCCCTGGCTACAACGAGGCCAAGCACGCCGGCAGTGGCTTCCGCGTTGGAATCCCCGGTGGCCCGGGCGTTTCCTTCGGCGCCCACGCCGACGAGGCTCACGAGGCTATTCCGTGCGCGCAGCCGCAGCCTTCGGCCGTCATTGTTGCTCCCATCGTCGTCCCCTCCACCACCCCTGCGCCGGCCTACATCGCGCCCGCCGCGCCCGCCGCACCCGCCGCACCCGCCGCGCCTGCCAATGTCGCGCCCTCTGCGCCGGCCTACGTCGCACCCTCCGCGCCCATCCACTCTACCCCGCTGATCTCGCACCCTGCGCCGTCTGCTAAGCCCTCCCTGCCCGCGTACAACGCCGGCTCGTCGCTTGTGCCGGGCTCTGGCGTCCTAGCTGTCGCTCTTCCCATCCTTCTGGGCCTGTTCTAAACAATCCTGAACATTTATAAAACAACAAAACATGGCGTGGTTGGCTCGCGTGGAGAGAAAGACCTTTTTCTTTTTGTCAGATGCTTATTGCTTGGTTGCTTGTGACGATATCATCTTGTTGTCTTGTCGACGTATGATTTTCTTCTACATGTCTCCCTTTTCTTGTTTAGGGTTTGTGTTTGTTTGTGACTTCTCACTTCTTTCTTCTGTCTACTTTTACTTTTTAATGTTCGCCGCGATCTCTCGCTGGTCGACTACAGATACCTGTTCGGAGCCTGTGTATGAGGGCTATGCTTTTTTTTTTTTTGGGAGAGAAAGTTGGATCATTGAAATAGGGCGTCCGGGCGTGCGCGTGCACATTCGGTCTTGATTTACTTTTACATTTTTTCTTGCATTCATTAGGTTTATACATGTTCTTCATCAGCCTAGTGACAAATTATCTTTGATGTTTACATTCGACACAGTCGTGAATCTTCTCCTGCCCTTTCCTCACTTTCCTTTGCCCGTCGAATCGACTACAGTCTCGACCCAGTTGTATTGCCAGGTACGGAACAAACCCAACATCCATACTTCGAGAGCGTGTAATGACCAGGGGCTCGTCGAGGTAAGATGAGGGGTAGACGCTAAGACACGTCAAATAATATTCGCGTCTATCCCTCGCATCAAACCTGGGGAAAGACGATCTCCCGCGTTCTGGGTGGGTTGACGGTGATCGACGGACGCGGGGGATATGATATGCACGAAAGGAATAGTGCCATGTCATGTTCTTTTCTTTCTTTCTCTACAATGTGACAGGTCTATGCAGGAAGCAGAAGAGAAGGTCTTTATACTGACTGTGCTTTACTTCCACAAGTCCGGCAGCAAGTCTTTCGAGTCAAATGAGAGCAAAAGCAGGCAAGTTGTGTAACATCGAAGATAAACAGTTCGAGTGTTGCCACGCAGTAATCAAAAGGAAAAGAAGAAACAGAGATAGCAGCCAGAATAAAAGAAAGATCAACGCCAGGTCATGTCATGTCATATCATGCAGATCGATCACATACTTCCCCAAAATCAAAATCTTGAACTGGAAATTTAAAAAAAAACCCCCCCAACGAAAAGAAAAAGTCTTATACTCCCATGGTGAAATCATGCTCAATGCCGGGTGTCACGCTGGCGATGAACTTGAGAAAGACAACCAGGTACTGATCCACGCGGATAGCAACCTGCTCCTCCTCGTCACGCTGGAGAACCTCCCACTCATCGCCACCCGTCTGGGGCTGTTGCTGCTCACCCAGGGACAAGGCATTCGTGTCATCGACTAGACCCTCCAAACCACTACTCCCCGCCGCGCGCAGGACGCGATCTGCCTCTTCGCGCGACTGGGTTTGCTTCAGCTTTTCGCGGCGGAGTTTGAGCGCCGCGTCTGCGCGGTCGAGAAGGGTTTTCATGACGGAGGCATGCCGGCATGGGTGGACTGTGGCCATCTTCACGCTGCCATCGAACCAGGGAAAGTCTTCTAGCGTCACGGTCTTGTCCTTGTAGTCACCAACGATGTCTTCCATCATCAAGTGTGGTGGGAGGGGTTCCGATGGTGACAGGTACCCAGACAGATAGAGGCGCGGCGTGCGGTAGAAGTTCGAGTATGTGATATAGAGGGTGTAGGTGCGAAGAGGTCTAGAAGAGCGTGCGTACCTCAGTGAGTGTGATGGGACGGGATGAAATGGGAGGTCACTTACTGCGTCGTGCCCGAGCCTCCAGCGGGTTCCCGGATGATAGCCTCATCGTCATCGTCATCATCTTCCATATCAGGGATCTCGTCCTCGTCCTCTTGCTCGCCCAGATTCCCAGATTCGTTGAGGGTGCGCACATCCCGGATATTGGCCGCCTGGTCCCCGGCCAGATCACGCCCGCCGCCGGTCCGGAGCCAGCCATCCTCATCGCCACCAGCGGCACCCTCCTGCTCTTCGGTCCCACCGGAGAGCATGTCCCGCACGATCTCATCGTCCTGGCCGGCATCGCCCGCGAAGTTGTCGTTCAGCCGTCGGTGGCACGGCACCCCGCGCGTTACGAGAAACTGTTTCCCCGCGGGCAGGTAGGATACTCGCTTGGCTTCGGACGAGGCGTCGGCCCAGGACCAGGTGGGGAACTTGTAGACGAGGTAGTCGCCTGCCAGGACGAACTCTTCTGGGGTGATTTGGCCGGTGGAGCGGAAGGTGGATGTGCGGGAGACCGGGGCTAGACGGTCTCGCCAGGTGGATAGTGTGGAATGCAGGATATTCATGATGGTGGCGGTATAAGAGTGTAGGAATAACTCATCGATGTGGGAGTTGACAAAAGACAAACGGTGGAAGTGAAGCAGGAGGGGGAGCTCACGCGGGGCGATCATGTGCTTATCAGTGACATAACCAGAGGGCGTGGTATGTGTAGTTTGTGTATATGGTATCATGTCTATTATTCTATTATTCTATTAGGAGTTATTTTCTGATTTCAGATTCCACCTCTTCAACCACCATCGGAATGCCCTGATCCCGCCACCGCTCCCTCTCCGAGCGCATAAAGCCCTCCGTACTCTTCATAGCCACAACCAGAAACCCAAGCTCCTCGCGGTCAACATCAAAAACCTCCCACCACTCGCCATCGACCAGCTTCACGCCTTCTTCACGCGACGCCAGATAGATAGCCGCTACTGCCAATGCATTCGGCTGATGCGTGACGTACAGGAGTTGCGGCGAGAGCAGCGAGGCGTTCAGATGTTGGATCACCCGCCGGGACACGGCCGGCCGCGCTGCGCCCAGCGTTTGGAGATAGGTCAGCGCGATAGTATGTGGGAGCGCGACATGTGTGTCGAAGCCCAGGGTGCGGAGGATGACGGATTCGATGCGGAGGAGGACCAGGCGCGCGGACTGGTAGCCGCCTTCGGAGAGGATGTAGGTTTCTGGTGCGGGTGGTTGGGCTGGGGTCCCGCGCGGATTCACGAACCAGAGCGGAGAGGCATCGCGGGAGAGGAGAAGGTGGTAGACGTTGAGTACGGAGCGAGGGGAGGTCGGTTGGAAGGAGAGCTTGGCTGTGAGGTAGAGTGCGGCGGCGGAGACATCCTGGAATCGGGCGTTAGTGTGAATCCTATCGATAAGAAGATCGCATTTTACCTTGACAGAATAAATGCGCAGGCTGCCCCCGTCTGCTCCCAACCAGAACCGGGTGAAGGTCACGATCGCTTGGGCGATGACGTCCTGCGACAGGCGCAACAGCACGCCGGCGGTTTGGGTGAGCTGGGCCCCGGCGCAGCGAATGGAGGTCTCGAGGTCGGAGGGAACGCCATCGAGGGACGATGATGAATTGGAAAGCTGATCCGGGGTGGCGAGGGCGTTGGATAGATGCTTCAACCCTGTCGTGGGTGCCATGGCTGATCGGTAGAAAGAGAACGTGGGAGTTGCTTGAATGTGGAGTCTTTCTTCAGCCACCACGATTTCACCGTTAATCATCCGATTCCAGCCTCTCCTTTATTTTTTGTTTTTCCTTGATCTCCCCCGATCGGCCGTACATACATATTTTGACATCTTCTGTACATTCCAATATTATTGTGTCCCACATTCCCCTTCTCTCACGCAGGATGACCACCCCTTCGTCTCCTCGGCCTGTCAGCCTACATTCCGATGAAGCTCCCCGGCAGCCTTGCCCAACGGCCCCTGTTACATCCTTGGCCCCAGAGGCAATCCCTTCTGGACCTTCTCTAGATAGTACCCGTTATTTCCAGAGTCTCCCGTCTCGACACCGTCGAGTGAACACCGAATACATTTCCCGAGCACCTCTATTCGAACAGGGGCTGGACGCGACCTTGGAAGATCAAGCCGCCAACAGTCCTTTCCCACCACTCTCCTGGACAGACACCCTCAACAAACGGAAAGCGAGAGTCTTGTCGGACTGGTTTCAGGGGAAGTCCGAGTCGGTGGATTTGGGAAACATCAAGCTGCGCGCCGAGGGGATCACCCCGGACCCGACCACAACCATGGACGCTACCCGTCTCACCCCGAGCTCGACGCTTCCATCTCGAAAAAAGTCGGTCTCTCCCACGCGTCGGTTCTCATTCTTTGGCCTGCGCCGACCAGCAGAGGTCAAGCCAGGGCTCCCAGCGCCCGTGGACGATGAATTCCTCAACCTCGATATTGACGAGGCCCTCGCACCGGACGCAAACCTGGCAAGCAGCGAGCCTTCATTAAACTCCCTGCGGGACCAGGCCGACTCGGTGCTCCGGCGGATGCAAGAGGCCTACAAGCAGCGCACATTCTCCTTGCACCAGGCCCTCATTGACAAGAATGAGAAGCAGGAGGAACTCGTCGAGACCCGCTCGCTGGTCGAGCATTTGAGGATGCAGCTGGATGGGATGGCCGCCAAGGCCCTGGAGCAGGAGAAAGCCATGCAGGCCATGGCTGAGGAACTGGAGGAGGAGAGACGTCTCCGGCAACAACAAGACCAACAAGAAGACGCTTCGCCGAACACCACACGGACACGGACACGGTCCACCGACGACGACATTCCTTCCATTGCCCTTCAAACCCCTCAGCGCGGCGGGAAACGCGCCAGCCACGGTACCTTCACGAGCGACTCCGGGTTCGAGTCGGGGGACAATGAGAGTGTCGCCGACAGTATCTTCTCTCAACGCGAGGGGATCGAATCTCCGCCTTCTACGCTCGTGGCACCGTCGCCGAATATCTCGCAGATTGCTCTGTCTACACCTAAACCTGTCACATCCACGGCTGCACCAGCTCCAGCCCCGGCACCGGCACCGGCACCAACCCTAACCCCAACCCCCGCACGCACCTCGACCTACGACCGCGTGAAAGGATATGCATCGACGCGACTCGGGGGGTTGTCTGGCTACTCATCTCAGTGTGGCATTTGTCACGGCGTTCCCGCCTCCGAGGCCTGGAGTGTCATGGGGGTGCTCAAGGACGAGAACCGGGGTCTGAAGACGCGGTTAGGCGAACTCGAGCTGGTGATTGATGACTGTTTGAGCATGGTTGGGCCCTGAGCAGGACTCAGATAGAGTATACCCGATAGTTAGAGCATCCTCGTTAGCAACTCATGAATTGGCTGCATTTTGGTCATTTCTATACTAGATCGTAGTGTGGGGATAGCTCCCTTCCGAGTTCGTTAGGGCCCCAGGCCCCCGACGGTGGACTGGCGCCGGGGTCTGTCTGTCTGGAGAATGGTAGTCCATCCTGGTGGTCCATGGGAATTCGTCCATCTGTCCTGTCTACGATCATCGATGGGGTTGAGTCACCCATCGTTCATGATGGTGCAGGGTGTCCAGAGGGCAGGCGAACAAGTGTCCTTAGCGCCGACCGGAAAAAGTGGCCACGAACAACTTCCCTTCCCTTCCTCTCTCTTTCCCCCCAACTCTTCCCCAACCTTTCCCTCCCACATTCCCTTCCTTCCCCTTCCCCTTCTCTTCAATTCCTTCCTCTCCTTTTGCTGGTATCTCCAGCATCTTCCTCCCCCTTTTTTTTCTCTTGTTTTGTCGCATTGAGGGAGGACTGTCACCATGAGCGGCCGTGAGTTTCCCCCCAGCCCTGTTGTCGCACCCACCGCACACGCGATCGCGACCATGCATCGTTTGGGGCCCAGCTCAATGCTAACAACACTCGCCAGTTCGCTTCCTTGATTTGATCAAGCCCTTCACGCCCCTCCTCCCGGAGGTGGCAGCTCCTGAGACCAAGGTGCCCTTCAACCAGAAGTTGATGTGGACGGGTGTACGTTGTGTTTTCTGGCGCGGAAAAATACTCGCGGGACTGACGCATTGCAGTTGACTCTCCTGATCTTCTTGGTCATGAGCCAGATGCCGCTATATGGCATTGTCTCCTCCGACACCTCCGACCCCCTGTACTGGCTTCGCATGATGCTGGCCTCCAACCGGGGAACCCTGATGGAGCTGGGTATCACCCCTATCATCTCCTCCGGCATGGTGTTCCAGGTATGTCATCACCCAATTCGTGAGTTGGCATGTACTCATAACCTGTTTCTCGCTAGCTCCTGGCCGGTACCCACCTCATCGATGTCAACCTGGACCTCAAGACCGATCGTGAGCTGTACCAGACTGCTCAGAAGCTGTTTGCCATCATCATCTCGTTCGGCCAAGCCTGTGTCTACGTCCTGACTGGCCTCTACGGCCAGCCCAGTGATCTGGGTGCTGGTATCTGTGTTCTCCTGATTGTTCAGCTGGTGGTGGCTGGTCTGGTGGCCATCCTGCTGGATGAGCTGCTCCAGAAGGGCTACGGTCTCGGCAGCGGTATCTCGCTCTTCATTGCCACCAACATCTGCGAGTCGATTGTCTGGAAGGCCTTCTCCCCCACGACCATCAACACCGGCCGTGGCCCCGAGTTCGAGGGCGCCATCATCGCTCTGTTCCACCTGCTCCTGACCTGGCCCGACAAGCAGCGTGCCCTGTACGAGGCCTTCTACCGCCAGAACCTGCCCAATGTGATGAACCTGCTGGCAACCCTGGCTGTCTTCGCCGCGGTCATCTACCTGCAAGGCTTCCGTGTGGAGATTCCCGTCAAGTCCTCGCGCCAGCGTGGCATGCGCGGCTCCTACCCCGTCCGCCTCTTCTACACCTCGAACATGCCCATCATGCTCCAGTCCGCGCTGTCCTCCAACGTCTTCCTGATCAGCCAGATGCTGTACTCGCGCTTCTCGGACAACCTGCTGGTCAAGCTTCTCGGAGTTTGGGAGCCCCGTGAGGGCTCTGCCCAGCTCTACGCTTCGTCGGGCATTGCCTACTACATGTCGCCCCCGCTGAACTTCAAGGAGGCCGTCCTGGACCCCATCCACACGGCCATCTACCTCAGCTTCATGCTGGTTGCCTGTGCCCTCTTCTCCAAGACCTGGATTGAGGTCTCGGGCTCCGCTCCCCGTGACGTGGCCAAGCAGCTCAAGGATCAGGGCCTGGTCATGTCCGGCCACCGTGAGCAGAGCATGTACAAGGAGCTCAAGCGCATCATCCCCACCGCCGCCGCCTTCGGTGGTGCCTGCATTGGTGCTTTGTCTGTTGCTTCCGACCTCCTCGGAGCTCTGGGTAGCGGCACGGGTATTCTGCTCGCTGTCACGTAAGTTTTTCTCCTCATATCTTCTAGACACCAGACACTAACTGTCCTTCCAGCATCATCTACGGATACTTCGAAATTGCTGCCCGCGAGGGTGACATCGGCTCGGGCCTGAAGGGTCTGGTGCCCGGCAGCTAAACGGATCAAAAGACCTGCTTCTATTTCCACAAACAGCATGCCGAAGAGACTGCTCCGCTGCAGTTCCTTCGCAATGTCTTCGTTTCGTGTTTGTTTTTTTGTTCCTTCGTCTTTTAACTTTTCCTCCCGCCCTTCGCTTGGCTGATGCCGTTTGGGGTGACCGGATTGGTATTGGTATGCTGTTTGTTGTTGGCTGGCCTGGAGAAAGATGATCTTCTCCGGCTGGTGGATTAGCATTAGCGCCAACAGCATGTCCACACGCTCTTCCCTGCATTTTCGACGGACCGGTGTATGAGTACTTCGCACGGGCAAGTGGTACTGTGTGGTTTGGTAGTGACGGTGAGGGTCTGGTGGGAGGCAGGCGTTCAGTGAAGGTCTCTTGTCTCCGCTAGGTTCGAGAGCGCCGCCCTGTTCAGCAGGGAGTCCTGTAATCATATATTTTCAAAAAGCCAAAATAAATCTACTTTGCCGTGATTCTGTCCTGGACTGCTACCTTCCGCCTGTGACAGGTAGGTATACAATGATATGCTTTTTATTGTCAGTACATGCTTTCGTTCTATATGCCGAACTTTTCCCTTCAACCCGTAGCCTCAAACCTGTCCGGGTTATTCTCCAGACCAAGATCACGTCCGGTAATCCCCATTGATAGTCACATACTCGTGACTAAAATCACAAAACCAATACACCGCATCCTCGCCACCACATCCATCAGCACCCTTCTCCCCTCCACCGAGATCAATCTCGATCTCCAAGTCCTCATTCTGGAGAATCGCACTCGCGCGCTCCTCATCCACCATCTCAGGCTCCCCACCCACCAGCAGCCGGAGTGGGGGACTGCCATCAACAGGCCTGAAACTAACCGACGTCCGCTCAGGCACGACAACCCCGTCGCGCACGCCCTGCGAGTATCCCACCGCGCACAGGATCCGGCCCCAGTTGGCGTCGCGGCCATACAGCGCTGTCTTGACGAGCGGGCTGCGCGCGATGGTCGAGGCGATTGCTCGCGCGGAGTCGTAGTCCGAGCTGTTGCGCACGCGCACGGTTACGAACTTGGTCGCGCCTTCACCGTCGCGGACGACGAGCTGGGAGAGATCTTGGGCAAAGGAGGTGAGTACTTTCTGGAGGGCGCTGTAGTCGGCGCTTGGTTGCGCAGACGATGATGCGGGTGCTTGGACTGTCTCGCCGCCGGCGGCGCCGTTGGCTAGCACGGCGACGGTGTCGTTCGTGCTCGTGTCGCCGTCGATGGAGATCGAGTTGAAGGAGCGCGAGACTGCGTGTTTCAGGAGGGACTGCAGGGCCGCGGGCGAGACGGCGGCGTCCGTGCAGAGCACGCCTAGCAAAGTGGCCATGTTGGGGTGGATCATCCCGGCGCCTTTGGTCATGCCTGCTAGGCGGTAAGTGCGCTCTGGCGCGGAGGGGAGCGTGAATGTGCGCGAGATGAGCTTTGGGAAGGTGTCCGTGGTGCAGATGGCGCGCGCGGTGGTCAGCCAGGCCTCGTGGGTTGAGGCGAGGTTGGCGTGTGCTGTGGGGATGCCGTCGAGGATCTTGGAGATGGGGAGTCTGTACTCATAATCCGTCAGTCAATTGTTCTCTCTTTCTTCTTTTTGAGGAAGGATAGAACCCACCGCTGTCCAATGACGCCTGTACTCATCACCAACGAACTATCTCCTTCCACCCCACTACACTCGTCCACCTTCCTCCCCATCGAGACCGCATCCTCCATTCCTCCCTTCCCCGTTACCGCATTCGCGCACCCAGCATTGATCACCACAGCCCGGATGCCCTCTCCCATCCGACTGCGCAGCGTCTCCCGACTAACCTGCACCGGCGCCGCCTGGAACTTGTTGGTGGTGAAGACTGCCGCAGCGGAGCAGGGCGTCTCGGAGGCAATGAGTGCCAGGTCCGGGAAGCGGGTGTTGGATGCCTTGACCCCGACGTGAGTGCCCGAGACCAAGAAGCCTTGAGGGTAGGTGCCTGTTGTGGGGATGTAGCGCTGCTTCGAGGCCGGGATGGCCTTGTCGGCGGGTGCGGAGTAGCTCCGCACTTGGGTTTTGATGAGGCGGGCAAAGGAGGCTGCCATTGTGGTAGAGGAGGGGTGGCCGGCCATTGTCGAGGGAGGAGAGGAACCGCTGGGGGTTCAATGGCGGCGTTATTCCCGGTGGACAAGGAATCGGTGAGTCACGAAGGATGAGAGGATTGAATGGATTCAGATCGCGGGCTTATCTGGGGGTCACGTGGATCTCCATTTATTCGTTCCTGGATAAAACACTCAGTTTCTGTGGATTATGAGAATAGCCGAATATTATTACTATGGTCAATAATTATAAACCAATAGTGGACAACATTTGAAGCTGTTGTTGCGGCTGATGATTAGTGGAGTCGGTGAAACCAATCGGTTCGTTGATCGATCAACACATCAACACATCAACACAACTTGACTCGAGTAACTCACTGAATGAACTGCACCCTACCTGGCACATTCTACCCCCCGGATCGATCGCTCCACCAGTCCACCCTCCACTGGCCAGATCAGCTCTGAGACGCCTGCCAGGCACCCGCCCCTCCCTTGCGTCGCTCCCCCTGCACACATTCTCCGGATCGGACTGATGGTATTGTTGACTCCCTTCCCTTCTGACCTTTCTGTCCTCTGACTCGCCCGCCACCATGAAGCGCAAACGTTCAGATTCCGGTCTAGAAGAGGACCACCCGGCCGCCTCAACCCCGAAGAGGCCGCGGCGGACCGCTCTGGTGCCGGCCAATGGCGCCCTGAACGGCGCGCCCAACGGCGACGCCCCCTACGAACTCCCACCATCTCAAGGACAGTCGACACCTAAGAAGGCCAATGGTGCAGCAGCGACGCCATTAAAAGAGTCTGGCCTGAAGACGCCTACCCACAAATCCAAGGCTCGGGGACTGTTTGCTACGCCTACAAAACCAAAGTCTGCCACCGCCGCTCCGACGCCCTCCCGCGTTAGAAATGCAGACCGGTCTGCAAAGAAGAAGAGCGCACGGGTCCTTTTCGAGCCGGACGAGGACGGAGAATGGGATGGTTCTGAGCGGCTTGCAGAGGAGATTCTTCAGGACGATGACGACGACGACGAGCCAGAGGTAGACCAGGCCGTGGAGAGCGTCGAGGCCAGAGAGGATTCGGCAGAACAACCACCCGAAAAGGAGAAAAAGGGCCCGAAGCGTCGCGCGGGACGACCCAAGGGCGCAAAGAATAAACGGTCCCCAACGCCCGAGGGCGAGCTGCCGGCCCATGAGCGGTATTTCTTCCAGAACCGTGCTGGTCCCATGAAGACATCCAACACGACCCTCAACAAAGTGCCGCTGTTGACACACGAGGAGTATTTTGAGAAACTGAGACAGTACCGCGACCCTTGCAGGGATGAAAAGGACTATCTACGTGCACTGCACCACCGGTCCTTCCCGCAGTGGGCCTTTGAGCTCGAGGAAGGGTTTAACATCTGCTTGTTTGGATACGGCTCGAAGAGAAAACTTGTGGAGCAGTTCGCCGACTGGATCTATCAACGTGGCGCCCAGTCTCCTCCGGCGATCGTTATTGTCAATGGCTACACACCCGGCATCTCGATCCGGTCGATATTTGCAACCATCGCCTCCGCCGTGATGGGTGATGACCTGCCTTCCAAGCTCGGTGCCCAGCCAACCGAGGTGCTGGAGCTGCTCCAATCGGTGCTCAAGTCTCGTCCGGCAGAAGACCCGGTGACCGTGCTGATCAACTCGGTCGACGCACCACCGCTCCGGCGCGCAACGAACCAAGCCCTCCTCGCGCGTCTGGCTGCCACTCCGGGCATCCGCATTCTCGTGACGGCCGACACGCCCAATTTCCCGCTCATGTGGGACATCAGCCTGCGCGACCAGTTCAACCTCGTCTTCCACGACTGCACGACCTTCGCCCCCTTCACCACAGAAACGGACATTGTCGAAGAAGTCCATGCGCTGCTAGGCCGAAAGGGCCGCCGCGTCGGCGGCAAAGAGGGCGTTGGCTTCGTGCTGAAGAGTCTTCCGGAGAATGCGCGGAATCTATACCGCCTCCTGCTCACCGAATTGCTCTCGGTGAGTGACGAAGATGGGCACGTATCGGACGACGAGTCTCCCGCGGATGCAGCAGCGGACCTCAAGCAACACAACGAGACAGGCATCGAGTTCCGCATGCTCTACCAGAAGGCGACGGAGGAGTTCATCGCCTCGTCCGAGATGATGTTCCGGACATTGTTGAAGGAGTTCCACGATCACCAGATGATCACTTCGCGCATGGATGCGAGCGGCATGGAGATCCTGGGCGTGCCCCTGTCCCGCGATGAGATGGAGGGCGTGCTGGAGGACCTGGTTCTGGCCTAGGACGAGACGGGACGGGACTGGACTACCGACAAAGAGAATTTCATGATACCCCCTGTAATTTTATCCACTTCCTCTACCTATATTATACTTATGTTACAAAACTCTTCCGCATCTTAAAACTGCGCAAACGCAGCCAGCGCCATCACCGTCCCGAACGTCATCTTGAACGGCCGGTTTGCCGACATCGCGCGCCCCAGGTCGACATTCTTGACGTACTTTTGCATACGGTTGATGGGGAGGATATTGTATCCCTTGGAGGCAGCCCACTGCAAAGTAATTACGACGTTAGTTTTCAAGTCAGCACATCACGCACAACCTTCCCCTCCCCCGTCTGGACTGGTGGTGTTGGATACCTCAACAAGAACAATCCCCATCCCCAAAACAACAACCAACACCCTCGAAAACGCACGGAGCCCAACACCCGCCACAAGCCCCAACACGCTCCCCAAACTAGCCTGGCGCATCGTCTGCGCGGAAAAGAATCCCGTAGATGTAGATGACCGCGTAGTACCGCCCTGCTGCTGCAAGATGGGGTCGTTGGCATGTACGGCCCAGCTGTTGTCCGGATTTGTCTGGGAGTCGGACCGGAAGAACGACGGGGTGTACTGGCATTGCATCGGTGCGGCGCGGAAGGGGGACTGCGGGTGGAGGTGTAGGGCTGCTGCGGTGGAGAGACCAATGGAGAGGCCGAGGCCGAGGCGGACCGTTGAGGGGAGAAGCATTGTGTTGGTGTGGTTTATCGATAGATGGAAGGGAATGAAGTAGTAGTCGGTAGGTGAGAGCTTCTGTCCCTGTAGTTCGATAACAGCCTGACGTCATTTGAACCATTCGCAGCCGGAGGAACGATAATCCTCGTACTGTAATCGGCTGTATTTTCGACGCGGGAAAGTCGGCGGGAAACTCTAATGCGAGAGGAACGAGAACGAGGGGCACCGGCCCTGATTGGCGGCAGAAATTATTGGCGGGGAAGGTTAATGTTGGCTATCTTCGTGGTTGACTCACTGTCTCTCTCTCTTCTTTCTTCATCTTCACTTCCCTTCCCTGTTTCTTTCTTTTCTTCCTTTCTTCCGCCCTCTCCCTTCTCGTCGTCCTCGATATCCATCACAATGGCTGCTACCAATGGCACCCCCGCCAACGACTTCACCGTCAAGGCCGGCCTAGCCCAGATGTTGAAGGGTGGCGTGATTATGGATGTGGTCAATGCCGAGCAGGTGGGTGACTCAATGCATTGGATGGAGTTTCCAGGCTAACGTTGTGACTCTTCCCAGGCCCGCATCGCCGAAGAAGCCGGTGCCGCCGCCGTCATGGCGCTCGAACGTGTCCCCGCCGATATCCGTGTCCAGGGCGGCGTGGCGCGCATGTCCGACCCGAGCATGATCAAGGAGATCATGGAGGCTGTGACCATCCCCGTGATGGCCAAGGCTCGCATTGGCCACTTTGTTGAGTGCCAGGTGGGTGATCCGAGGAGTGGAAATTGAAAGAGGAGAGATCACCGACCAAGGACTAACACGGCGGGCAACGACACAGATCCTCGAGGCCATCGGCGTCGACTACATCGACGAGTCGGAAGTCCTCACCCCAGCGGACGACGTCTACCATGTCACCAAGACCGGCTTCAAGGCCCCCTTCGTCTGCGGATGCCGCAACCTCGGCGAAGCCCTCCGCCGCATCTCCGAAGGCGCCGCCATGATCCGCACAAAGGGTGAAGCGGGCACAGGCGACGTCGTCGAAGCGGTGAAGCACATGCGCACTGTGAACGCGCAGATCTCCCGCGCGCGCGGCATCCTGCTCGCGAGCGAGGACCCCGAGCCCGAGCTGCGGGCCTTTGCGCGCGAGATCGAGGCCCCCTACGAGCTTGTTCGCGAGTGTGCGGAGAAGGGCCGGCTGCCCGTTGTCAACTTTGCTGCTGGTGGTGTGGCTACCCCTGCTGATGCGGCACTGATGATGCAGCTGGGTTGCGACGGAGTCTTTGTGGGATCGGGCATCTTCAAGTCGGGCGATGCGAAGAAGCGCGCTCGGGCTATTGTCCAGGCTGTTACACACTATAAGGATGCCAAGATGCTGGCGGAGGTCAGCCAGGGGTTGGGTGAGGCCATGGTCGGTATTAATGTGAAGTCGATGGCGGAGGGAGATAAATTGGCGGGTCGCGGTTGGTAGATCTAAAAGTTCCAGGGTTCTTTGTATATGACTGAGGATTGAATGGCAATATACTGTCTGTAGATACTATGTCCCGTGTTCATGTTCTCTTTAAAGTCCCTTGTCTTTGAGATGTGAATGGCATTATCCGCCTCCAAATACCAGGCCTCGCCACTCTCGCTGGCGGGTATACCATATCTACTTCGTCCAGAGTTCATGTCCTTCTCGGCGATCTGATAGGTGCCAGACACCGAGATCATCGGATCGCCGAAGGCGGCAGCCGGGCGATGACTGGATCCTGTATTGTGCATGTATGTAAGATACGACTGTAATTGTGCCTGAGGCTGACACGAACCACAATCTTATCAGCAAGTGGAGAGCTCTGTCCTCTTCTAGGCTCCATCACATCAACATCAACATCCACCGTCTACTATATACGCATAATGGCCACCCCCAACTCCCAATCCACAAACAGCACCTCCCAACCAACAACCTCCTTCCCCTTCCTCCCACCAGGCGATGACCATGCCACAAATACAACCACAGACCCTCCCAGTCACAATGACGAAACCACCACTCCAACCACATCCAACACCAACACAACGAATACCCTCCAGGAAACCCTAACAGCCCTCCTGAACCACCTCCCCTCCCAAGCAACCGCTCTCCTCTCCACCACCCTCACTCTCTGGGAACGCTACCCGCGCCTCTCAACCTTCCTCCTAAGCCAAACCCTCTGCGCAAGCTTCCCGCTCCTTCTCTTCGTCGTCGGTGCCACCGTGACCACGCTAACCGCCGCACTGATCGCGCTGATCGTCTTTGTCGATCTGTCGCAGCTGATCCTAATTCCGTCCCTGCTTATGTCTTCGGTATTTGCAACGGTGCTCTGGGCTTGGGGGTGGGCCGTGTTTATTGGAGGGAAATGGGTGCTGAAGCTTTGTTCTGGGGATGGGAATGGGGGGCAGGATGGGGGGCGGGTGGAGTGGTGGGGGGAGTGGGGGGAGGATGAGGAGGGTCGGGATAAGGAGAAAGAGAAGGAGAAGGGGAGGGATTATGTGAAGGAGTTTAAGGAGACGGTGCAGCGGGAGGAGAAGGAGAGGGAAATGCAAAGAAACACAGAAAAGGAGAAGGGTGTTACTGTTGATCTTGGTAATGGGACGCTCAAGAGTGTGCTGGAGGGTATCCCTGAGAAAGATATCGGCTGGCCGAGTGAAAAGTTAAGAACTTGATTTAGTCTTTATGGATTGTCGCGCTTACACTCCCACATCCACGGACAGCAGGTGGAGGGCCTGTTACTTTTCGCCTACACTGAGGTCTACTTCACCTTTCGTGCTAGCGGATCTATCAATAATATAGCTCTTCCTCTACTCACCTTCATTTGCTCTACCATGACGAACAAAGAATAGTAGGCGAGAGTCATTAAGCGTTATATGAACTATACGAGCCTCACAGAACGAATACATACCAAACAGCGCGAGGCTAGCCGCGTTGCATTCCTTCTTGGTGCGGAAACCTCGCACGACGTGACGCGCTTATTTCTTCTTCCCTTTTTTAATCGACTTCCATTCGATACCGAGTGTGCTGACTGCGACCAGACATGTCAGACCTAATGCAATATAGAAAACGTCCACAAGCGCCCCGTTATAGGCGACCAGGACCTGATCTCGAAATTTGGCTGGGACCGCATTAATGAGGCCAAGCGCACCACTACCCAGCAGCTTGTTGGGGTCAAACCCCGGCACTTGGATAGCCAGATTGTTGGCCAGTCGGTTCCGGAACACATTTTGCGCAATGGATAGGATGACGATACCGCCAAACTGCTGCGTAAAGCTCAACAGAACCAGTGCCGTGGGCACCATGGAGTCGTGCAGAACGGTCTGGACGGCGATGAAGGGCGGTTGGAAAGCTAGGCCGATGCCGATCCCATAGATGATCTGATAAGAGATCCACTCTCCGGCACTGGTGTCAGGCCGGAGGGTAGTTATGAGCCCGCTTCCCACCGCCATGAGAACGCTACCGAAAATCAAGACCGGATTGTAGTAGCCGATATAACTCGTCAAAGGACCGCCGGCTAGTGCGCTAATGGCCAATGTCACGGCCAAGGGCAGGTACATGAGACCAGATCCAAAGGTGCTTGCGCCGCGCACGGCTTGGAAGTAAAAAGGTAACTGGTCACGAGTCAGCACTGCACTTTCCTAGTGCAAAGAGGATGGACTGCAGCTTACGTAGTACGCAATCACTGCGAGATGCGAGAAATTGCAAAAGGTGATGAGGCTAGCAAAAGCGACAGATCGCTGACGCAGCATCTTCAGTGGGACCATGCTGCCGTCTCCAGCCCTGTACTCCACGATCAGAAATATAGCAAGGAGCACCGCAGCAATTGCGAGCAGGAGGATGATTCGCCAATTGGACCAGGAGTATGCCATTCCTGCCCACGCCAAGGCCAGGACCAAGCAGAGAGTCATCGGTATGTTGATGGCGAAACCTGTCCAGTCGATGCGCTTCAGCCCATCCATGCTGCTGAGGTGTGCATTCTCGGGTCGACGGATGTGACCGATGCTAAAGAAGACCAGTACAATAATGGCAGCGCCAATCGGGATGATGATGTAGAAGCTGACCCTCCATGTCGAGTAATGGGCTATACTTCCACTGATGAAAGGACCAAAGGCCAGAGCTATACACTCTACGCCGCCGGAGATTGCAGAATAGATAGGCCGGTGCTCGAGGGAGGTCGTATGTGCGACGATACTAGAGACAATGAATTAATATCACCTAGGTCGTCCTGATCGAGGTATATCGTTAGAGGGCTCACATGTTCGTGCCCGCTAGTATACCCGCTGATCCCAGACCGCTCAGTGCACGTCCGACGATGAATGCCGGGGATGTTGGAGCTGTGGCAGATAGTACGGAGCCAATAATGAAGACAAATAGTGACGCCATGTAGAGTGTCTTCATCGAATAAAAGGAGTACAGTTGTCCATAAACCAGCATTGTCGCAGATTCTGCGAGCAGGCTTTTTGGAAAAATGTCAGCTGGGAAAACTCGTCTTGCACTTGTCTCGGAGAACCTACTATGCTATTTGATACCACCCAACGTCGCTGAGAGCGTGGAATTGATCGGTGATGACCGGAGTCAATGTCGCGATGCAGCTGGTATCCTACGGTTGACCATTAGCTTGGACATATCTCTTGCGACATACCGGTACTCACATAACCAATAAAGAAGCTTCCAAGAAGGATGCATGTAAACAAAAGGGCGAATCTGATGCCCTTGGGGCCCTGGATGCTTTCTGGCTTTTCGTTGGCTTGCGCGGCCACAGATCCGGATTCTGCATCAGCCGTGGCCTTTTCTTGCGAGAGATTGAGCGTTTTTCCAGGCTCATCAAATTCACCGGCATGCTGTGGCTCCATCCCAAACGCATCAGTCTCGGCGTCGACAATGGTCTGCGACGTTCTCGAGTCCATTTTGGGCGCTAATACGGCACGACTACTACGAAAGAAGTGGTATCGTCTCGAGGGTAAAATGCTTTATCATTTTGCTTAGACTAGCTTTGCAATTCCGTGGGTTTTATACTATAGCGAAAGCGCGGCGCAGCATTCGGAGCGGCTCGAGCGTGCTCGGGCATGGCTGCATTCTGAGTCCGAACCCTGCATTTAATTCGCGGCAATAATACGGCTTAGGAAGTAAGTTCAGAGGTGCGGAGGTCCTACCTCCTGCTCGATAAGGCATAGTTCTAAAGAAATCGGCGTGGAGTCTACTCCGACAATCTAGATCCGAGCATTTGATATCGGAACACTAAGCCGCATATGGATTAGTACTCCGACCACCTCCGACAGCCCGGGTCAGCACATCTAATTGTCAACAGGGTGATAGATAAATCTTTTGCGATCCTCTTCTGCATGCAAAGCCCTCCAAGATTTGTATTATCGGTAATGGAACCTCCTCACCTCTCGTCATGACCGACAGAGTTCGCCGCAATGGCCAGCCTTCGTCGTGTGAGCCTTGCTGACGGTCGAAGCTTCGTTGCGATCATGGAAGGCCACATTGTACTCGTTGCGTACGCCGCAACTTTCAACGACAGTGTTATTACCATCCATCGCCGATGACACGAAACACAGACTCCTATGCTGAAACGTTGCTGCAAGAACCCCTCTCTTCACCTAGGTATTGAGCTTTCATCGGTCTGCGGCGCTCAATCGGTCGACTTTGATTCAGGACATCAGCGTGCTCATCTCGTGCTGTGACTCACTAGCCGTGTCTGGACAGAGCAACTATCAGATGTGCAAGCAAGCTCAGGCGGTTTTCTCGCGAGGCCTAGACCAATTACTGAATCCAACTGCGGTATCTTCTCATGGCTTAATGAGTGAGCCTGGAGGAGCAGACGTACAAGAAACTTTCTCTTTGGGTTCGATGGACTTTGGTCTGACAGAGCTATATCCCCAAGACCCGGAATGGTCTTCGTGGCTCGAGTCTTTCGACTTGTACGAAATGTGATGATAATGATATATCTGTTATTGCGATATTCATCCTCCCCAAACATCACCTCCCGCCCAAGCAACCCACCGCCGCACACACTCATCCACCCGCCGCAGGGCATCTTTGCACGCCTCGATCTCGAACCACTCGCGGTGTTCCTTCCCACACTCCGCACACGGACCCAAGTCTCGCACGCGCAGATCTGCGAGCTCGATGTGGATCAGGCGTTCGACACGGTGGACGTGCCGGACTTTCCTCCCAGGCGTCGAACTCAATGATCCTGATGATGTAGGACGCTGCTGTGGGGGATTCTGTCTAGATGGAGATAGATGGGCAGGACAGGGGGACTGCTGTGGTGTCGGTGACGGTGTTGGCGTTGACATTGATGGGGCATATGGATAGTATCGGATAAGCGTCAGGTCGTTGGAGCACTGGCGCGTCCATTCGGTCAATCTGCGGTGCACGTTGCTTGTGCGCCCAATTTTCAGTTGTATTGTGCCGGGTGCTGTTGCGGTTGGGTTGCTGCTTAGGGCGTTGAGATCCTGTGCCGCGCGGAGAGCATCGCTAATGCTTCGGCGTTGGGCTGGTCTGCTACTGTCTGGAATTGGGGGAAGTAGGGACGATGCAATCTCTCGTGGTGGCGGATGAGGTGAAGTGCTGCCGGTATTGCGTGTACTGCTTGGAGGCGTCACCCAGAACATGTAGATGTAGCCCTCTTCATCGTTGTCGGAGATGGGCTTGGCGAGTTCGGTGAGAAGAAGTGATGTCGTCTGGGGAGAGAGATTGGGTGGGATCCAGGAAAGGAGGGACTGGGTCTGCGATGATGAAGACGAGTTCCGCTTGTGTTGCAGAGGCCGATATGGTGTTTGCGGAGTTGGTGATACTCTGGTCTCCGACGAGGAAGGGCGTGAGTGGTGGGGAGTTGACGACAGCGACGCGTGCATACGCCGCGGGGCTGAGTTAGGCCTCGAGCCTTGTTGATGGATATTCTGAGGCGCGGACGCTGGTCGATGGGCCGAATGAATCTGTTGCCGCTGGACTGGTCTGGTAACCGGCTGGGAAATTCGATGATCCATTTCGTCATCGTCGGCAATATCAAAGCAGCAAAAGGTCCTCTTTGGATGTGGACGATGCTTCTCTTTTACTTGAACATCTGCTCTTTTGCGATCATGGCGATGTGTCTGCTGAGCGGTAGGCCGTTCATATTGGTCCGAAAGTTCAAGCACACCCAGCCGATCTAGCAGCGTATCGATGCTGGATCTGGGCTCAGGCTCAGGCTGGAGATTCGGATTGGCCCATGTCGATGCCGAGGCGACAGCCTGATCTTTATGCTGCCAACAATACAAATGTGTATTGTACAACGGGCGTCCATTCCATGAATTTGCGTAGACTTGCGAGGCTAGAGAGCGGCGACAAGGCCGGCCACTCGTGGTGATCCCTCTACAGGTCGTTGCCGGGTTGCGGGAATCCGAGCGAGGGAGTCGCGACTCTGGCGTGTTGGCGATATGGGGCATCTTCCGGACGGGAGAGGATGCGGAGGGAAGGAGAGTCAGCCTGCACGAATTTCATCATGAAGAATCTCTGGAATGTACGTAGAATATTTAGTGCGTCAGGCAATGTCCATCTCATCGGTGTGGGTATCTGCTATTTTTATTGTGCACCGCCACTGAGGCGGTGCATGACGGGGTATGTGGGAGTGGTCATCTGGTACCATCTCAGAATGATTTCGCTGAGAAGCATGACCGTCCTAATCTACGATAATGGACTCCGGTCGCGCGTGAAAATACTTCCAAATCGGAGCAAAGTACAAGGCACCATATGTCAATTGCAAGTAGATATCTTGGAGACTCGGCCATAAAAGTCCCATATCATAGATCCGCAACTCCACTCCATCTATGCATTCCCAGTACCATATCAAAATCCCCAATCTACCGCGCATAGTCATAGCTCAAGCCCCGACATTTCAACCAAAAGGTCCGCACAAGATCCAGTGACTGCTGTCGGGCTCCTCGAGCCACAAAGAGAGATTCGAGGAAGCGTGATTTTTCTTTCGGCTCTAAGAGCGGAACCTGCTGCCCGTTTGCATCAACGACATGGGCGTCGATTGCATCCAGTGCAGCTGTGAGGCTTGGCCGTGCTATCGTCATGTGCTTGAATATCCCACGCCGAAGGACATCGGTTAGAGATACCAGATCTGAGCGTGCGCAACGGCCTGCTATTTGCTGAATCAGGGTGTGGCATAGGGAAGGCATGAATTGCTCGAGCACTTGCTGTAACACGACTGTATCCTCTGAGGCGCTGGGCCGGAGAGCTAAGAGGTTGGCCCAGAATGTGGAGGCGGATCGAATGGGAAGAGGTTCCGGGCGCGAGAGGGCATGCAGGGTGAAGTTGACCAGGACGGCGAGAATGGGTGGTCGCTGCGAGCCCGGGTCTTCACTCGGGGATGGCAGCGGGCTTGTAAGTGAGAACAGGACTGGATGGTATCTAGGTAGCAGGCGCTCGAGAAAGTCAATCCCCGCGTTCGCCGTTTCTGGGTCATAGAGATCCGGGGTTTCCAGCATGGTGTAGAACAGTTGCGCCACATGGGAAATCAGTGCCACAGCTTCGTCCCGGATCTGCAGTGAATGTGAGCCGTAGGACGCCAGAAATGAGGATGCGGTGGCCATGATAATATCAGTGCCGGAGATGCCGAGTGGGAAGCTCTTGATAAAGTCGACCGTCATGGACGGAGGAAACACGAATGGGCCGGACTTCTCGGTATAGCCAGCCCGTAGGATCTCGCATGCGGCTTCGATGATGCTGATATCGACCGGAAAGTCGACAATGAGGAGTCTCATGGCCTCCATAATTAGGCGTTGAACCTCGGTACCTGGTCCAGAACTCCAGAACGATTCGTCTTCAGGTACTTCGTCATCCGTGAGCTCTATTTCGGTGGATTGAAGCCCTTTCCCAACGCTGGCGATACAGCTGAGAACAAGGTCGCCCCGGGCGCGAGCAGATTCATAGGCAGAAGCATTGCCTTCCTCCCTTGCTGTGTGGGCTTCCTGAACCAGAAGCCGCAGAATTCGCTCCAGGGGTTGTACCTTGTCCTGGTCTTGAGGCAAGGCGTAAATGATCGCTGCAATTCCCTGTAGAACTCTGGGCATCGTGTTGACCGTCGCCGTTGGTTTGACTCGAAATTGATCTAGTTGATCCAGGAAAACTGGAATGTCTCCGATCAGGGCTTGAGAGCATGATCTGGCGAGAGTCTGAATAGACCGTGATGCTGTCTGAGCACATGGTTCAAAGTTAAGAGATTCGAACAAAATGGTTAAAACACCTGGGAGCAAAGGGGTGTGTCGTTTGAAATAAGATTCGTATTTCCCAATTGCATCCACCAATGTCTGGCGAGCTTTGAGTGGTATGGCTGCTCCAGCATTTGTGAAGATCTGGGTAAGTGTATTACCCCCAAAAATGGCATCCAAGCATTCATCAGCATGTCCATTCTCATCAACTGCCTCTGATAGGTAGGTGAGGCAGAACATGGCCGTCTCAAAACTTCGCCAGTCCTGGTTGCTAAGGTTGGATGTTGCACTCTCTTGGAAGACTCGGATGAGGTCAACGCCGAGGAATTGATAGATCGACAGGAGGTAGTCACAGCCCTCGAAACGGAAAACGTTGAATTCACTCCGCTCTTCATCAGTCCAGCCCCGAAGATGCTCTGGATCCGGATACAGAAGCTTATTGAATAAGCCTAGCACGACCGCGGCCAGTTGATCTTTCACGACTGCGAATAGGGGATCATCGGATTCGAGCTTGTCCGGCAGGTATTCAGCGGTCTCGTTCCAAAATTCGAGCACTCGAGGTGTTGCCATATCCTCTGTTGCGGCATATCCAGAGCTCTTGAAAACATTGTGGAGAATTTCCAAGAGCTGGCTATTTGGAGGGGACAGGTGTTCCCTAAAAAGATCCAGGTCCAAATAGTAAGCAAAGGCCACCAGGAGATCTATAAGGGTCAGATGGTCCCCGTCCTCCTCTTCATCGGACATTTCCCTTGCACTGATGGCCTTGATGAGAATTTGTGAAAGCCGAGTTTTAGCCTTGCTGTCGAGGGACACAAGTCGGCTCTCCATGACCGAGGTCAAGACGGACACTGCGCTATCCCTCAGATCAGGTACCCTCACGGCTTCGATAATGTCATGGGCACATAACGTTTTGAGGTGAGAGACATCATCTGGTATGTCTTCCGTTGTCGGCAATGGATGGTTGCCATGTACAACAAGCCAGGTCTGTACCACCATCAATACTCGGTTCTTGCAGCAAATTTAGTGGTAAATCTGATCTTACCTTCCAAGAATTCATGGCCTCTGTGCCCAACTCCGGAACTGTAGCTTGCTGGGAAACCTGCCGCAAGACGTACTGGGAAAGAAGAAACGCATCCCGGATATTATGGGCCACGCGCACAGACACCGACATTCCTCTGCGGTCATGCATAATGTCCGGATCCCCTTCTGCAACGACGTCTTGATCATACTTGTCCCCACCCAGCCGCATGGTTTCTTCTGCCAGGTGATTCGAGAAGAACAGGAGGGCCATGACTTGTTTTTGGGAAAGAGCCGGGATTACCGTGTTCTGGAAGTCCAATGCCCGGCAACCGTCCTCGGACATATATCCTCCGTTGGCGAGACTAGCTGCAAGCTGCAACACGGCCCGTTTCCACGGCGTAGCCGGCTGCATGAAGAGAGCCACCAAGCTGGAGGCCAGCTTCCTGATCACCATGGCCTGCTCACCTTCTGTGACCAATGCAACGAAGTGGTTAACCAGATGTTGCATGGCCTCCAGTGCCGCATCTTCTTTGATTTCTTTGCTGAAATGGAGTCAGTGACTTGGGAAATGTAAGCCAGATGCGGGTCCTTACCCGGAGACATTGATCTTCACTGTAAAAGTGAGAGCACCGATGAAACGGTGGTGGGTGGATGGCTCCCGAAGAAGCACATCTGCGATCATCCACCCATGCTCGCCCTTCTGGAGTTGCTGCAGACGCGCTTGGATTTCATTGACCTTGGAAGGGTTGCGCTGGTTGGCGGGATCGTAGAGCTCCGTCACAAGCTGAGACGCTGGTCAGCAAACTGGAAGGTAAGATTGAGGCGCAAAACACATACCAGATGAGCTTCTTTCGCAGACTCCATGGCTCCCTAGCCTGTCTCCACGAAGAGGCCAGGAACTCCGGACGGTCAAAGGAGGGAACAAACAGATGGTTATCATCACGTGCTGATAGAGGGGCGGGCAGAATGGGAGGGCGGTGAAGCCGCCCAGCGAAGAAGGCCAACAAATAGGAGAGAGAGAATAAGTGAAGACGAATGATAATGCTTTAGTTAGCTCAAGTAATAGACCAGGCCATTCTTGTCCTTGTCCCGTGTGTGCCCATAGTCCCCAGAGTCTCTAGATCAGGGTGGCCAGTGCAACCATGACCACAGTGGGGACCCGCGGTTTCAATCGGAGACCACCAACACATCCACTAACTGCGCGGCTACCCATCCTCCCTCCCTCCCCTCATCTCCCTTCTGGTCGCTTAGTTATCGCGACTAACTCCCTTTCCCCTTCCCGCTCGTGCGGTGTCCATGCTCTTCTCCCAATCCATCCGCTCTTGTTGGACACCTTTCCGTTTGCTTCAACGGCCACTTTCGCAAGCTCGATTCTTTTCTGTCCTCGGTCCACGATACTCGGTCGAGATGGGGACCGTGGATACCACTGGTCGCCTGACCAGGCTGAGGCAGTTGATGCAGGAGAACAAGGTGGATGTATACAGTACGCCATCATTCAATCCCATGTGCGACGGGTCCAGACTCATGTTCGCATCACACAGTTGTTCCCTCTGAAGATAGCCATCAATCCGAATACATTGCGCCGTGTGATGCCCGTCGAGGTCAGCGATCGATCTTCTTTCTCCCTGTCTTCACTCTCAGCTTACCACTGGCCTTGCAGAGTTCATTTCTGGTTTCTCCGGGTCCGCCGGTACCGCGATCATCTCCCTGACCAAGGCCGCCCTATCTACGGACGGACGGTACTTCAACCAGGCCGCGAAGCAATTGGACAGCAACTGGGAGCTGCTTAAGCGTGGAATTGAAGGGGTCCCTACTTGGCAGGAATGGTACGGATCGATTGACCGAAAGGATAGATCTGGCGCAGAAGTTAAACGTGCTTTAGGACCACGGAACAGGCTCAGGGCGGCAAGGCAGTGGGGGTTGATCCGTCTTTGATCACAGCCTGTAAGTTGGTCTTGCCTGTGCAGATACGAACCACGGTGCTAATCCCTACAGCTGGGGCACGCAAACTCGCCGAAACTCTTGAGAAGAATGGATCGTCGCTCGTGGGCATCCAGCAAAACCTGGTCGACTCGGTCTGGGGCAAAGACCGCCCGCCACGCCCCAGTGAGAAGGTGCGGGTGCATCCCAACAAATATGCTGGCAAGTCCTTCCAGGACAAGGTGGCCGACCTCCGCAAGGAGTTAGAGACCAAGAAAAAAGGCGCCTTCTTTATTTGTAGGAACCCCCTTATTCTTATTTTCTTCCCACCCAACATTGCTGACGGATGACAGCCATGCTCGATGAGATTGCCTGGCTGTTCAACCTGCGAGGAAGCGAGTAAGAATCCGTGCTTTCCTGACGGTATATTTAAAACTGACCATTCCTAGCATTCCCTACAACCCCGTGTTTTTCTCATATGCCGTGATCACGCCCACTACTGCGGAACTCTACGTCGAAGATGACAAGCTGACGCCAGAGGTTAAGGCTCATCTGGGGAGTGATGTGACCGTCAAGCCGTACGACTCCATCTATGCGGACGCGAAATCTTTGAGCGAAGCTCGAAGCAAGTCCAGTGACAATGCCGAAGCCCCGTTCAAATTTTTGCTTTCAAACAAAGCTTCCTGGGCTCTTAGTCTCAATCTGGGAGGCGAGGAGCAGGTCGAGGAGGCCCGCAGCCCGATCGGCGATGCCAAAGCCGTCAAGAATGACACTGAGCTGGACGGCATGCGGGCGTGTCACATTCGGGACGGCGCCTCCCTGACCGAGTACTTTGCTTGGCTTGAGAACGAACTGATCAACAAGAAGACGACCCTGGACGAAGTCGACGCTGCAGACAAGCTCGAACAAATCCGCTCCAAGAAGGATCTATTCGCCGGTCTTTCGTTCGATACCATCTCTTCCACGGGCCCTAACGGTGCAGTTATCCACTACAAGCCTGAGAAGGGAAGCTGCTCTGTCATTGACCCCAAGGCCATTTATCTCTGCGACTCTGGCTGCCAGTACCTGGATGGCACCACTGATACCACCCGGACGCACCACTTTGGTCAGCCCACGGAGTTCGAGAAGCGAGCGTTCACTTTGGTGCTCAAGGGTATGATTGGCATCGACACTGCGGTGTTCCCCAAGGGCACCAGTGGGTTTGCCATCGATGTTTTGGCCCGTCAGTTCCTGTGGAAGGAAGGCCTTGACTTTCTACACGGCACCGGGCACGGAATTGGGTCTTTTCTGGTAAGCACGCCGAGCTCAATCCTGCGCCATTCGTCTTGCTAATCCCGGTCAGAATGTCCACGAGGGACCCATGGGCATCGGGACTCGTGTGCAGTACACGGAAGTGCCCCTCGCTGCTGGAAACGTCATCTCGGATGGTTTGTCAACCTCTTCCTGTGTATCTTCATCAACGCTAACTGTGGCTCATAGAACCCGGATACTACGAGGACGGCAAATTTGGCATTCGAATCGAGAGTAAGAGCTCCACCAATCCCAACTTGTTATATGTGCTGATATCTCTGCTGTTAGATGTCGTTCTGTGCAAGGAGGTCAACCCGCCCAACAAGTTCGGCGACAAGCAATGGCTAGGCTTCGAACACGTTACCATGACGCCAATCGGTCTCAAGCTGATTGAGCCGTCACTGCTGAGCGATGCTGAGCTCAAGTGGGTGAACGACTACCACGCCGAGATTTGGGACAAGACGCACCACTTCTTCACGGAGGATGAGCTGACAACCAAGTGGCTGGAGCGTGAGACCAAGCCTATCTCTAAGTAGATAAACTGCTAGTATGAGAGAGAATAGGATAGAAAGAAGATATCCTCGGTATGATTCTAGGACTCTCCGTGGAAATTCGTGTAAAATGGAGTGTAAGTAAATAAGCAGAATGAATGAGTGTTAAGAGGGAAGCTCGTGTGGAGCCCCGACTTTCGTCCCGCTCCGAATGCCTTTCCTCCGTCACCACCGCCAACACATCAACACAACACCCTCCCAACCCCAACCCCAACCCCAACCACAACCACTCCATCGCTGCTCGCAAGCACCCTGCAATTGCGCGGTCAAGAATGCTCGCTGTTCTTGTCCGCCCTTCGTTGCGCGAAATCCACTGGACCTAAAGCCACACCTCTACCGCCTCTCCCCTCCGATTGCGCCTCCACGGCCCCTTGATCGCACCGAACGAGCGTGTCCTCAGCAGCTTAATCTTCTGGACTTGACCCCTCGAAGCCGTTTGGAATGAGCGGTCGATACGGATACGGCGACACCGGCCGGTACGACCGCGGCGATGGCGGCTACGGTGGCAGCAATCTCGGTGTGAACGGGTACGGCGGAGCAGGAGGAGCAAGCAGGGACCGCCGCCCTGGTGGCTACGGTGGTTTCTACAGCGAGTCGTCTTCGCCGCGCTCTGTGTCCCCCAATCCATCTCCGGAGCAGCGGCGCGATCAAGGAGATCGGGACGGGCAGCAACAATCATCACCATCCAATCCGCAGTCGCGCACAAGGAATGGGGATGCAGAGAACAGATATCAGGGCTCCAGAACTGATCGTCCGAAGGAGGCGCCGCGGTATCCAGAAAGCAGGAATCGGGATAAGAATGGATCTAATGCTTTGAAAGTGGATGACAATCCTGGGGAGCTGCAATCAGTTGAAAGTCCGTCGTGAAACGTTTCGTTGGAGGAGACATCTTTGCTGATACGTTTATACTTTTTAGCCGTCTTGCAGTCGATCCAGCGCGAGTGGGATTTCATGACGGATACCGAGTGCATACCGGTGCATGTGGCTTTGAGTCTGATGGACATGAGTACATTGGGCAAGGCGGATCGCGAGCCGGACTTTCTCCGAATGCATAGTCAGATCCAGAGGACCTTGAAGGCGATTGTCAATGGTAGGTGACTGAACAGTGATTTCCACGGGCTCGAGGCTGACATGACGGGTCATAGAACATCACCAGGGATTCAACAGCTCCATCGGAACATACCACAAAATCCAGTCGAGTATCACAAGTTCCCAGGGCCGAGTCCGTGATCTGAGACACTCCCTGGAGGAGGCAAAGTCCGGGTTACTGTCGACGAAGCCGGAACTCAAGGGGCTGGCAACATCCTCTCAGAACTACGATGATATCATTCAGTTGTTCTGTCATATCGAGGAAATCCAATCCCTGCCTGAGAAGCTGGAGGCTCACATCTCCGACAAACGATTCCTCGCTGCGGTGGAGGTGCTTCACACTGGCCTGCGATTGCTCCGCCGCTCTGAATTGGACAACCTTGGTGCCTTGGCAGATGTTCGTGCGTTCTTTAGCAATCAAGAAATATCACTCACAGATATCTTGATTGAAGAATTGCACGATCACCTGTACCTGAAGTCTCCGTACTGCACAGATCGATGGAAACCACCGAGCCCAGAGGGAGACATCAGCTCATACAGTTGGACCGGCAACCGCTCTTGGGAACGGCCAGTATACACTTTTCTGGCAAAGTTGAATGCGTTGACGCCCATGGTCGAAGACGCTTCGCGGAATCCTGAGGCCGACACATTCTCATATATTCACTTGTTGATCGAAGCCCTGAACAAAATGGGCCACCTTGATGTAGCGATCGATCGGATTGAACAGCGTCTTCCGGTTGAACTGTTCGCTGTGGTCGACAAAACGAACGCAGATGTTGATGCTCGCTACCCCAGCACGGCCAAAGGGTTTCCAACTCGAGACAACCTCCTCAAGACCAGCCTACCCACCGAGGCGATCGAAAAGCGAGGCCACGTGCTTGCGGAGTTTCTATGGGCGTTGTATGCCAAATTTGAGGCCATCGCTGAGGGCCATCGGGTCATTCACGATGTGGTCGCGGCTATTGTGCAACGTGAGGGTCTCACCACCGGCGACGCACTTGCCGGAGGGTTCAAGGAGTTGTGGAAGCTATACCAAAGCGAGGTAAGAGACACTTCTTTTCCCTTGTCCTTCTTACTAATTATATTTACTAGATCCGATCTCTCATGCACGACTATCTTGCAACTGATGGCGAGACTTCTTATCGTTCTCGGAACGAGGAAGCCGACGCTAAACGGCAGCTCTACTCCGGTCGAGATAAAACAAAGGTAGAAGATTCACATGGTTTTATTTGATTTGACAGTAGCTGACGAAAGGCGTATGGCAGAAAATGTTCAAGCTATCTGATATTGATCAGAACTCAGAGATGAAGGCTGAGCAGGATGAGCTGGATGAGATTCTAAAGAGCTCTGTGCCTGGAATGGTTTCCAAAACAAGACAGAAATCGTCCACAAATGACACTGCCCAATCCAGACAGGGCAACTCCGGAACTGGCCACAAGATCCTAATCGAGCCAAGTGTTTTCAACATGGGTCTGCTGTTACCGCCTTCGCTTTCTTTCATCCAACGCTTGAAGGATATTGTTCCGGACAACTCGGACATCTCCATGAACACACTGACCTCCTTCCTGGACGACTTCATGGTCAACGTTTTCCACCCTCAGCTGGATGAGACTGTGACGGACTTGTGTACGCTGAGTTTTATCGCTGCTGATGCCTTCACGGAAGACCCTCAGTGGGCGAAGGTTTCTCCTCGTCCTATTTTCAGGGTTAGTTTTCTCACAAACAAGGTTTTTTGCGTTGTCTAATGTGACTATTTGACAGGGTACGGTCAAATTCATGTCCATTCTGCGGGAATTTAGCAAGATGTTATCGAGCATCCCGCACGACCAGTCTTTCACACAGCTTCTCATTGACCAGATTGTGACATATTACGACAAGTGTTTTGGATGGTATAAAGGTAAGAATGTTCCGGTCATTCTTCCTGAAATCTCGGGCTCATCTGTCCCTAGCAATGGTTACAAAAGTCTCGACTCGGAATCAAGGAGGTGGAGTCCGACTCAAAGCTGCAGCGCAGTTTGCGGACTCCGGAGATATTCGTGACACAGTCAATGAGCTGTGGAAAGGAGGCACAACGGATAAGCAGACCTTGCTTGATAGAGTAAGCCCTGAACCTTCGTAAACAATGGCCTTGACTAATAAGAGCAGGAAATCGAGCTTCTTCTCAAACGTACTAATCAGGTGCCACTGGAACCATACGACATCATATCCGACCCCAAAACAGTCGTTGCTCTTTCACTCCTGTACAACAGCATGGTAAGAGAATTGTGTGTATCCGTGTCTAAGCAACCACTAACATCCACATTGTAGAAATGGCTTGGCAGTCATCTCACCAAAATTCGGTTGGTTTTGGACCCGGCAGCGGAAGCTGATTCGTCGCCATCTCTGACTGCGAGCGGACGACCGTCGCGACGGTGGACCTTATTTGGAGCGATGAGACCTAAGCGTGACAGTATTAACCAGCCCGTGTTTCTTCCACTCAATCAGGAGACCGCAGCGGCCTTTGATCGAACCCTGCAGTCCTTGCACGGTCTTGGTTGTACTGCGATTCTGACATTGCACGTTGACATCCGGTGTGGAATCATCCACATGCTAACAAGAACGATGTCTGGCCCGAATCCCCCGACTCTCCGAAACTCTGAGCCCCAGACCCCATCCCCCAGCTCAAGCGAAGCTTGGTGGCACATCCTCATGAACCAGCCGACAGCCGCCTCACCAACCATCCTCGAGCTGAACAACGACCTCATCGCCTTTGACACAAACGTCTCGCTATACCTCGGGTCCTCAGAGCGCTGGTTCATCACCTCCGGCTTGGCACGGTTCATCGACCATGTCTTTGTCGCCTGCACGCGCTACATTGGGGCTATGAACGAGAACGGCGCCTTACGTCTCCAGCTCGATGTGCTGGTCCTCCAACAGAACCTGAAGAACATCATCATCGACCCGACAGCAGCGGACGAGAACGACTCCTCGCACGAGATCGTCGCCTTGCCTCGCAGCGCTAAGTTCCTGGACTGGTTCCTTGAGGGTGCGGAGAAGACTATCGACAATGCCAAGTATGAGAAGGAGGAGTTCGCCGCTCAAGGCGATAAGGCCCTTGCGGCTGGGAACGGCGAACCCTTCACCTACGATGAACTGCGCGTGCTCGTCGACCTCTGTTTCTCGGAGATCCTGCGCGGGCCCCGCGGTGCAGACAACCGTGAGGATTTCATGGCGGCGAAGAAGGCTAGTGGCGATGCGATGTTGAGTCTGAGTGAGATTATGTGGGATGCCCGGTAGTGGTGTGGTGGTTGGCAGGCATTTTTCGTGATTTTAGTAGTATTTACTCCTAGATAGCAACAGGCAACTAGCGAATCTCTCCCGAAATTATTATCTTCTCTGCATCATCGCTCCCATTGATTCGGTAATTAGTCAGTCCTGGCAATATTTCCCTTGATTAAAGTGCTAAATTAAGCCACCACTAGCAACCCAAAGCCCTACTCCACGCGTGTTTCAGATGGCACGGGACGCATTCCTGCTCTCCCGTCAGCAGAGTATAGTAGCCCTCTCTTTCCTCCTGTTATTTCTTTTTCTTTTCGTTCTTTCTCTTCTCTGTTTCCAGAGTGTACGTTCCTTTCTCTTGCTATCGGGCAGTGCCTTAGCCATTCCAGCTCCATTATTAAGTCTGTGATTCGATATCCAGGCGTCCCTTCCTTTCTTTCAACTGCCAGGTGTAGCAACTTGGCACGTCTGTTCTTTCCTTGAGACAGTTTATGCTGTTGATTGATCTTCTTCATTTGGACATATTTTCAAACAGATACCCTACCTAGTCTGGGCTAGGTCTATCATTGTATACAATCTACATCTTCCACCCTATCCACCACACCAGCCGAGCCTTTTCGTGTCAAAGAACAAGGACAAAATCTGCGAATAGGACAAGATGAAATACCTCCATCTACCATTCATCGGCGCCGCCGCTCTCGGCATCGCCGCCGCCGCGTCTGCGTCTGTCAATTCGCGCCTTCAACCCAATGATGAAGGACAGTGTCCGTCGGGGTATATGATTGTCGTTAATACCTTCGCTGTCGAGGTGACGCTGACACCATCTTCGTCTTCGTCGGTTCCCACTACCACTACCCCGTCTACGACTACGACTACTACTACCACTACTACGACTACTACGACTACCACTACTGAGGCTGTTGTTCCGTCGTCGACGGTGACGGTTCAATCAACTAGGACGAAGACACTTACCCTTGTTCCTGTTTCGACTACTAGTTCTGAGGCTGATACTGCTGCTGCTACCACCACTACTACTGCTGCCGCTGCTACTGCCGCCGTTCCTGCCGCTGACAATGCAGCAGCTAGCGAGCAGTCCACAACCACCTCGGAAACGTCGCCTGCTGCTGAAACAACCGCAGCCTCTTCCTCTTCTTCCTCTTCGGGCTCTTCCGCTGGAAACAACGCCGGCGAAGCCACATACTACTCTGGCGATGTCTCCAGCGGCACATGCTCGTTCACGGGGTACACCCTGCCGAGCGACATCTTCGGCGCTGCGCTATCGGTCGACAGATGGGACAATGCAGCGCATTGCGGAGCGTGTGTGTCTATCCAAGGACCGGGAGGAAATTCGATTAAGGCTATGGTATGTGAAGACCAGTTCATTCATTCATTCAAAATTCATACATTATTCTCCCCCTACCCATAACTAACCCTCGACAAACCAACCCACATCCCAAAACTAACCAAGTTAACACTCCCCATAGATCGTAGACCAATGCCCCTCCTGCAAAGCCAACCACATCGACCTATTCACCAACGCCTTCTCAACCCTCTCGGAACTGGCAACCGGCGTAATCGACATCACCTGGTCCTTCACATCCTGCGACGTGTCCGGCCCACTATCCCTACAGTCGAAAGACGGTGCATCGGCCTACTGGTTCGCTATGCAGGTTGTTAACGCCAATGAGCCCGTCACGCAGCTGGAGGTTAGTACTGACAATGGGAACTCGTGGACGGACACCACGCGCACGTACTATAATTTCTTTGAGAAGGACGGTGGGTTTGGGACGGGGACTGTTGATGTCAGGGTGACGGGGAGTTCGGGGAAGAGCGTTGTTGTTAAGAGTGTTGGGTGCGGATCGGGGAATGTGGTGCAGGCGGGAGAGAATTTCTGAGATATATTTCGATGATGCGGAGCGGGTGATGGGAAGAGGAGGGGTTGGTTCTTGGTCATGTAGCCTTATGCTGGATTCGTTGTTTCGTATCTACTCTACTAACAACAGTCAAGTACCACCAGCACTACGGCAAGGGCAAGAGGGCAGGGGAATGAGAAAGAATTATCAAATTATACCGCAGCTCCAGAGCCTCGAAAGGCAAATCCCATCCCGACCTTAGATTCGCCGCCCAGTCCATTAAAGATGAGAAAAAAAAAGAAAAACGATAAAGAAAAGTGGTAGCATACAAACACAAAAAAGAAAAACGAGGAAGAGAAGACGCCAGACGACCAGGGCACCCGTTGGGAATCACGCGGGTGCCGGGGAAGGGATCAAAAATACAGATCTCTGAAGGGAGATGCACTGTATCGTTGATGATAGCGCCAAGGAATGGAGGAAGGATGGAAGAGAGGAGTCTTGACCAGCGAAAAAGAAAGAAGAAGAAGAAGCAATCACGCGTAGAAACAAGAAAAGTGAGGGTATGTTCGGGTGTCAATCTTAACCTCCGGGAAAAAAGAAAAAAACAACGGTCGTGGCACATGCAGAAAAGAAACCCACTCTAGTCCATCTCCAGCGTCTCGAGCACCTTGGCATCCTCGTAGTCATCAAAGTCCAAGCCGGCCTCGCGGCAGCGCGACAGCCACTTCATGGCAATGGCATTGCGACGACCGACCTCGGCCTTGAGCTTCGAGTTGGAGGTGCTGATCTCGGTGATGGCGTGGTTGGCCGTCAGGCTGTGCTGCTCAAACCGCTCGTCCATGCTTTTCTTCTCTTCCTGCAGTTGGCAGATGTACTCGATGGCACGCTGCAGAATGGCACCTTTGTTCTTGTCGCAGTTCGGCACAAGACGGGCAATCTGGTTGATCCCTTCATTGATGGCCTCACGACGTCGGCGCTCAACTGGGTTTCTGGGTCAGCACTGACATCAGATACTATGGAGATAGATCTGTCTTACCTTCCTTGTGGTTGTTCTTGCGGACCTGGTGCCACTCGGGCGAGCCGACATTCGGCTTCTGGTTCATGCTCTGAGCCTCACGGGCAGCATACACCGCAGCAGCGGTAGAGTTGTGGTTGTGGCCACCTCCCATGGGGGTCTGGTTCATTTCATCGAACGACAGGCCAGAGGTGAGGTTGTTGGCATCAAACGGGGCATCCGGGGGCGGCGGGTACTTGTGTTGCGGAGTGTGTGCCGCCAGCGCCGCTTTGGCATTCGCAGTCAGGGCATTGTCATCCGACATGCCATTCTGAGGACCAACATGCTGAAGGATCTGCTGGTCAATGTTCAGGTCCGAGCTGTGCTCGTAGTTCAGGGAGCTATGGCCAAAGTTGGGCTGGTTCTCGCCAGGCATGCTGCCATTACTGCCGTGGGAGGAGCGGTTCAGACGCTGAGGGTCTGGGCCGAGGCTGTCAGAGCCGTCGCGCTTGCGCTTGTGAGTGTTTCCATCGGGGCTATTCATTGTGGGATAGGACGTCAGTCGTTCTGCTTAGGATCAGAGTTAGCCATCGCGTGCCGACCGGAGAGTAACGGCATCGAAAGAAGTCAGAGAGAGAAGGACAATCATGGGTCAGTGCATGTCAGATAGCCCCAGTGGAGCATCTGTAGTCACTCCCCACGGTAAACAAGAGACGCGTGGTGCAGACGCGCTTGCCAGGCCTTTGCGACCGCACAGTGGGATTCCGCTCATCCGAACTGAAACCCCCTGACCATCACAAGCACACTGAGCTCCCGTCTACGCGATAGCGGCCGTAGTCGAGGAGCTCATCAAGTGTATACCCCAACGACATCAGATACGCGTCATTCGCGATCGGTTGGGGGGTAACACAGGGGCAGCGACATCATCAGGGGGCAAGGCAGGCCCGGACTCATGGCAGACGCGCAGCGACCATGTCGTCGCGCACAACTTGTGGGATGGGGATGAACGACTGGATGAGGAAGGCGTACCTTGGGATGATCGCTTTATCACCTGACAAGAAGTCACCTGCTCAAACAACAAGAAGTCACGTTGTTTGCGCGAGCCGAATTTGGCAAATCGAACGTGAAAATCAGAAAAGGTGGGAGATTGTTGGGGGGACAAGTGGCCGTAGAAAAAACGACAGCCAACGCCTAAAACGGGGATAAATTGTAAAGAAGGGATGCTTGATGGGGGGGAGATGTAGAGAGCAAGAGTCAAGTCGAGAGGGACTGCTCACGTGGCGAGGAGCGTAGTCGAGGGTGGGTGAGGGTGTGCGGGGAGGCAGACAGGCCAGTTGCGCACAATGATCAGGTGACGGGCCGATCGCCGGATGGGGGCTACCCGGGGGCCGTATATAATCGAGCCGTCTAGGAGTGAACTATTCGCCCAGATTCAATAAATAATAATCATCTCGCCGGAAACAAGAATGGTTGATAATAATAGATAGCACTATCCTCCATAGTATCAAGTCAGGTGCAACGATCCCGTGCCCCTCTTGTGGCTACTCGGTCTGATTGGCCCCCCCGAACCAAGGGGGGTAGGCCCAGATCACGTGGTGAGGGCTGCACGACAATCGAGATGAGAGGATGGCGGATCCCACCTGTCTAGACACTCTCTAGCCCGTGATCTAGACTCTCACGGTTGGCGCTAAACCTGGGCAAGGGTTGCATCCTCGTGGGAGGCAGGTCATGCGACGGAAAATCATCGACGGAGAAATTAAGGTGGGTGTCTGAGCGTCTGAAGAAGCCGATCGGGGGCGATCAAGGTGCATGTATGTCATCGCGGGTGTCTGCATCCCGTCACCTGGGTTCTGGGGATCGACCAAGGTGGCAACGTCTGGTTCCGTGATGCAACCCGTCGCGCCGGACGGCAGCGGGATCGGCGGCCGGGGTGGAGGATAATATGTATATACATATGATGATGGCGAAAGGAGGGATTGGGAGACGAGGGAGGAGGGGGAGTGGCATCACAAGTCACCACGACCATCATTGTAGTCTTCCTAGGATTTGCACCGCGTCGGCCTTGCAACGGAGTTACCCAAAACATAGAAAAACAAGGCACCGGCATCCACTGCGTCCAGTGTGGGTGGGTCTGACGCGTCGGGAAGACGCCTCAGACGGACGCCTTTCGCAGCCCAAACACCATTTGGGGATCTGCCGTGGTATCCGCGAAACAAATGCCCTCCTCCGCCGCGCCCAGCATGTCCCAGCAGAGGATCTTCACATCCAACGGTGGCTCTGCTGCAACGTTTGTCTCAGTTGCCTTCTTCTCTCCCCGTGACCCAGGCACGGGACGTTGCGTGATGGCAATGATGGCGCTCGTTCCCGCATAGCGCGCGGGGGACTTGCCGTCCGCCACGGGAGGCTCCTCGCCCGCGCGGTTGGCGAATACAATAATGGTTTGCTTGTTGTCGTCTAGATCGACCTCCTCGTGCTGCATTCTTTTCTTGAGAAGCGGCCAGAACCGCTGGATCCAGTAGTTGAACGTATCCATGTCGGGCTCGCCATTCAGCGCATCCAGTTCGTCGCGACTCAACGTCGTCAGCCAGGCCATGGACAAGATCACCAGCTGGGACTTGGAATCTAGCACGCGGTGTGCAAATTCCCATTCTGTCCATGGAGCTTCGAACTTGTATGGATTGATATCCATGCAGATGCCGAATGAAGTAGCAATCTGCTTGGACCCGAACGACATCGCGTGAAATCCCCGCTCCACATCGCCCTCTGCAGCCCAGGTCTCGTCAGTAAGATACAAGAAGCTCTTGCGATAGTTTAAGATGAATTCTCCGTTCTCATCAAGCAGAAGAAGCGAGTTGTAGAATATCGTTTCGTTGGTTTCTGGGGTCTTTTCGATCTCGGGATACCCCACACAGACTTTGCACCGCAGTCGCTTGGCCGTCTCCCGAGCCCAAGATGCACTTGGACCCCCACCAGCTGGTTCAAGATATGGCTTGATCTCTTCTAGTGACGGGAAGTTGTAGCCTGGCAAGACATTAGCCATTTTAATGTTTCTTTTCCCTTTCAATCAAAAAGAACGAATCACATACCTGTCAAGGCCAACTCGGGCAGCACCAAGATATCGGGTCGCAAAACCTCAATGTCAATCCCAGGCCCGAGCTTTTCCCCATCCAGCGAGATGGTCTTGCCGCTTTTCAGAAGAGCATTTGCTCTCTCGATATTTCCTTGGACATCACCCAGCCTCGGGGCGAATTGCAGGGTCGCTATTCTCATTTCTGAGGATCGCGAGGCTGAGAAGGTTCTCACACTCCACTGAGTACAAGGACGTATGCACAGTCTTGCAAGATGATGGTGGTTGTCAAGTGCTGGGGATGTATGATGATGAAGTCGCAAAGTCGCGGGCCCAAGACGGACGAACCTCTGCGCTGCTGTTGCCAGGATGGTGGTGTGAATGATAGTATGGCAAGCTTTCTGCTTCTGTTTAACTCAGATGATGTAGCGCTCTCGATTCAGTCGAGAATTGAGCGAATTGAGCGAAGATTGGATAGAGGAAGTTGATGCGTTGGCGATGTGGAGGGGAGTGCGGCTGTTGATGCCTGAGGATGCAATAGTCGCTGCAGATCGCCGTGTTTACTTTGACGCCTCAACACAATCATGTCATAGTCAATGGATTGGTGGGTATTCTGTCAAGAAAATATCATGGACACTATGTACTAGGCACACTTCCCCAACACCATACAATGTAAAGCTGATGATCTCAAACAAACGCCCTTCGACCAAAATGCAAAATGAACCTCGCCGTCCAGAGGCATGTAAAATAATCAATCGCAAAGCAACCCATCAGCCATCATCCATACCAACTATCTACTCCGTGTAAACTTCGGTTTGCCATCCGGTGTGAAGTTCAAAGGCTTGTATGCCAACCCATGCCCACCAGTCGTTCGAATTCGCTGCTCGGTACGCGACATCGTCCTGCCCAGTCCCAAAGGGGTATCGGGAGCGTAGGCGACATTGTAACTTTGGGAAAAGGTCTGCGGAGGCGAGGCACTGCGGGCGAAATGCAGCGAGGAGACACTGCTGCTAGGGCTGAAGGAAGATCCTCGTGGTTCGCCGTAATCAGACCAGTCGTCAGAAAGCTTTGGACCGCTCCTCAATGATTCAGCAGCGATCCGTGCAGCAGAAAGAAGCATTTCGTCTTCGTCCACCTGAGTGGATTTGGGCCTGGCGGCCTCGGTCTCCTCTTTACTGGGTCGCTTGCGTTCTGTCAAAGCCTTGACCCGTTCCAGGATAGGAAGAGTCGGCAGGGGTTTGATGGAGGAGCGTGCCATCGAAAACTTGGCTGGCGGAGAATGTCCTTTTGCTTCTGACACCTTAGCTGCTTTGGGGCCTGGGCCATTCTCGGTCGGTCCAGTTTCAATCGGCTCTTCATAAACCCGTTTCCGACTGGGCGCTTGTGTGTATCGTCGTCTCATAGCAGCTCTGTTCAACACGTCCAGCCAAGCACGGTGTCGTTCTTCACTCATATCCGGAGCTAAGAAATAAATAGATTAGTATTTGGTGAGGGATATTCGACATGTACCGGTGCTTACAGGTAGGTAAACTCGCGGAAATTGGCGGGTCTCTCGATTCGGAAGGGGGTTCAGGCGACGTAGTGGACTCGAGGTACACCATTTGTTCAGTAGAATCATCGGGTTTGGTGGTGGTGGACTCGGTCGTAACAGTCTGTGATGGCAAAAGAGGACCATTGACGTTGTTCGCAGCAGCCGTATCGTCTAGTACAGTCGACTTTGGCTTGCTCGCTTCAGTCGAACCATCAAAGCTTTCCTGTGATTGGTTCGACTCCTGTTGCACTGCGGAAGTGCTTCCGGATAGATCCGAAGGCGTTGCTGATTGGAAGAGTGTACCAAAGGCAGTTGTTGGCGCAGGGTCGAAAAGTTTTGGTGCGGGCTTGGGCTTAGAGAATACAGGCTGGGCAGGCTCCGTCACCGGAGGACCTTGGGCAAGTTTCTCTTCATCCGTCGTAGTAGCCTGAGGAGACGCGAATAAGGGAGCTTGAGAGATACCACCTAAAGATGGTGCGTTCACAGAGTTGAAGAGACCAGCCGACTGCTGGCTGGAATCAGGGGTTAATCCAACGGAGGGAGCAGTTTGTTCGGTTCGGGAGGCAGATGGAGGAGCTGGGAAGTTGAACAAAGAGGGTGGTTGAGAGGTAGTAGGAAGGCCAAACTGCGGTGTGAGAGTGGTCGAGGTACTGGTCTCCTTCTGCTCGACTGAAGCAGCAGGGGCTGGCAAGGTAGGGAAAAGAGAAGGCGCCTGCTCCGGTGTTGATTCTGTGGCATATTCAACTTGCTGGAGTGGAGATGGTTCTTTCGGAGGCGTGAAAGGCGAGAAAGAAGCTGTAAAAGGCTTCGAAGCCACAGAGGGTGTCTGCTGGACAGTCGATGTCGATACAGAGGCCGCTTCTTGTTGACTTGGCCCTGGAGCCTTGAAAGATGGGAATGAAGATAATGAAGCTGCGAACGGGTTGGGTGCTGTAGACGGCTTTGCGGTTGTGCTGGTAAAACTGCTACCAGAAAATATCGACGATGGCTGCTGAGCAGGTGTGGTAGTGGCGGGGGTTTCCTCTTTCTCAGCTGGCTCAGGCTCTTTTGGAAGCGCCAATGGTGATTGCAAAGGGGCGGAGGGACTCGATGTGGTGGATGCTAGAGTAGCAAAAGGATTGGGAGATGTTGAAGATGATGGCGGGAGGTTACTAGTCGTGGTGGTCCCAGGGAAGGGAGAACCGAACATCTTAGAAGGTTCAGAAGGCTGGAAGGGGTTCTGGGACTGCGAAGGAGAGGAAAACGGCGGCTGCGTGGCACCTCCAAACATGTTTCCGAAACTGGATGGCGGGGGGGACTCCGGACGGACATTTTCCAGGAGAGGAGCGTATGGTTGAACGACAGGGGCCGGTGTCGTATTGTCCTCGTCACTGACAAAAAGCGAGTCTTCCTGAGTAGGAGTCTCGGATTTAGCGGCAAATGGCGTGGTTGTTTGTTCAGGCAGACTAGAACGGTCCACCATGCCCATCCTCGCTGCCTCCCGAATATTCAAGCCAAGGACGATAGCAACCAAAGTTCTTCCACTCCGTTTTGACTCCACAAATGTGTCGGAAAAGACATGCTCAGAAGACGGTTGAAAGCCTGGAGATGTGTTAACCTTGGACCTTAAAAACGTCCCGTGAGAAGATAGAACATACCGACGGAATCAACAGGGCGGTTGCCCCAGTTGAGATAGAGATCCCCATCCGCATTCTCGGCGAGCTCCAGGTCCTGTTCTTCGCAAAATTTGATCGTCTGGTCATCGTCGTCGAAGTGGAGCACCTTGGTAAGTTCCTCCACAGTCCATTCTTCATTCTTGTGCTGCTGCGAAGCCGGCGAACGACAGTAAGCTTTCCAAATCGCACGAATGGCAGTCTGCCGCATGTGATTAAAGTAAATTTCCGCCACGCATGCCATCAGGTAGGATACGCTCGGAGAATTGATCAAGTTGAAAAAGCGAGCGTAAAACCCCTGTGCGATGGCATTTGGTCGACGCGCATCCAGAGCACCCTGGTACTCCCATGTATTCGAGGCGGCCGCGAAGATCTCCAGGGCGACTTGAACGCGTGGGGAGTTCAGCATCGCGGCCGGCCACTTCTGTACACGAGCTTCAAGATCTGGTCGTTGATCGTGAATGGAGAAGATAATGTAGTAGGCGCGGAATTCATCTTCATTCAGAAACGCAATGCGGCCGCGATTGTCGTCGTAGTAGTACATAAGCGACAGCATAGTGTTGTTCAGCTGCTCGCGTTCCTGGTGGCGGTCAAACGGCTCCTCGTTCGCCGGGTTGGTGAGGAGGTGAAGAGACATGATGTGGAATCTGGCAATCCGTTCCAGGCAAGTGACTGCTGTTCGTACGTCAGCCTCCTGGGTGAGTTGCTGGACCGAGAAGTCGTTGCGAATGGACCGCGTCCGGTCCCAGACATATTTGTGGATTGTGCCAAGCGGCTCACTTCCACCAAGAATATGCCGAGTAAGATAGTTGGTGGCTTGGAGTAGTGTCTTGGGTGTTCGAATATCCGAAGGGAGTTGCTCGTCATATCCAGCAGCCGATCGTCGAAAACGTTTGAGCATTTTCGTTTCCATGTTTTGCAGAGACCCCGTCGACGGGTGAAGAAACTAGGTGGCCATGTAAGCGCATCGTTTAAACTGACTCCAACGCACGTCGAAGGTACCTTTTCGTTTTTGTCGACCATCTTCTGCACAATGCGTTCCACGCTCTCGAATTCGGGACACATGCTGGTGCAAGTGCCAATCGGGGTGATGGCTTGATTTAACGAGGTGGGCTGGTTGGGGTCCGCCATCTGTCCATCTTTGATGGCCTTCTGTCGTCGTTTCGCCCGATCGACTTTGAGCTGTAGTATTTATGAGATAGTCTGTCACGCACGGCTGCGGAATTTGCTAAGGAGGGGATCGCTGACCTGCTCGTAGCGCTCGTGGTAATGATTCAGAACCGACGCATCCTCCACAGGCACGGATTCTCCTATTCCTCCACCCATGGTATTCGCTTGAACCGATTTCGACGCGCCGTTGGTGGGATTAGACGTCGCGACGCCATTTGGGACAACGGGAAAGGAGGGTTTTTGATGCGCAGCCTGTCCGCCAAAGAGAGACGAGAAAGATTGTTTCTGGTTCAACTGAGCGAACGGCGAATTAACCGAGCCTGACGTAGATGACCCGGCAGCAGTGTGCGATGTGCTGGTGGTCGACCCAGAAACAGCGGCGCCACGGCCTCGAGCTGACCGCGCACCGGAGCCTCGCCCACGACCACGAAACTTCGATTGCTGCGGGGTATTGGAGCCCTTGGTCTGAAAGGGCGCCGAGCGCGCATTGAGTGTGCTGCCACGCCCGCGTCCAGGCGTGCCTGTTGCCCCGGCTTTCTGGCCACGGCCAGCAAACGGGTTGAACGGGGTGGCCATCCTATCCGCGGCAGCGGAAGAGAGTGGACAGGCCGCGTCCTCCTGTTTCAACACTCCACCTTGCAAGATACCTTCAGCGCGTGTTGTCTTGGGTTGTTTCCTATGGCAAAATTCCGAGCGGAAATGGGTCCGGACGACGGGATTGAGGGCAGAGAGATCTGAAGCGCTGTTTGATCGAGAACAATTCGCCGAGGCGAAAACAAAGAAGTCAGCCCATGCTGTTCAAACCAGGCAGCTCGTGTTTCCAACAGGTCGCTCGACCAAGGATTTGGGGGGAGGGGAGGCGCACGTCAGGTGGCGGTGAACGGCCTGCGCGGTCGTGTTAGAAGCGGCAAGGGGATAGGTGAACGCGACCGGGATGGATGACCACCATCCAGTGGAACCGGGTAAGATGCGGGTGGTTGAGAGCGACGTTGTTGAAGGGAAAGATGATGTCGGGCCGGTTCGAGCTTACGGGTCCACTTATGGCTAGCCGCGCGCCAGCGCTTAGTGTTGGACTATACAATGGAAAAGTGAATTGACAATAGGACCATTTCTACGAACCATGAGAAAAGGGCATTTCCAGAAACAAATTCGTTATCATAAATATCTACCAAACAATAATTTATCCACAAAGCCTACTCGGACGATCCCGAGAAAAGCATGTATATGTTCAACAAGCAGAGGATACCAACAGGACCAACGAGAGACAAGAAAGTAAATAGGGATCAGTCCTTACTTCAGATAGACCACCGTCAAGCAAAAACGAAAAACAATCAAAGAGAGTAAAGCCTCCCAAGGTATTTTGAAGGGAAAAGGAACAAAGGGGGAAAAAAAAAAGAATCTGCCCAGCACCTCTTTAGACGACACCGTCCGTTTTTTTATCCCGCACAGAGAAACAAGAACTCCAAGGCCCAGGCCATTGTACGAGCGCAAAGCTTCTCGAGCTAATCAGAGCCATCAGTCATATATATTCGTAAGATCCATGCCACATTTTTCGGAGTCGATTCGTTCATTGCCTGTCAATCGGGCTCAGCCCGTCCGTTGACGTATTTTTCCAATCTTTTTGGGAAGATTGTTCTCACGCCTGATGAGACAGCGGCATCCCGTGGGGATGACCAAGAGAGCCCGTGCGGAAGGGAAGCGCTCTTTGATCCATGGGAGCATGAGCGTGGTGGGACGACATGTCGTGCAGCTGGGCAGGCGAGGCCATGTGCATGTGGTAGGGCATTGCCGGCGGCGGAAGTGCATGACCGGAGCCCGGGGTCCCATAGTCGATGGGGCTGAAAATGTTCTGGCGGAAGGTCGGTGTCGTCCACTGGTCATATTGGCCGGTGCGTTGAAGCTCAGGCGTGGAATTTGGGAAGGGATTGGTGGCAGGATAGTCGAAGACCGATGACTCGTGCGGGCTGATCATCTCCGCACTCACGGGAGTGCTGAGCATGGCCTGGGACGAGAAGGAGTCGGCGTAATGGGGAGGCGTGGTGTAGAACGCACGATCATGTCGGCCAGCGCTCTCGAAGCTGAGCGGCTCCGGGACAGAGAAGATGTGGCGGTCATTACCCGGGATATGACGAGCGGACATGGTGTCAATATGTGTTGTGAGCGGTGCAGATGCCTGCTCGATCGATGACGCCGGCGACAACAGCCCTTCTTCGACATGCTCTGGCTCTTCGATGACTGAAGAGGGAGCCTCGCCGGACTCTTCGTCTTCGTCGCCCTTGGGACTAGGTCCACGGTTCATGACATAGACAACCATGTTGGCATCTGAGCACAGATTAGTTTAGGCCCACGGCAAGCAACCGCGTGGTACATACCAACTTCGCCGCGCTCAAAGCGCTCTTCCATCTTCCGTACCCGGAGGATCTCATAGATGATTTCGACATGCGAAGGGTGCTTCAGGCTGCGCTTGGTGTCGCCTGCGACTTCCTTCAATTTGTCGGCAGTGATACCATGATTGCCGAGCTTGCGGACAATGTGAAGCAGAAGTTCAATGCGATCTATGTTCACGTTAGATTGCGCCGAGGAGTGGATAGAAATAGGGGGAGACGTACACTCTTTCCTCAAGTGGTCGGGCTCCTTGTGCATAACACCCGGGGGCCACCATTCGGGCTTGGTCTTTTCAGGGTTGCCGGTTGTTCCGGGAGCTGATCCTGGGGGAGGCTTGCCCCCATTGTAAGGGTGTCTCACCTGCTTGCGAGGCTCGATAAACTTGATAAAGGCCTTGGCAACCATGCGGCAGTTGAGCTGCTGGAAGTGCTTGAGTGCGCCCTCGTAGTATCCGAGGACCTTTTGGGTGTCACCGACGCGAAGGGGGACCATCTCTGACGATCCATGAGAGGAAAAGTCCTCACTATCGGATACCTGCTCAGGCAGGCGTTCAACGGAGGGGGAGGAGCTGTGATAATCTCCCTTGCGGCGCCTCACCCGGCGAGGTGATGCTTCCAAAGTGCCTGTTTGAGCAGTCCGGTTAGCCAGGACTCTGCAACCAAGCGATTGTGGGGACTACACTTACGGCGAACAGGCTGTTGGTAACCAATTCGTTCACCCAGAATTTCCAAGAAATTCTGGCGGACCTCCGGAGTGAAGATGGTCGAGTTCTGCTCCTTGATGGATGCAGACTCGTCGACCTTCAACTTGCCCTCGTGGTCGAGGTAGATGAGAGCGTAGTGAGCATAGGGAAGACAAAATGATGGGCGCGAAGATGCCATCATGGGCTGCAGGTGCTGGATGGTTAGCCTCAGTAGCCTAGAGCGTGTCCTGAAGGCAGACTCACTGGAGCAACATCCCAGCCAGGTGGGCCGTCATGGAGGCTCGAGGCAGACCGCTTCATGCCTGCTGCGGGAGATGGTTTACTGTAAACCATTTTGTTGCTAGAGCAAAAGAGATGCTCGTTGGCGATCTCTAGATCTGTGGCACAACTGAAATTGATGGCGGAGCGATAATCATCAAACAAGAGAACACGGCCTCTGAGAAGAACACCGTTCTCTTTATAGAACAGAGATCCACTGGCGGGAGATGGAGCAGGTTCAGACTTGCTCTAGTGCACTTTGCAATGTCTAACGGCTGGTAGTCAGCATTCTGATACTCGGCGGCTTCCCAGAGGAGGACGGCCCGTTGAGACAAACGAGACGGGACGCAGGGTTCACATACAATGCTGGACAGGGAGACTGCAGCGAGATAGATGTTCGCAACCGACGACAGCAATGCAGGAACAAGAGGGAGGAGAGCTTCACTGGTTTGTGATCCCAACCCCAGGTAGGTGGCACAAAGTCGGGGTGGAATAGTTGGATACGCAATTGCCCAAACAAAGAGGAACCAGAACAGCGGGTCAGATGGAGGGACAAGAATTGAGAAGGATGGACCAGGGAGGAGAGGGGATGGGATCTGGGATTTAAAATAGAGATCGAATCTAGGCCGGACAGAACAAAAGCACAACCATCAAACACTGTGCCACCGAGCAGCATGGGTGATCCTTGAGCTTTCTGATCGAAATGCACCATTATGCAGTCGGACTGGCTTGTCCCGATCGAGCATTGATCCCTGTTCCGACTATTTTGCAGATCTTACTTGACATTACGGCTTGACAAGCCTGCTGGATCCCTAGTGTCATAAACCCCACCGACCGGGGTGGGGGGAATGGCTTCCGGAACGCCATGGACTGTCACTTGCTCTAGACTGTCCCTTGATCATCTCGGGATCGGGCGTCCATTGGCCCACATAGTCCGCATAGTTCCTCGGCTTTCTTTTCTATCTAGGTGGTTTCTTTGTTTGGGCGGGTGTTGTTTAGCCCTAAGAGGAGGACAAACTCGCCTCTCTGTTGCTTGACGGCGCCTCCGATCTGTAGCCTACGTAGACTAGACTGTCAGGCACAGCAATTCCTTTTTTAATTATTATTTTTTTTTTTTAAAAAAAAAAAAATCTATTTATCCTTGGCCGCACAGGCCCTGCCTTGCGTCGGGAAGGACCCACGGCCACGCTGTGTGGATAAATGTGGGTGCTATTCTTGCCATCGCAGATCAGTCCTCAGCATTCGGAGTTTCTGTGTGATGAGACGCATTGATTCGTCTTTAGGCAGATAATCTGGGGGAAGGTACTCCGCCGCCCATTGCTATCACTAGGCACAGCCATTGTTCGTGATCGGATCTGGCCGCGATGTGCCCCGGCGCTAGTTTGCAGTGGTCACCACCAATGAGACTCGCGTGGCGCCCCCCTGAGCCACTAGGCAAGTCAAAGCGGTTGCGCGGCCCATGATCCTGGATCCTGGAATAATATCGAGATAGAAGTGGCTCATACGCTTTTCTTCAGCTTCCGTCAGTCAACTGGCCAGTGCCGATCTGCGCTCTCAGAGCCTCTAACATGACAGGATCTGGGGTTTCGGCGACAGCGGATTTCAGCTGAACCAGAAGCAACTGACTGCCGTCATTGAACCCCTGAGGTCAGACCTCCCGAGGCAAAAGGACGAGGGGGGAGAATACAAGCAAATTGGGCATAAGCGATGGACACTAACTAACTGCGGAGCGAGTATCCGTAGGCGCGAATAGACAGAAGAAAAGACGGAGGCAGTACGCTCTAGCACAGATCGAGACGCCTGAAGCATTTCGCCTTGAAGCAGATCAGAAGCCAGTCACCAATGGATCGAATCCTCTATCCTACGCCGAGTTAGCCGCCGTACCTTTGCTCTACACCGATCCACCCTCTCGCCTGCCCGGCTGACAACAATTCCGCCGAGGGCGAAGCAAATGCTGCCCCTTGGTCTGTGCTGGATGAAAAATTACCGATGAAATGAAATCCAGACCCAAGAGACTGTCACCGCGTTAATCTCCCGTCCCGGGGTGAGGCTGGGTGGGAGGCTTGGGAGGGTAGCAAGGCAACTGGCCCAGTGCCGCATCGGGAACACTAGTTGAAATGTGATGTCGACATGCACCCGCCAGACACCGGATGTCTGGTCTCTGCGAATCTTCTGTTCGTCTGATCGCGAGGCTAGCCCCTCTCGAAGGTCATGCATGCGACGCTTTACCTCTCAGAGACGATCAATAGACCCATTGTAATGGTTTAGGGTTAGGTTGCGGGTGCGAGGCAGATCGCGTTTGAGTATTTGTCATTGTCTAAGAATTCCCGATCAGATAGCCAACATGCTATACTCTTCAGAGCCAGATTAATTATCCAACGAAGCACACTATCAACAACGGTCTAACACCGGATCATGCTCATTTCCACTAGGGGGGATTATCTTTGTTTGACATTCCTTTGTGCTCGACCGTTCTTCCTGGCCCCAAATTGCTTTTTCGGGTATTATTGTAAGCGTCAGGCCGCCGTTGGGATATGACAGCTGCCCAACAAGCAAATTAAACAACGGAGGCGAGAATGGTCCGTCATGTTTACGCCATCCCGGTGAAAGGGCGATCATTTACTTTTCAAGTAGGCCTAGACTTCAAAGACGGGGGATCAAGAGTGATTTGCTTCCAATAGTAGTGAATCGTGTATTCCGCATTGACCCCTGCCACACTATTGCTATCAAGGAGGGCAAGCAATCAAGCAAGCAAAAAAAGAAGTACAACGTGGGATGGTTCGCAGCTTCTCGAGGCCATCACCGCTACAGGGGCTTATGAAAGGGACTGACAGCTAGATGGCAGGGTTGATCTGCATATACAGATGCAGGGAAGCGCACAACAGACCCAGAAAGAAGCCCGTTGTGGTTCCCAACAATCCCAATAAACACTTGATGGCAGGGCTTTGCGACTGGGTTCGAGGTGGATCGCCGTGGGCAAACACCGGAGTTGCAGATGGCCGTTGCCCATAACAGCACCAGTTATTACCCGGTCGGCCGCTTTTGCCGCCATGGACAGAAAACAGAAAGGGTTACGGAGATGTTCGGAAATCGGAGATCTCTGTCACCCTGAAACTCAGGAATGAAACTTGGCGTTGAAGAGTAGCATTTGATAGTGCCGTATAGTTCCTCGGAGCTATATTCCAAATAGGCGTTATGACAGGTGAGCACTGACACTTGGGGGTGGAATGGCGTATGGGCACTGGAATGCCCCCTAGTAGTGTCTGGGATTGCTGCATAAGATCCTCAATTGGGTAAACTGAGAAGTTTTCAATTTCGCCGTGGATCTGCAAGTGATGTCTGTGCCCGAGTCACTCTCCACTCCTGGAACGCTCGAGAATTCATCGGTTGGTTACACTCTGAAGTGGCTGTATACATAAAGCAGGGCTTGGTACTTTGGGAAAATTGCTTCATCAATCTTGTAGTCAGAATATTGGTTCTCGTATCGATCGAGAGACGGCTGGCGAGGACGACGTCTGATCGCAAGACACTCGCCAGAGACCCAATAGTTGACGCAATTTGTCTCCTGTGCACTGGCATCAACAGCCCAAAGTACGGAGGGGGCGGGCTCCTCTCATGATCAACGATCGATCGGATGGTTAGGAGGTTAGGCGACGGAAGACGGGAAGGAAGCAGAGACGGGATAACGATATCCATGTTGTCGTCGTATTCCACAAAATGTCATATACTTTATTTGAATCTTCGGGACATCAAAGCGCAGGCCAGCGCACAGTCCCATGCAGAGGCGAACAGCCGCAGGCACGATCGATCAATGATGCACGGCGATCGAACGCTCATCGGACCGACAAACACTGGTGTTGCGTCATGCAGCGGCCCTTGTTCGGGGGATGGAGTCGCCGAACCCGCGAGTATCTAGCCGAGGGCCAGGGGTTCAGGGTTCATGGTCATCTGGACTGATGCGCGTAGTGGCAGCCCCGGCCCACACTTGTACTTTGGTTCTCGGGACTGTGGTTGGCTGACGGGCAAAGCTTTCAAGCCTAGACCCGCCCCGGTCCTGGGTAGGCGGCCCGGGGATGACGGTCCGGCAGACTAAAGCTGTCAGACTCCACTTATGGCATAGTGTCATGGGGCCCGGTCCCAATGGGAAGGTCAAGGTTGGCAATCATTCGAAAGACTGGCCAGGTACCATTTGGATGGCGGGCTGTTTCAGTAGGCGATGGGGGCGGTCGGCCGGTCTACTGTATATGGAAGGGGGGGAACGAGATAAAGGGGCAAGCACAATGGTTTAGTTGTCCTTCCAGAAAAAAACATCGTTGTGTTGGGTTGGGTCTGGGACGGGCCGAGTACGTACCGCAATTCTCGCATTTTGGATACCTAGTTAGCCCTAACCCAACGACTGCACCTCTCCACACTTGTTTCCTACCCGCTTCCTTCCCGGCGCTGGTGCTTGCATGCAGGCAGTCTTGCCGCCCTGGCGGATTGGCTTGCTTTGGAATCTACATAGTCGTACAGCAGCAGATGCAAGATTGGTTTCTGCAGTTTTTCAGGGCCGAGGCACGGCGTTCTTAGAGGCCAATGGCAGTTGGAAGGATGCTGCTAGTCTCGTACAGCGTACCCTCCTTCAACAAAAAAACTACCCGATAGCTGCAAAGATTATCTACCAGACGGGCCTTTTGGCACCGCATTGTCCGCGCTTGCCGAAAATTCGATATCACATCGAAGTCACCATATACTTGATTCTCTACAGTAGTTCAGCAAGTTGTTCTCGTTCTTGTCCCTTTGCATTTCGATGTGGGGTCTGTCGTCAGGTGGAGCCTGGGTTCAGTGATCGCCTGGCCTAGTAGCTCCAAGACAACCAATAGCTCCAACCTTGTGTTGCCCCTCCCTTTCGGAGGAAAAGTCCGCTGTTCTCTGTGTAACGTGGCCGTTAATTGTTCGCATTGTACTTGGCACGTCAACCACGCGAGTCGGGGTATTAAAGATCAAATCGATGTTCATGCATTCTCACCAAATCGAAAGTAGCAGAAACCATTGAAAAAGGAAAGGATTGCGATGAGATCATGTATTGCTCATCACCGAGGATCACCTACCCAGCTACCAGGATACGCTCGATTGGGGGTGTGGCTTGACTCGTCCCAGGGCAGTGGAAGCCCTGAGCACAATCGCCGTACCTATGTACACTTTTATCTCGGCTTCTCACGAACCACCCAGCTAGCGATGCAGCTAGTTAATTCTGTGGTATCCTCCATTTCCCAGAACTCCAATTTCCCAGTCAGAAATAACGTGGCCCGTCGCTGGCAAAACTCTTACGATCGCATGCATGCACTCACTTAGTGTTGGAGATGACTGCGGGCCAGGGCGAACGCCCCCACCAGGCCCGCTCCGGCGTGGGCGAGAGATTCCCCGGCCCAATACCATGCAGGCCCAGAAACTCTGGAGAATTCCAGACACGGAGATATTTCCTAAAATAGCGACTCTCGATCGTCCCTGGCGGAGATCTTGCGTCCGTGCTCTCGATCGATGTGGCTGATACTATTCTTCCAGTTGTCATTGTGCTTGAAAAGATCGCCCGGGTGTACACAATGCACACATCTTTTTCTGATATCTAATATCTCAACCCAATGGGCGTCTGTTCCGGTCGTGGGAACATCTGCTTTGTCTTTTCTATTCCCGGGAATATGCGCTCCACGCGGTCGATCTGTGGCTGGGGCCAACTACCCTATGGGGGGTGGATGTGACCTAATCAGCCATGACTTTACATCCATCCCACTACTCCGTACCCACCCCCTCTTTCCTCTTCTTTCTTTTTCTTCCGTGTCAGACGTGGAGATACCGAAGGTGGGGTGACCCTCTCTTCGGTGACCCTCTCTTCGGGAACCACTTCACGTAAAGCCCGAACTGCTAGACGCAAGGCACTGCCAGCGACACACCAACGGAAGAGAGATCGGGCTTTCTATCCTGCAGCCCCCGGTCGACGATCAGGGCCCTATTCCCTCTTCTGCTCGTTCTCCGAAGCCCGAGTCCAAGCGCCGGATCACATCCGCACTCCTCCCCGACCCGCCGTCCTGGTTCAGAGAGATCTGGAGGATGCAAGTCAGTGTAGAAACACTTTCTGATCAGATGCAGTACTGAAATGTGTAAAGCAGATTCTCGCAGGAGATAGTGGATTTTGATGCAGCGCTGCGAACTGTGATCCTGTTGCGCTCCCCAGGGCTGAGCGGGTCCTCCATCCAAGCTGCATTGAAATCCGATCTAGGAAGAACAGAAGTGCGCCGCTGACAGACGTGGATCACTTGGTTGGTTCGGTCCGGGCCATGCAGCTTTTGAATCCCGCGCTCCACCTGCTTGCTCTAGCCATGTAATGTAGAGAATACTACCGAGCCGGTGTGCAACCCATACAGCAAGCGAAACCTGATTTGGAGATCGGAAAGGCAAGAGCCTGGCTGGAACATTGCTCGCTCGAAGGCTTGTACAAAAGACCGCGGATCGTATATCTATACTGCACCGATATTACAACCCTGTACCGATTCTCGCGGCGAGTTGGAGGGAACCCGAAAGTCAACCGCAAAACAAGGTTCTTGGAAGGATTGATCCGGCAAAATATTTTTCGGGCTTCCTCGGGGGTGTGACATTCATCTAGAAAGCTAAGATGATCAACTCTATTCCAGGGTCCGGTGTATGCCAGACCCGATCATGATGGAGGGGGGGGGGGGGAAGGAGGAGGATCCAGCCATCTGACTCGACGAGGATGTGCCATGATCTCGTCCAGGATGTAGGGCGATCGGATCTAGAGCCTGGGCCTTCTGATCTGATCTGAGAGGCATTATTGTGGCGTGATTGGCGCATCGAGTGACAATGACCTTGTTCTCCATGACGGCTGGAAGGATTGCAATAATTCCCCGGCCCGCACCTTCCTTGAGCATACTTTGCTGTCACTTAGCCGACGTCGTCCTCGACTTGACCTGCGGGAATGGAGCTCGAGCCTCTTTTTCTATCCCCTCCTGTTACATGCACTCCCTTGCCTGCGTAGCTGAAACGAACATCATCCCAGAGATTGCATCCGCGGTCCAATCATCTCAATCGCAGAGCACAGATGGGGAAACTATGCAAGTCACATTGCAAAAATCAAGGCGGGCTTCATGCCATGCGAGATCTGATAGATTTGACTTGTATACTCTACTTCACTTACCCCTTGGAGACCAGGGGTACGATTCACTCAGATCCGTCACTCGGGGATGGAGGCAAAGGCTATCTCCCACTTTTTTTTTGCAATGACATCAGGCTGGGCCTGCTCGCCTGGGGAAGGGGGGGCTGGATTGTACATTGCAGGACGCATGTACGGTGTGTACTCCAGGCCGCACAAGATGCGTGGCAATGTTCCGCATACTTTTGTTTCCAGCAAGGAGTGAATACACCGGGGCGGCCACTATTTGATTCTCACATATGCCACGATGTCGACATACAGAGCTGATCTTGACGTGCTGGCCCAGCAAAGACCCGGGGGGTGGGAGTGGCGGGTGAGGACTTGGTTGGGCTACGGCCTCCGGTACTCACTCTGGCTGCCTACTTCAGTGAAGCCATATCGAATTACGCCTGAAACGACCCTCTTTTTTGAGCGAAAAACAGTGTCTGGATTGTCAGACAGGAGTGACTATGCAGTTGAACAGGCGGTGTCGAGGGTAACCGCGAACAGACGCCGTGGCAGCGTTCACCGCTACAAAAATAACGGCTTGATGCCCAATTGCCGAAGATGAAAGCTGTCACCGCCACGTTCCCTCAGCACTTGCAGAAACAGAAACGGGGATTGAAAAGAGTCAAGATATACCCTGATGTCATTCAGTATATGCAGCCTTGGGATTTCTTTCTAACTACACTGTACGTGGTATGTACAATATCCAAAACAAACAACTCGCTGCACTATCTCGATCAGAACAAGGAAAACAAACTTAAAGACTTTTTTCTTTTCTCGCGCAAATAGCTCAACCATGCGGCACTGGTTCGAAGGAAGCCTGAAACACCGGAGGCTCCGTGGCGCGACATTTTTGTTGAGGACCGATTTTCTCCTTCTCCTTTTCTTTTTTCGTCGCCTTTGATCCAGGGGATCCCCTGCAATTGCGTTCAACAATTTTGCCTTGACATGCGCTGAGTATGCACAGACGCCCGCGCCACGCCCAGGCACCTGAAAACGGCCAGACCAGAGGCGTGGTCCATGCAGGCAGCGTTGACATTGAACAATCAGGATCCAGAGTTGGCCCCGGTGACTCGGGGCTTCCGGGCCACTCATGTTGGCGTGTTGAGACTTCAGTCATCAACGGGCTGGCTGAGCACTCCTGTCATGTCCTTGAATACGCAGGGACTGACCGAACCATTACCACTGATTGGATTTTACGCAATGTGCGGGGAGGCGATCAGGCCGTCGCTGTCAAGCAAACCAGCTTCCTTAGCGAGCTCGTAAAAGAAGCCCCCTCGCTTGATCAGCTCTGCCGGCGTGTCAAACTCCGCCACTCGACCCTTGTCCAGCACGACGATTCGATCAGAGTCGATGATCGTATTAATACGGTGCGCAATCGTGATGATGGTGCGGTCTTGGAAGATGCTGCTGCGGAGGGTCCGCTGAAGCAACGCATCCGTCTCCACATCGACAGCCGCCTAGAATTGACCATCCTTGTCAGCCAACGTTGCCACCTGGGGCGAAAAGCGGAAAGGGGGAATCTTACTGTTGCCTCGTCTAGGACCAGGATATTGCTAGGTGTTAACAGTGCCCGCGCGAGGGACACCAGCTGCCGTTGACCTTGACTCAGGTTGGAGCCTATTTTGCTTCAGGTCAGAAACCGGTTTCAAAGTGGACAGAACATCAGGTATTCACTAACCTCCCTCTTGGATCTGAGCATCCAGTTGGCCCTCCATACCGGAGACGTGCTCCTTCAATCTTGCATGGTCTGGAAATTTCAAGTTCGTTAGGAAATCTTTCATCTCATAGAAATCACACCCCAACGTACCTAGCACGCTCCAGAGCTCGGTGTCGTCGTGAACATGACGAGGATCCAAATTGTCGCGCAGAGTACCCTCAAACATAGCCGGATCTTGGGGAATAATGGCTAGGCGTCCACGAAGGTCAAACAAGCCAATTGTACCAACGTCAAGTCCGTCAATACTGTAACCATATTAGCACTAGATATAGTTTCGGCAATTGAATCGAGGCTTACCTGATGCTACCACTGTCAGCTTCAATGATCCGGAACAAAGCCAGCGTAAGAGAGCTCTTTCCAGCACCCGTCCGACCAACAACACCGATCTTTTCATGTGGCTTGATGTCAAGATTGATATCCTTGAGCACCAGATCCAGCCCAGCACGATAACGGGTGCTGTAGTCCTTGAAAGAGACAGCACCCTGTCCCGGCCAGCCGATGGCAGGGCGGCGCTTGAAGATCACCTCTGGTGCTTCGCTGGGGAGGCTTGCGTACTCGAGCACTCGTTCGACGGACACGATGTTAGTCTCGACCTCCACAGTCTGGCGGACGATCCAATTCAGTGACTGCGTGATCTGGAGCGCATAAGACATGGCCAGACCAACCATGCCAGCGGAAAGACCGCCGCCAGTTGCCACAGAGGTGATGGCAAGCCCGGCGGACGCCAGGATGATAACGGAGCCGATGAATTCAAGGCGAACCGCGAGCCACCGGTTAGCACTGATGGACGGGAAATACGCCCGTAGGTTGGCATCCATACGCCACTCATTCTCCAGCGCGAAACGGTTCTCCTGTCGATAGGCACGAATGGTCGAGATACCCCCCAACGATTCCTGGAAGTGGGCATAGATCGGACTCCGAGTGACACTATCAAGACGCTTCAACTCGCGCGAGGTTCTCAGGTAGTATTTCTGGTAGCTCAGGTAAACCCAGCTCAGCGGAATGACTAGGAGTAAAAAGGCGGGAGTCGAGGTAGCAATGACGACCATCGTGAAGATAGCGCGAGCAGAGTTGGCAAAGAGCATGTTGAACGTGCGAGCAAGCACCTCATCAACTCGGTAGATATCGCTAGAAAAGCGGTTGAGAATTCGACCAGACGGCGTCGTCTCAAAGAAGCTCATGGGAGAGCGGAAGATGGCGAATGCCATGCGCTCATGCAGTTTACGAGATGCCTCGATCGAGCAGAAAATCCACAGGATGAGGTTCTGGAAAATAACCAAGACGGACGCGCCCAGACCAAAGGCGAGATAGACGCCAATGAACTTGCCCACGTCATCATTGGTCCCATGCGCTTCGTTCCACTCGGTCCAGTTTTTCAGCCAGAAGTTAGCAAGCACTTGAGACGTCTGCCCGGCCAGAAGGGCAAGCAAGTAGAAGGTAACTGCAACAAGGTTGCTTTCCTTGGCGTACTCGCCGTAAACGCTCCATTTGACCTTGCCCTGTTGCGACGTTTCTTGGGTTTGCTTGCTCTTGAGGATATTCTCTTCATCTCCCAATTTGCGTCTGGGGCCCTGCCAGCTCGCAGTGCTTGCACGTCGAAGAGTAACGGTACTGGTGCGTCGACGAGCATCAGCAGCCGCCCGAATGGGAACGAGAGCCCCGGGCTGCTCCACTTCTTCATCTGAGGCGTCATCTCCGTTTGCAATCACGGTCGTCGAGTCCGAACTGTCCAGCGGGCTGGCGAGACCATCCTCGGAGCCGCTGGCATCGCCGTCATCCTCCGGCTCAGCCATCGTAGTACGGACAAGATTAGCGATTTCGCCCTTCATTGCCAACAGCTGTTCGTACGTGCCCTTCTCAATGATGGTCTTGTCGCGCAACAACCCAATAAAGTCCGCCTCTTTCAGAACAGTGATAGCATTGGTCGCGAGAATTCTGGTCTTGCCGTTAAGCAGACCACCCGAGCCAAGCACTTTGTTGATGATATGACGGCCGACATGCTGATCCACTGCCGAGAGAACATCGTCAAGAAGATAAACGTCAGCCCGAGCGTAGACAGCCCGAGCGAGTGTCAGTCGTGCTTTCTGTCCTCCTGAAAGTGAGATGCCTCGCTCGCCGACCTCTGTCTGATCTCCATCAGGCATGATCTTGAAGTCGTCAAGCAGGGCACAGGCCTCAACAGTGAGGTCGTAGAAAGACGGGTCCCAGCGGTGACCAAAAACAATATTCTCTCGAATGCTGGCATTCATCACCCACGGTGACTGTGCAACGTATGCAATACGGCCCCGGACAACCACTTCACCGCGCGTCTTCCACAGATCACCGAGTAATGCTTGGAGCAGCGAAGACTTGCCGGACCCAACGCGACCGACGATACAGCTGAGCTCGCCCTTGCGCGCGCTCAGGTCAATGTTCTTGAGAACATCTTCACCTGTATAGCGATTCCAGGTGAATGAAGCGTCGCGAATACGGACCGACTCATCACCCAGATGCGCCACAGCGTCTTGGAAGAGAACAGAGTCGGTCTGCAACTCCTCCGCAGTGAAGTAATCCGTCAGCCGATTCACAGCGACAGAAGCCTCAATGATTGACGTGATCACCATGGGCAGAATTGAAAGCGGGAAAGTGAGTAGATTGAAAAGGGTCAGAGCCGGGAAGACGATCTCGGTGGTCAAGGGGCGATCACTGGTTAAGACGAAGACCGTAAAGGTTGAGCAGGACACCAAGAAAGGCGTCGACTGCCAAGTGAAATTGGCAATGGACTGGGTGGCACCAATTTTCCGGAGAGTGTTGAGTTCCAAATCGTTTCGAATGTGGCTGAGCTTGTTCATGAAAGCGGTGTTCCAAGCGTAAAGCTTGATGCTCTTGATGTTATTCAGGATCTCGGTCATCAATCTTGTCCGTGAGTCCTTGTTCTTCATCTGGATAATCTGGAGTTTCTTCATCAACCGCGCAATGACGCCATTCAGCGGAATCATGAGAATCATGACTCCGACACCGGCAAACATGCTCATACCAACAAGCTGGTAGAGGGACACCATGCACAGTACGATTTGGAACGGGGCGGACAATAACTGGGTACCAAACTGTGTCAAATCCGCCAGGCGCTGTTGGTCAACAGCCATATGGTTGACAATATCGCCAGTTGTCTTTATTAGGCGACCCTCATTGGACAGCCGCAATGACTTGGCATAGATAAGAGCGGTCAAAGCCGACTTGACTCGCATCCCAGTGTCAAAGGCTCGCTGGAAGTACTGATGGAGACACATCGTCTGACAGATCGAGACGAGAAACATGGCCAGGGCAATTGCAACACCTCTCATCACCGGTTGCGGATCCGGGTGGCGATACGAATCGATGAAGCTAATCAGAAGCCGAAGGAGCTGTGGCTGAACAAAGGCGAGCATGTCGCTCCCCGATTTGATCATGGCACCACGAGCGTAGGGACCACTGAATGCTCGGAAAAGCGCAATCCATAGAGACGGCTTCTTCCGCTGCAGCTCTTCATCCCACGCCGCTTTCAAATCACCACCGGTGACACGGGTGGTATCACGATGCCGGAGATTCCACAGATCATCTTGGGTCAGATAGTTGGTGTATCCGAACTTCATCATAGGCGTCATCCATCCGAAGGTGAGGACGGAGAAGATGTCCGCATAGTTGTAAGGGCATTCGTCTTCATCGCCCAGGGCGTCATAGGCGCTTTGCTTCTTGGGAACAAAGTATTCCAGCACAAATTCAAGAAGCGCGAGCGCCAGACTGACGTTGATGCAAACAAAGTATGGGAGGTGGTGAAGGTACTCCTTCCGATCCACCTGCGACCGCAGCTTGATAGCGTAGGCGATGATGAAAAAGACCCAGTAGAACAGCACGACCCCATTGGGCTGTCGGCTGCGCCAATGTTCGAAGTATTGCACTGCATAGATCACGCCGAGCGAGGCGATCGTCACGATGGAGGACCAGAAGCGGAAGTCGGCCCAAAAGGTCGTTGGCTGTCGCTCGACTTGAATGGCGGCTTGCAGGGCGGTGGCGAAGATCAGAGTGCCGAGCACTGTCTACATGATTTTTGGTAATCAGCAATATGAACCTTTTCGAAGCAAGGGAATGCACTGACCAGCTTGGCATAGAAATGCCAGTCCTTGGCCACCGGCTGGGGAATGCGTTTCCGCAACAAGAGCCACAGCGCACCGGCACCACCAATCACTCCCCAGACCGCCACGAGGGTCACGATCACGTCAAGAAAGCATGGCGTCAGGTCAAACCTCGATGAGCTGAGGGGGCCCCAGCCCTCGGGATCGGAGCAGAAGGGCTGTCGCTGGCGGGGTCCGAGTGCCGATCCAGGGCGCGAATGCTCGAGGAATCCCGGGTGGGCACCCTCGAGCACCACCTGGGAACTGCCATCCAACATTTTTTCGTAGCAGCCAATCGGTCCTTGGGCGCAGAAGGATGAGAGAAGAAAGGTTCGAGCTGCTCCAGGATGGTGGATGAGCTGACTAACGGCCTTAGCTCCGAACCAGAAGCCGAAGCCGGCGCGCTTAACCGCATTTGGTGGCGCTTAGAAATCAGGACGCCGCCAGTGGTGAGCGGCTGGATACAAGTATGAGAGTGACCATGAGCCTAGTCAGACCAAGAAAGGGCTTGTGTCACAGAGAATCTCGGATGAACCAGTGGGGCAAATCGAGAACCGGTCGTACGTGAATACAGTCCGGCGAAGGTATCTATTTCGTCATACAGATATCATGCTAGATGTGCATGATTATTAGGGAACTGGTATGTTGAATGGAGGTGTAATAAAAGCTGTCTTGCAAGTAACTAAGAGCTGACCAAGATACATACACGTGATAGGAACGTCGGACCGCAACATGGGAGTCCTTTTCAAAGTCATGACCAGAACAAAACTAGTAACTTCTATAAGTTACCAGTAGTTAAACACGCCAACATAGCCTTAATCCGCTACTTCTATCTTTTCTGGGAGAGCGAGCAGATTTGGTGGCCACGGTACAGACAGTTGTTGCACTTTTCTCCAAAACGCCAGAGACACAGTCGTCCAGCTGCGTGTCGTTTACACGAGGCACAACGACATTTCTTTGGGATCTTGGACACTCCACGGGCATCCCCGATTTCTCCGAGGTGTTGTATCAACAGGCTGTTCTGTCGAGCCCGATTGGTAGAAGCAGCAGTAATTTGGCTCAAATATCCAGACCTCGAAGACCACGGGAGGTGTGAAGTCGAAAAGGTTGGGGCATCAACTCTGTAGCAGACACGTTGCAATCCACCGTGGTGATCTTGTTCTGTTCGACTGATTTGAGATCCTTGGGTTGAGTGTCAATTAATTCTCTCTGTTTTCTTTGTTGATCAGAATCGACTTCTCCAGTCCAAGAGGGATCAAGGTTCCGTTTCAGCGTCTTTGAGAAGTAAGAAGGACACAGCTGGAAGAGGAGCCATATTGGCGATATATAGAGATGGAGAGTGGAGGGTGGATCAGAGTGGTGTGGAGAGAAGAGAAGAAGAGGAAGTGAGGGGGCTGCTCAGTTATATATCTGTTGACCGGCCTAGATGTTTGCATGTTTGCACCACCACAATGCCAATGGATTGTTTGCTATTCGCTGTTCTTGTTTGCCAGTAGTTCAAAGAGTTGATTCATGGAGTCAGAGTGACTATTCACTTTCGTGAGGCTGGGAAACATGAGTCCAGGCAAACGCTGTATATGCACTGTTATACTGAGGTTCAAGTGATAAGTCGAGTTCCAATCATCAATCTGAGCAGGCTTTCAGGATCAATCTCGTTCAATTATCAATTCTACTGGGTGTTATAACTGCCTTCTTTGCTTTTACTCTCTTCTTCCGGGTTGCTAGGTCTCCCTCCGATGACTTTGGGTGCCAGTTCCGTCGGGGTTGACCCGTCGGAAGAGGTTGCTTTTTCCCGACTCTTTTAAGTTGGCCGTCATCCCGACGGAACATCGCTCGACCCAGAGGACCCGCCCCCCCGGAATCGCTCTGACTGGTTCAAATGCTGTCGCATCACCACTTAAAATCGACGGCTGTCCGGCTGTAATTTCAACCATTTATGGAACCATCCGTTGACGATGATTCCGAGTGGGTCCTCGGCAGACAAGATGGGAATCTTTTTTCCATTACGCTATCACTTACCCGCACTATATAATCCGTATCCATGTCGGCTGTTTGCCTGTGAGCGAATCTCGAATCCCCTTCGGTGGCTGAGCGGTTGCAACAAGTCCAGATGTCGACCTTGACGGCCGCCGAGTCCTTCCACCAACATGATCGCCGGACTTCCTCTTCCTCCGCATCGAACGTGAGTGGAGCGGAGCTGCACGTAAGACCGACCCAACAAGATGAAGAACCCGAAGCGTTGGCGCCGATTGAAACTTCTCAGTCGGCCGTCTCGCCTCCGAAACAACTATGGAGAGAAATGGCCTTCGTGGGGGTCGTCTGCCTGGCGCAATTCATGACCCAGGCCGGCCTGAGCATGTCCATCGCTCCCGTGAATATTATTGGGAAGACTTTCGGCACGTCCACCCCCGGCGAACTGAGTTGGTTCGCGGCCGCATACAGTTTGTCGGTCGGCACGTTCATTCTGATGGCCGGGCGCATGGGCGATGTCTTTGGCCATCGTCTGATGTTCATCATCGGCTTCTGCTGGTTTGGGCTGTGGTCGCTTCTGGCCGGGTTTAGTGTGTGGTCTAACCAGATGTTTTTCGATTGCTGCCGTGCCTTCCAGGGGATTGGTCCGGCCATGCTACTGCCGAATGCCATCGCCATCCTCGGCCGCACGTATCCGCCGGGGTTGCGCAAGGAGATGATCTTTAGCTTCTTCGGTGCCACCGCCCCAAGCGGCTTCATCGTCGGCGGCGTTTTCTCCTCCATCTTCGCCGAGTTCGTCTGGTGGCCCTGGGGCTACTGGGTGATGGGAATAGTCTGCTTTGTTCTCGCCTTTCTCGGGCTGCTGGTCATTCCATACACACCTCCACCTCGGTTCAAGGATCAGATGCCGATCTGGATCCGTCTGGATCTTCTGGGAGGTGCCGCCGGCGTGGCCGCGCTGATCTTAATCAACTTCGCCTGGAACCAGTCCGCCCTCGTCGGCTGGCAGACCGTGTACACCTACGTTTTACTCATCGTCGGGTTTCTCCTCTTCGGCGTCTTCATCTGCATCGAACGCAAGGCCCGCTGTCCGCTTCTTCCTCCCGATGCCCTTAACAGCAATCTCGCCTGGGTGCTCGGGTGCATTGCCGCCGGCTGGTCGAGCTTCGGCATCATCATCTACTACTTTTACCAGTTCATGCTCAACGTCAAGGGGGACTCGCCCTTGCTCGTAACGGCGAAGTGGTGTGCCGCGTCCCCGTCAGGCGCCATTGCTGCCCTGACCACCGGCTTTCTCCTGGGAAAGCTACCACCCAGTGTCATCATGTTCTGTGCCATGTGCTTCTTCACTGCTGGGCAGGCCATCTTCGCGACTGTACCAGTGAACCAGACATACTGGGCACAGGCGTTCGTGACTAGCCTAATCACCTCGTGGGGAATGTACGTCCTCCTTCCGTCCCCCGACTGAAGTGAGAAAAACTAACACGAAGACAGGGATATGTCCTTCCCCTCCGGCACGCTCATTCTCAGCAACTCCATGCATCGCCATCAGCAAGGTCTCGCTGCGTCGCTTGTCACCACAGTCGTCAACTACTCCATCTCTCTCGGTCTCGGATTTGCAGGGACCGTCGAATCCAGAGTGAATAATGGTGGGAAGGACGCCCTGCGTGGATACCGGGGAGCTCTCTATCTGGGCATTGGATTCGCGGGGCTGGGCCTTGTCATCTCTGTTCTGTTCATGCTGAAGGATTGGAGAAGATATCGTCAGTCTAGGGCTAAATTGGGTGATAAAACTCCCTCTTAGCGTGAAACGAAGAGAGCTTTGATTGCATGGTAGGGAGTATTGGCTGCGAATGTATCTACCCATTAGGATATGCTGTTTCCTAGAGTATTATAGTATGCATTATGAGCGAGAAACTTTAGTTAACCAGTGTCTGTCTCTAATATACTCCACCGCCAGCACTTTCAAACGCAAAATTCTCCAGAATGCTCGGATCGACAAGATTCGCCAGCATCTCCACCCGAGTTGGATCCGGCTGCTGCTGCGGATCCTGGCTGAACAGCGAGAAAAAGAAGTTCTCATCATCCGGCTGTGATAGCAGGCTTGGATAACCCGCGTTTTGCGCTAGCATCAGGGGACTCTCGAAGGATAGGGATCGGGTAGCAGTAGTTTGGTCTGGCTGGTTAGATGATGAGAACTGCGCGGCTGAGGGGACTGCTGCTTGTCCTGGTATTGTGCCAGTTGGAAATGAAGGTATTAGACTCGTGGTGCCGTCGAGAAAAGACGTCGCGGCTCCCGTTAAGTCACTCGAGCTCTGAATTTGGTCTTGGAGATGAGAATGGGGCTTGCTTTGATAGCTGTTTTCTCCACTACGCTGACGCCGAGCGAGACATGTTCGCGCTACTTCGAGTACTTCGCGGATCATCTCGGCACACCGACGCGCCACAATGATGTTGTCCATGGATGAGAAGATCTCGAGCGATTTCTCGACATCTTCGAGGAGCTCGTCGTCCGGTAGGCCTGAGAAATTGGAGAGAATGAGGTGTAAAAGGATCATGGAGCCGTAAAGGGCGTAAATTGTGTTGTACCACCTTGAGTGTGTTAGCTTTCTTGTTGAGAAGGTGATGGATTCGAGAAACGGATATGTACTCACCATGTTCGAATATAGATGCGATGCATGAAGGACTCATACTGCATGTTAATACTAGTGCGAGCTGCATCCAGACATATATGGATATGCTCGAGGAACTTTTGAGACTCGGGGTTGGCGGCTGCGGCAACTTGAAACGGTCTGTGGATTAGGATTTGTGTGTTATAATATCCTGGTAGCATAGTATGTCAGCCAAACATTCAAGCTTGAGCAAGAGAGAATTCACGCACTCAGCCTCAATACAAGTTTCTGTTTGAACGCCCACTCGGAATCATTTAACCTACGCCTATCCACGTCCAGAAAACCGGGCAAGTCTTTCTTCCACTGCTGGAGCCGTCTTTCAAGTTGCATTGCCAATCGTGACTTTTCGCTCATGGACAGGCGCGTGGAGTGGTAGAGCTTGTGAGATGCCTCGGACATGATCTGCGCCAAAGCCACCATTACAGGGATCATGGCAACATCGTCATCTTCGGCGTCTGGGTCGGCAGTACCGGTGTAGTGCTGACGGATGTTATAAAATGGACTAATACAGATAGGCGGAAGGGAGAAAATACTTACTTTCAGCTGCGGAGGTGATATTTGGTAGTAGTCGAGGTCCTTCACGCTATCCAAACGTCCTGAAGAGCAACACATCTCTCTGCACGGTGAAAGTCAATACCGAGATCTATGAATATGCTGGAGTGTATCTCACATCTCATGGGAATATATACACCTATTAAAGTAGTTAGTCAGGAGACACAATATCAACAATGGGCCAACATACCACCATGTGCGCTTAGCCTCTCGCTTCGCACTGGGGGGCAATGAAGACAAGCCCGAGGCCAATCCAATAGCAACTGCTGTTCGAACCGCCAAACCACTATACATGTAGCAGCTGTGAGGTTGGAGTGAGTTCTGACGAAATACACTCTGCAAGGATCAATCAATAGTTGTAAAACACTGTATACATCATTCGGTACATACCAATAGCAAAAGAGCCTGAGCCGTCTCCAAACAACTACTTGCGAACAGATCACCCATCGCTTTCCTGGAGGCGTCAAAATAGAAATCTGCAAAGTCCATTGCTGTGATTTTGCCCGATGTTGAGCTTTTCAGAGTCTGAGCGGATTGTTGACAGAAAGGGTCCAGAAGAGAGATCTCATTGGGACTGGCGTTGACGGCACCCAAAGCAATGACGGCAAAATACAGTCCTCCAAACTTGGAAGGACCGCGAAAGAGCGCTTCACGTCTAAAAGCAGGCCGTGCCTCATTTTCACAGCGTCGCATAAAAGCTTCTTTGTCAAGCATCGGATGTATATAGTGCTTGTTGGTAAAGTAGCTGTGGATGAAGATCGTTTCAATTTCCAACTGCGCTTGATGCGGGAGATGACCAAACCCAGCTACCAAGCCTTTTTGTTCAGCTTTTTAGAGGGGGGTCGGTCAGCTATTTTAGAGACAACATGCTGAACCAGACTTTACCTTTACTTGTATTTGAATTGCCTCTCGAGCCATCACCATCGGACGGGTTTCGATATCCATCTTGGGATTGTGGCGAAGGATGACCGGTATAATCTGCGTTGTATAGCAGGTTTACTATAGAAAGCTGAGCTTTACTAGACATGGATCTCCTGCGACCGGACCCGAGATTGCCGTGAGGTGAAGATGGATGTGGCTGGTGAGCATTGTTATCTTGCCTGAAGTTCACATGGCGCTCGGGCGCGGAATTTGATTGATTAGAAGCTTTATTTTCTGCTTGGTTTTGTGCTCTGGCATAGAGGTTGCTGAGGAATGCCAGGTTCGATGAATTTCCGTAAAACTCGGTGCCATTGGTATGCAGATTCACTCCGCTGAGCCCATCCCGAGATGCAGAATCGCAGACCTCCGAGGTGTTTGCTGCTGTTAGTGCTTAGTTTTCCATCCTAGTAATCTTAGTGAGGTTAGAGACTCACGCGTGGGATTATCTTGATGGTCTGTCGAGGCGGTCGGCGTGTCTGATGTGATATTGACACCCTCGTTTGGATAGCCTATACGCGGACTGTCCCTCGTTACGAAATTTGGAGATCCATCCTGATGCGAGACTTGCAGAGTCGTATTCTGGAGAACCTCAGGCCATGGTGATTGGCGGCTGATAGCAGATTGACTGGACGCTTTAACGTTAGAGTCTTCGCCTACAGGCATGGCAAAAATCTCACCTTTGTTGGGCAGCCCTTGCAGCACGTTTTTGCTGAGCAGGGCGCGTAGTGGAATTAGGCTCATTGCTCGGGGATCGGTAGTAACAGTTAAACCCGTGGTCTGTAAACTCACATCAGTTGGTATCTCCTACATACCGTAAGATTGATCAGTTGCCAAAGGACACAAACATACATGCGCAATAGGAGCATGGCTGAGCTTGATCGCACTAGTTAGCATTAGTGGATTAGCCAGATATTTCAGACATCGATGCATGATTGAGCCCCTCTAGACGGAGACGTACCTTGGTCTTCCTAGCGCGACAGGTTTCGCAGGCCCGCGAGGCGCGGCGCACTCGACGGTGCGACGACCACTGCGACTTGGAATCGGGTGCATCCATAGAGTAATCCACAATTGATTGGGTCAGAGAGGCCGAATTGGCAGTTTATCGTATGACGAAGAGCACAAGGGATGTGGCCCAGACGGAACAGTTCGGTTGCCAAGCCTGGCCGCGCGATTTGCCGAACCCGATTGCCACCCAGTCTTTCTTGTTCTTCAGCTTCGCTAGAGATTTTGTGGGATCTGGGGAATGGTATAAACACTGAATGATGTGATTGCAGATGTGTGGAGTTTTCGACCGGACATTGGGCAGGTCTATCTATCTCGGTTATGAGGTCATGGCACATCTATACTTTTCTACGCCCGCCTCGCACCGCTTTTCTTGAATCGAAGTGTATTCTACTAGAAACAAAGAAATTGAATTTTTCAATCAGAGACCACTTCCGTAAATGGAAAAAAAAAAGACCTGCGATCATTCTGTGGACAAAACACGGTGAGTCTTTTCACTCAGATGGCGATACAACGAAGATCGACAGGCCCACGTTCCGACGGATGTCGCGGAGCTCCGACGGATTGAACAAGGCGGTCAATGAGCACCGCGAAACACGCTTTACGTCCACAACACCTCTTCCGGGGGTGATATGGGGATGCGGAGCCCACTTGCAGTCGGGACTGAGTCTAACGATCATTGCCGAGTCGAAGATGGCGACGTATAAAGACATGGTCGAGTGTCCCTCTTAGCTAGGAACGAGGCATAGCATGGCTCCGTAAGATATGTAAGGCGGTGGATATCCCGCCTATCGTTCGTCACCATCATCGTGGGGCACTTCCGACTTTCTCTTTCTTCCACCCCGCTAACCATGGCTGTAGACACAGCGCGCTTGGAAGAGCTTTTGAAGAGGCCTCTTTATGGTGCGCAGAAACATTCCCCGGTCTTTGAGCCTCCCCCCAACTAACCAATCGTAGTGTACGATTTGCCGCAGGAGCTTCTGGAAACCCTGTCCCCGAAGAATGCGAACCAACAACCCGTTGACGCCGAACAGCCCGAGCCAACCCCGATAGAGCCAGAGGTAGCGGCGCAAGAGGCTGCGATCGCAACTTCGACACAATGCTCTCTTTGCAGAGTGTCCTACCAGAACGTGCAGGAACAGCGCAGCCACGTCCGTTCGGATCACCACCGATATAACCTCAAAGCTCAACTCCGTGGGAATGCGCCGCTCGATGAGATTCAGTTTGTGAAAGCGGTTGGCGAGCTGGATGAGTCCATCTCCGGGTCGGAGTCATCGGAATCCGAGGACGAGGAGGCAGACGGTAGCGGAAATACAACCCTGGCGGCTCTATTGAAGAAACAGGCCAAGCTGTCGCAGGCGACCGAGGAGGAGACTGAACCTGCGGTAAAACGAGGATCTCCCAAACACCCGCTGTTCTGGCTGTCGAGCTCCAAGTTACCGTCGAATACGTCGCTGGGCGTCTACAGGACAATCTTCTCCGCGGTGGAGCAAGCCGAGCCCGATCATCTAGTGGATTCCCTGCGCAGAAAGCAGTTGGCTCCGATCAAGGCTCGCACCAACAATGCGAGCGCGCAGCAAGATACATCGGCGCTGAGCCCGCACATTTTTATGTGCATGATCGGTGGTGGCCACTTTGCTGCTATGCTCGTGTCGCTGGCCCCCGAGATTCACCGGAAACAAGGAGGCGTCGACGAGAGACAGGCCCGGGTGATTGCGCACAAGACTTTTCACCGCTACACGACACGCCGGAAACAAGGTGGCTCCCAATCAGCCAGTGACGCTTCACGGGGAGCCGCCCATTCGGCCGGTTCGAGTCTGCGACGATACAACGAGGCGGCGCTCGAGAAGGATGTCAGAGACCTGCTGGCAGATTGGCGGCAGATGATCGATAGCGCAGAACTGTTGTTCATTCGAGCCACCGGCAAGACCAATCGAAAGACTCTGTTTGGGCAATATGATGGCCAGGTTCTTCGGCAGAATGACCCGAGGATCAGAGGCTTCCCCTTCAACACGCGCCGAGCCACCCAAAGTGAGCTAATGAGGTGCTTCAAGGAACTCACTCGAGTCAAGGTGAGCGAGGTGGATGAGGCTGCGTTGGCAGCCGCGGCCGCAGCAGCGGAGGCCAAACGACAGGCGGAAACGTCTAAACCATCGACTCCTCGACCGCAACCACAGAAGCCAAAGCTATCCCCAGAAGAAGAGGCTGCCCAGCTGCACACAACGCAGATCCAGGCGTTTATTCGCCGCTCGAAAATCCCCGCCCTCATGTCTTATATCACGAACAATTCCATACCCTCAACTTTCACCTTCCAGTCCACCGATTCCCCACAGAACTTCCGCTGTCCTTCACCCCTTCATTTTGCCGCAAATCTCAATGCAGCCCCCGTCGTTTTAGCGCTTCTCACCCGCGCCGGCTCGGATCCAATCGCCGTCAACAGCGAGGGCCGGACCCCATTTGAGCTTGCTGGGGATCGAGCCACCCGCGATGCATTCCGTATTGCCCGCCACGAGCTCGGCGAGTCGAAGTGGGATTGGAATGCAGCCAAGGTGCCGTCGCCAGTCTCCAAAGCAGATGCCGACAGCCGGGCTGAGAGGGAGCGCAAAGCAGCTGAGGAGGAAGAGAAGGATCGACGCAAGGCTGACATGGATCGGATCAAGCAAGAGGACGCCGAACGAGCAGCGCAGCAGGCATCGAGTAAATCCGGTGGACGCACCCTGGGCACCGTGGAGAAGACCGCAGCCGAGAAACGGGATGAAGAGACACGGGGGATGACGCCCGAGATGCGGATGCGACTGGAGCGTGAGCGACGGGCGAGAGCAGCAGAGGAGCGAATGCGTCGGTCGAAGTAACTGTATAGCTGGATAGTCACATGGTATCACACACATGATCATCTTCATCCACCGCACTCTCTCACTCTATCCCATCATCCCATCCCTTCTTCCTCCATCGTAATCACACCATCATGTTCAAGCTGTTCTGGTCCTCTTCCTTTCCCCCAGCATCAACCTGCCTGGTGGGCACACTCACCCGCTGGGACCCATCCACGCACCAAACCAGCTCACCACAAGAGGTATACAGCACCGACGACATCTACATCGGACGAGACAAGCGTGCCTGGTAAGATTCTGGGTCTCTTCCGTCTTGGCATGGCTAACAATGTGGCATTCATTCAGCCAATTCGTGATCCCCAACCACTTCGTCTCCAACAAGCATCTCCGCATCTACACCATTCTCTACGACCGAGAAATCTTACACGAGATCCCTCCGCTCGTATATGCCCAGGATCTCTCTCTGAATGGGACGCTATGGAATGAGTATCCCATGGGACGGGGAAAAGGCAGCTTCTTGCTCAGTGATGGTGATACGCTGCGAATCGCACAGGGCGAGTACCTGCGGTTTAACTGTGCGAGAGACAATAGGCCAGATCCATTCAGCTGTCTGCAGCGGATTGAAATGAGGGTTTGTTTTTTTTTTTTTTTCTTTTGCTTTCGTGGAATTAATTCATTGCCCTAACTGCGATCTTGTCAGGAATTCAATGACCACTACATTATCACGCCGCGCATTCTGGGCTCTGGTGCCTACGGACGAGTTCATATGGCGTTCAAAAAGGGAGATGGCCAGCAACTCGCTTGCAAGATTATTGACTTGCAGCTCGCAAAAGCCAAAGCCCCCGAGACCGCGAACGAAGAGCAGGTGTCGAAATTCTTTATTGGTCGTCATGGCACAGCTTCAAAAGCTTTGGTCGCCGTGCGCAGAGAGAGCTCCCACTCGACATCCATTCGCGAGAGACTGCAGACATACCAGCAGGAAGCCCTGATTCTGCAGAAACTATCCCATGTGAGCTTGCTTTTATCCCCAAAACTAAAGACTATTACTGAGAGGACGTCTGCCCAGCCCAACATCATCCGCGTTGAGAAGGTGATCCGATCCAGCAACACAATGTAAGCAAACACGACAGAGACAAAAGTCCAGAACACATGCTGAGAAATTACACTCCAGCTACATATTCCAAGAGCTCATCACAGCCGGCGACCTTTTCTCCTTCCTCAGCTACAAAGGCGGACGACTGGAGGACATATCCGCTGCAGTTATTATCCATCAGATCCTGCTCGCACTAGACTATCTCCACGATCAGCGCATCGTGCACCGCGATCTAAAGCCTGACAATATCCTGATGACCTCACTGGACGATGGGGGTAGGGTTGTTCTCACAGACTTCGGATGCGCCAGGTACATCAACCCTCCCGTGCAGCGCATGTCCACTATCGTCGGCACAGCCGAATACTGCGCCCCGTGAGTATCCCATCCCATCTCCCCTGAATTTACATACCTAAACTGCATCTCACACGCACAAAACAGGGAAGTGAATACCTCCAACGGACGAGGCTACACCAAAGCCGTAGACCTATGGTCCCTGGGCTGCGTGGCCGCCGTCGTGCTGACGGGGTACACGCCCTTCAACGAGCCCTTCAACTCAATCCCCAGCGATCTCGAAGACCTGGAAGACGAGCTCGATCGACTGAACACCGGCCCGCTGGCGCGAAACTTTCTGCGCAAACTCCTGGTCACTGATGAGGAGAAGCGCTTGGATGTGAAGCAGTCGCTGCGGCATAGCTGGTTCACGAACATTGAGCACGCACGCCGGTTCGAAGAACTGTATCGCACGATTGTGAGGGAGTGGAGGAGGTCTGTACGCCCGGATGAGGCTCGGAATAGGATTGTTGATCTTGCGAGTTTTGCGAAGAGTGCGAGTACCGCGCCGGCTGGCGGGCCGATGGAAGTGCGTCTGCGTGCTCGTGGTCCGGAAGACCTTTCTCGGAAGGTATCGATTGACCACGTCTCAGAATCGGAGTATGAGGATGCCCCGGAATATAAGACGGGCTCTTCTTCTTTGCTGTTGCCGTCCACGCATGCGGAGTCGCTGCTGCCACCGCATAAGCCAACAGGAACAGATATTGAAGCGATGGCGTTTCTTGCTTTTGGACCACGTACTCATCAACGTGAGGAGGTTTGTCCTCATCCAGCGCAGCATATGAGCAATCTGCGTCCAGTTCATGCGAACGCCAGAATCACAAACCATATCCAGCCGGAACCCCTTCGCTCTAGTCAGAAAGGGACTGCTCAGAAACACCTTCCGTCGATTCGGATGTCTGGTGCGCATTTTCACACTCGAGCTCAACACCATCAACACATTGCTCCAAGTCCACTCCGTCGATTGTCCTTGTCCTCACGCGAACTACCCCGGGACACGAAGAAGAGACCCCTTCCCCGCGCAAGTCCGTCACCACCACAAACCGACGGTGCCAAACCTACTACATGGACAAACAGCAAGGAAAACCGCATGGACGAAGACGATCAGGTATACGAAGAAGTGCGAAACCCCATGACAGGGAAGCGACAGCGACGCATTTACGGACGCGGGGGGGAAACGGTAGCTGGTTTCGTGTGAGATGGGATGGCATGGGATGGGATGGTCGTTATATGCGAGCTGTGGAGGTGGTGATGTTATGGTGGAGGGTTATATGCATTAGACCCTTATTGGTATGGTATGCATTATTATAGAGGTGGGTGCATTTATATTATAGGGAGGGACTGGAGGGAGGAGTTTGGGGGAGCTGACTGGTATGATTGATTAATTCATTATTACAATTCGCTGGTGGATATGGAGGCAGAGAGATTAGGGGGTTAGATGGGAGTATAGATAGAGTATGGTATCCTCATGGAAGGGAGCAAACTCATGGGATCTCTTTCAGCGTTGAATGTTGTTATCCACGCCGTTCAGTAAGCTTCAATTTTCAACAGACGCTGAATCAGACCTTTACTTTCGTGTTAAATCATCCCTTCGGCATCTCCGCAGATACAAAAGCCGAGTAGTACTGAATTTCGTTCTGGGGCGAGGCCGCGCAAGAACAGATCCAATCGATCAGAAAAAGGGATACGAACTCAACCAACTCTTCATCGACCAGTTTCTCTTGCCACGAACATTGCCGCTCAGGGGGTATCTTAAACCCCAAAGTTCGAGGCTAGGCGCTCGTGAGACAATTGCTCTTAACCCAAAAAGAAAAGTGGACGATGATAACAAGCCGTCTTGTCTTGTAATCAGTCAATCAGTCGAGGACGATCAATAGAATGAAATACCTAAATAATTAGCCCCTGGAACATGGAACATCGCCACACAGGCAGTATGAGAACCGTCAGCTTGTCTCAAGGGAGCCAGTCGGCTTCGACCAAGTGAGACCGACGAAAGGGAGATCGGGCCAACTGGGTCCAGAGGAAACGAGCTGTGGATATGATGAACGTAATGAGTGGGCAGCTTGTTCCTAGGGGCCTTGAGACCAGACCTCCTTGACAAAGCCTAAATGAGTAAGTAGGGTTGAGAGACTTTTGTGTTTGTCATTGATTGGGATTTACCGTGTCAAACCACTAGTTCGTGGAGACAGGAGCCACTCTCCTCCAAGGAGGCGATGGGAAGACCTGACAGGCCCCTGGATCATGATCATGGACGGAGCGTGAGATGAACACACCATCAATTGGAAGTGGAGATGGTGTTGTGTGGTTAATACCTGCGGCAGGGCACGAAGTTCTTTGCCCCTGGTTTGTCTTGGAAGGGGATCCGGTGGCCTCAAGAGGGACGTTGTATGGTCAGGTGTGTGGCCGGGGGTTGAAGTGAGTAAATGCCTCGTAATTGATTCAGTGAGTCCATTGGATTTAATCACGATGTCTGACATTTTCACAGCAAACGGTGTCGCTGTGGAGCGCAGGGCCGAGTATCAAACTCGATACCACTGGCCGTGTCTCAAATGGGACTGCGGTCCAGTGGAATATCCACAATAGCCTCATCACACCGTGGAGCTGAGCACAATAATCATCAAGCTGACCGCCACTTTCAGTGACCAAGGGGTCCTAGCACTAGTGTCAGCTGTGTATCAATAGCAATAATGTGATCTCGCGCCTAGCATGACAGGAATGTAGATTCTCACATAAAGGGAGTTTGGTCGAGGTGCAAGACACTTGCCAAGGGAGTGGGATCTCCAGGAAGTCACTGAAAGTGTGAGACCGAGTATAGTGTTAGGGTTCAGTCGTTGTACGGGCAACGGACCAGCCCAGCCACATCGGTAGTTGACAGTGGAGACGACCTGCCTTAGCGGCCGTTGTGGGAAGGGCGATGTCTTGCCCTAGAAGCAATCGGAGAATTGCGTGTGCATGTCACAATCTTGTGTTTCTTTAAGCGCAGCCTATGAATGGGCTCGGGGGCCACTAGATCAGATCACCCCTTGCATGCGAGTTGTGAAAAACCGGGGGGGCTGGGATCCCGGCCGAGGGTTGGAGCGGCAACTGTCCTTGCAAACATTGTACTCAGACCAGCCACTTACTACTATGTTCGGATCCCTTTCAATAATATCGGAAATGTGAGGTGTGTGGAACAGGAGGTCCTTGATTTGAAGCCCGGCGGAAGGAGGAATATCCCTTTTCTCCACCATTGAGACTTGATGAGATGAGAATCGTCAATAGAAGTGTAGTACCATTCACAATCGTCAATGGCCGACAAATGATTGTCCATAGATAGTAGCTCGTGTATACTGCGTGTATATTGAATGGATATTGAGCGTCGGCAGTCTGTGTAACGGCGCCGGTGCACTCAGCACCCCACAATGGCAAAACAAAACACACTGCATATAGATTAAAAGATCGGCAGGATTAAGACAGGGACGGGCAATGTCCAGTGCTTTGTGTATACACTCCAGTCACAATCCTGCCGAACGCAAGGGCCGCCCGCGGTGGACAAGCCTCACCGTCATAGGAGGGCCCGTACCGAGGGATATTCTCCGATGATGATAGACGATAAGCCGGGCGCAGATCCGGTCAGCATCAAGTCCTTCGGGCGCCCAATGCGATGCGCATCGCCGTCGCGAGTTGAACGATGACCTCAGAGGCTCATAGATGACATCCCGATCAACAGGAACACTGCTGGGATTGGCCCCACACGCGCGACGCGCTCCGAGAACGCGTCGCGTCGACGTGAAAATTCGAATCCGAATCGATCCGCCCCGAGCGCAATTAGGGGACCAACTAAGAACCGATCAGGCGGACGGGCAGGAAAGGGCCGGCATGACTCGTAAAGATGGGTAAGCAGGCAAGAATGGTGGAAAGTCTCTCCTTGCCCTGTCGATAATGGGCCCTGTAATTCTTAAGACGGCCGTGTCCTGGGACAGCCCTGTCAGACCGAGTCTCCCGTGAAAGAACAGAACGTGCCCGATCAGCAGGCACAATCGATAACGCTGATCCCCGGTACACGAGATGGTAACGCGTCGTCCCGAACAGGCAACGTAATGAGGATCGCCCCTAGTGTCGTGCAGTCTCAGGGGGCCGAACCGCCTCGTGGGCATTCGCGCGAGGATCCAGTCCTTGCGTTCGGCAGTACAGGAAGGGCGGTTTCACGGCCACGAGGGCAGGAGGGGTGTCAAGGAAGAAGTAAAAATCGATATCAGTAGAAAGAATGTGATCTTTATAAAGAACCCCCCAGCCAAGGGCGAAACGAGGGAATCCTCAAAGGAAGGAAAGCACAGACAGGACGAAAGGCTGAACAACAAATACCCAGGCATCGTCATTCATTGACATCAGATCTAAATCTGGGCACACAGACTCTTTCATTCTTCGCCCCCAGGTTCATCCGGCTCATCCATTCAGAACATATTTGGAACCTTTGTTGTCCAGCCCGGTGGAGCAATGCGGGTGATGCTCGCTTGACCGTTTGCGGGTGTTGTCTTTTATGCCCCCCCAACGTTCCGCCTCCTCTTCCCCTTAACAACTCCCTCTCTCTTCACCACCCCACCCTTCCCACTGTCGCATCGCCTTCGGAACTGGTGCATTCGAAAGCGCATATTGCCGAGACCATCCTCCACTCATTCAATATTCGCCAACTACATCGGCGCGCCTTGGAACGGCCTCCGGCGCAAATCAGGGATTGCGCACAAATCCCTGGCGCACTTCTTCACCTCTTGCGACTCCCACCACAACAACTCCCTGCCATACTCTCCTAATCGCCGTCCGACATCATGCTTCTTCCATCTGCTCTCCCCTGCGATGTGCGCCGGTCGTCTCGCTTCACCCCCAGCCGCCTCTTCTCGACGCCTCCCCCGGTCGGCCACAACACCTCTGGCAACGGCCTGCTAGGCACCTGTCGCGCACTGCAGTCTCTCCTGAATGGATCGCCGGCGCCCTCGTCGCGCGGCTCAACCAAGGCCCAGCGCCTTCAGAGCCCGCTGCCCATCAACCCCCCGCGCCGGTCGCCGCGACGCTCATCGCGCAAAGTCGCGCGCCCAGCGTCGCCTCGCCCAACTCCTCCACCTGCCTCTCTCGCCCTGACACCTCCTCCACCACCCTCTGCGCCTGCGCGCGGCGCCAATAAACGGCGACGAGCCAGCGCGGATGACGACGACGGCATCGACTTGGATCAGCGGTGCCGCTTCTCAACCCCTAAACGCCGCCGGCACGTCCCCTACGACCTGCCCCTCGGCCTCTCCAGCACAGACTTCTATTCTCTGCACTCTCCACCGATCACCCAGTCTCCTCCTTCGCCTGCGCGTCAACAACGACAGCCACAACCACAACCACTCGAACAACCCAATGCCTTCTGTGATACCGTCCTCCCTTCCATCGAAGAGGCAGACGAACAGCCCTCGTCCTCATGTCCACCACCAGAAACAAGCTGGACGAACGAAGACGACCAGCATCTCATCGATCTGGTCCTTGAAAAGTTCCGCCTCTCCCAGCAGGAATGGAGTGACTGCGCCCGTCAAATGGGTCGCAGCAACTCTGCTACTGTCAACCGGCGGTGGAACTCTCTTGTCGGAGAGGGTCGCGTCGGGTTGCGGAAAGAGAGACGATGAACTAGGTACTCCCTTTGCTCTTCTTTCGGTCTCGGATCTTGTACTATATGATGACTCGTCCCTTTTTGGGTCTGCGAGGGGAAAAAAATGTCTTGCATTGTTATTTTTTCTTCTTTTCGTGTTTCTTCTCTTCTTTTCTTGGACCATTACACCAGCACTCGATCATATGTCTCCTTCCCCCCTTATTGATCCATGCGCATCAGGCTATGCGGATAATGCTTTTTGTTTGTGTCAACTTGTCCCTCGCTGCAACTCTCCCAGCTGACCCGACTGTCCTTTCTGTCTTTCTTTCTTTTTTCCCCCTCCTCGTGTGCTCGATTTCTCATGCATATTCCCTTTTCTGCGGGTCGTTACTTTTCTTTCTTCGTTGCTCCCCCTCTTGCTCTTGCACACTGTTTGTGGCGGCAGCACTGTACTAGTATATCCATCTTTACTCGGCTGAGCTTGTATTTCTACTTATTCAAGAATGATACCACTATAATTATTTATCTTCAACTATATATCCTCGTATACTATATACTGCGCTCGAGACTGGCTACGAAGTTATTGAATTCGGTGCTGTCGCTTTAGGGTTGATGTAGATAGTGGTAAAGGCAGAATGGTTATATATCGAGGTACTCGTCTGCGAGCCTAGAATACCCTGCTCCCATCCACCCATCCATGTAGAAAATAACTTAATACGCACTGGCATTTAAACCTGAAAGGATAGAATTGACACGTTATATACTGGCGAAACGTCTCTAATATATCCTTCGATGTCCATGAAACTACAAGGTCACCCGTGCTCTCAACAAGACAGTAAACCAAAAAAGAACTTGATTTCTGGCGTCAGGAACTATGAACCCTAACAGCACAGTATGTATGGTATGTTGAAGAAAGAAAAAAAAGAAAGAAGAAGGAAAAAAGTATATGTGGCTTGACCCAACGCCAGACACCGGCCTGATTTTGATTCCCCAAACAAGCATAGAAGAGACAATGTTCGATTCGATTCGACTTGACTCGGCTCGATTTGACTCGACTCAAGAGGAAACAATGCCCGATTTTATTAAAACCTGACAAAGAAAATTCATCAGCACCAGATCAAACACAACACAATGTGACCATGACCACTTACCGGATTTCGTAGCTCCCCGCACGAGTCATATAGCGCACCCACTTCACCGAGCTGTAATTGCTCTTCTCAAAGACTTTCAGATACCTAACCAACAGCCCCGACGACGTAAACATGAGGAGACTAAACGACAGGCTCAGCGGCGGGCGACTCCAAGCCTTCTGATGCGTCATGGAGGTCAAGGTCGCTTCAGCCGTGAGGACGTATTCACTCTGGCCCGAGAAGCGAGGGATCTTCCAGACGATATTATTATGCTCGGGCTCGTACTTGGCGCGGCCCTGGGAGGTGCGCTCGGTGGTCTTTGCGGTGTTGAGCGGCGTGGGGATGCGGATGACGACGTTGGTCGCGAAGAGCTTCGCGCTGTAGTTCGCTTTGATCGCGACGCTGTACTCGACCTTTGTCGTGCCGATTTCCCGCACGATAGGGTGCACTTTGAACGGCAGGTTGACGTTCTCCGTGGCTCGGTACCGCATCAGCTCGAACTCGCCGTCCGGCGGCACGAACGAGATGATTCGGTCGGCGTCGAATCGGCCCAGTTTCACGCACTGATGGAACTGGCAGTCTTCCAGTGTCACGGAGCCCGCTGCCGCGCGCGTCGCTTTGGATGTAGCCATCGCGCCGCTTGAATTGCCCGCTCCGTTTTTGCCTCCGCTGACGGGCGCGCCGCCGTCCAGAAGGAGTCGGTCGTTGAGTCCAAATTTGCACTCCGGGGTACCGGTTAGATATGCCCGCATGATGATTTGCCCGTTCACGTCGGCGCGGAGCACGGTCCCCGTTGCGGACATCAGGAGGTTGACGTCTTCGATCACGTCGACGAAGGCTTCGTTCTTGCGGTACTTGATGTCCGAGCGGCGCCAGGAGAGCGCACCAGTGGCTTGCTGCGTGATGCGGCTGGAGTCTGTGGGCGAATTGGCGATGACGGACTTGACGCCTTCGGTGGTGATGTACATTTTCAGGGTGTCGGTCTCGGTGTTCTGCGGGTATCCGAAGTCGAGAATTTCTGTAGGTGAAGGGTTATAGTCAGTATGGCCATCTAAGATTCATCGTTGAAGCTTTGCAAACGACTCACCGTCCAGCAACTCATAAATCAAGACAAAGTTATTCTTCACGGCCTCCTCGTCGAACTTGCCGAAATAGCTCTTCCCCAGCATGATGAACCGGTACATGAACTCAAAGATGAGTGCGGCATTGGCGTTGCTCTTGGTCACGGCGACCAGGTAGATATTCTCGTGCTTGACATGGCTGAAGGTTGTAGACCCCAGGGTCAGGATAGGCGAGCGTACCTGCGGATTGGAGATAACCTGGATACGGAAGATATCGGCCAGGCGCGGGCGACAGTCGCTGCGGAAGGCGCGGAAGATGAGGTTCTCACCCTTTTGGTTGAAGATGAGGATGCCCGAAAGCATGGTGGTGGGTGGTGCATAACACTTCAGGAGCTGCGACGGTTGAAGATGTGAAGATGTGGGGTCCGGGATCGACGGACACCGCCTTCTTGAACATTCAACCCTGGGAGGAATTTACCGGTTAGGTAGTATACCATAGCTTAGGGAATAGTTACTAGACTGATTAATTTTTTTTATCGATGCTTGCTAGAGCAGTTGTATGCACACGACCCAGAGAAAATATTACAAACCATGTTAGAAAGTGAGGTATAACCAAGAGCCGCTGGTGGATATCAGGGAGAAGGCCAGGACAAGAGTGACAATTACAAAAAATAGACAAAAAGAAGGCCGATGGGGGAATCACACACAAAAACACCGAATCAAGCACCGCGCCCTATGCCGGTGCTGGGCCGGGTATTGGGTTGAGAGGGACCCTCGCTGGGCACAATGCCCACCTTGGGATCGGGGATCTGGATATCGAGAGACATGTAGGCGGTTCGCCGCAGACTCCAGATATGCACTCCGTTCTTGGCCCCGACCTCGCGATTCCAGTTCTCTAGCCAGGTCTCGACATGTTGTAGCTGGCTCTTGATCCCAGGGGCATTGATATCATCCCACACCCAGCCCGTCAGCAGGCCCATCGCGCCATCGAACCAATTGCGGAGGCGGAACGGGTCAAAGGCCTTGATGAGGCAGTCGTTCACAGTGGCAATCACTTGACGGAACTCTTGTTCTGACAAGAGCGGATCCAAAATCTCGGGATACAGGTTCGAAAAGGTCGGCGCCAGGTCGCCCTTGATCATCCAGTCGCGTCGAATCCGGATCACACGCGTGGTGAGATACTCCTGAGATCCAATCGGTACATGCGGGTTCATATGAGGAAAACACGGGTGAGCGGGGCCCCAGGCCAGTTCCTCGGCGACCTCAGGGGCGGCGGGTTGGCCGGTGTTCGAGGGGACGGAAGCGATCTGGGATTGGGAGCGGAGTGAAGTTTGTGACTGGACGTGGCGAGGCCGGTCGTCATTGCTCTGGCGGCGAGTGCCATCTTGCGATAGATGGACTTCAGCGGGCGGCTGGAGATTTTCCACCTCCTTGGCCGCGCTACCGGTAAATGCTGCAGCCATGTCCGCGGGTGATATGTATTGGCTACGCCGCCGGCCTGGAGGCAGACCGATACTGGTGCGGCTGCTCTCGCTCTCGCCCTGACTGCGCTCCACGATCAGGCTGGTCGGGGACGGGGTGAGGCGACTGCGTCGTCGTTCGGGGATGCTCAGCAACGGAGATTCGAGGGGTAGGCTGTCGGAGGAGAGCTGGCGAGGTGGGACGCTGATCGGGGTGATTCGGGGGACGTGGTTGACAGGGTTGGCGAGTCGGACGGCGGGCGGGCGAAGGATGGCAGGGAGCGACGACTGGCCTGAGATGGGGACGCACTGTCGCCGCTGCGCTCGCGAAAATGACGAAGTCGCCTCCACGGGGGCGCGAGGGGCTACCAAGGAATAGGGACCACGGGCCAAGCGTTCTTGTGTCTGCCGCGACGATAGCGAAGAGGAGGAGGAAGTGAAGGACGCCGTGTTTGAAGAGGAAAAAGAGCGGGTTGGGAATCGGCGGGGAGGGGGAACGAGCGGACGGACATGGAGAGAACGACACACGCAATCGAAAAGAAGAAAACTGAAAGAAAACGAACACGAAGGAATGAATGGATTGAAGTGGATTGAAGAATCGAAACGAATTGAAGGAAGCGATGATTTGGAATTTCTTGGCAGCCTCAAATTCGAGGCCCAGGCAGGTGAATCTACGATCCGGAACCATCGAGCCCTAATAAGGACCGGAGGGTCCGGAAACTAAGAATCAGACCCATCTATCTCATACGAGTGCCCCGTGTTTGCGCCAATCGCGGGGATAACCCTTGTTTCAGGCCTGCAGGCTGCAAGGAGAGGTAGTATGTCATGAAATAAAATAAAATATGGTTAAAAAGGGTATATCTATCACACACAACAGAAAAGAAACAACTCCAGCTACAACTGTTGATGCGCCGCCGCCTGCATCCGTCGCATGGCTTGTCGATGCAGGTCGGTCATGCTGCCCCGTTGCATTCCATCTGCAATGGTATTTCCCAGATGTGCAGACGAGGCCTCCTGCATCTGTTGCACCGATCCCCAAAGACTGCGTGGCCTGTCCGATCCAATTGGCGGAGAGAACGCTAACGGATCCCGGCGCTGGAAGAGGTCCTCGCGGACCGACTGTCGCCAGGCCGCCATCATGATTGATCTGCCCGAATCAGGAGTCGTAGCTCGTGGAGATCCAATGGGTTCGATGCTCTGGAGACTAACGGCCGAGGGCGAGTGCATGGCCTGCCGCTGGAGCATGTCACGACGTCTGGAAAGCGGCACGTCGTCTTCGTCATTTGCCTGATTCCCGCGCTCTTCATCCTCTTCATTCTCTCGCTCCTCGGGGATCGAGAAAGGGGACGATGCAAGCGGATACGGCTCTGCGAGTGTTGTGCGCGATGACCCGCTCCGCGACATCCGGGGGTCCTGCCGTAGCGATAGCATGGATTGTCGGTTGCGGACCATCCTCTCTCGCACTGCCAGGAGCGAAGGCGAATTGCTCAATCTCTTTGAATTGGTCGCGTCGCTCCCATCACCGGGAGCAGTAATCGTCAGGTATGGAGTCGACCTGCTGCGTGTCGGTGCCGTCCTGTTGTTGTCTGGTCTCATGGCAAGAGACTCGGATGATTGGTTTCTCGAAGCCATTGAAGCACGAGATACGGACTTGGGTAGTTGGGATACTGGGCCACTGGACATGCTGTTCCGGGATGTCGTCCGACGCAGTTCGTGTGCCGGGTCGGGTGAAAGGGCATATGATCGACGATTGCTCAAGTCTGTCGACATGGACCTTGTCACTTCCCGTGGCAGCTGAGCAGTAAACGGTGTCTGTAATAGCCGTTCAACGTCGACGGGCACTGCAGCCTCTTCATTGTCGGACGTGCTGTCTTTCACTTCACTATCCGCCGAAATGTGCTCGAAGTCCGGGACATCCGCCTCTTCCAGGTGCTTTGCCCATTCTGTAGTGCGAAATGAATGGACCACTTTCGATGTTTGCTCTGGAATATCTTGCACGCTTGATCTGTCTAATCGGATTCGTTCGTCCTTGGCGCCGTCTTTTCCCTGCGAGGCAGAACTTACGGTTTTTGCCTCCTCTGCTGAAAATCCATCCGGGCTCTTCGCTTGGACAGTGATATCCTCTTCAACGAACTCACTGTGGAGGACAGGTTCCTTCTCATGGACGGCTGGATTGTCGGGCAATTTCATTGTATGGTCCTGTTGGATATCACCGGCTGGATCGTTCAGAATATCGGATGAGATGGTGGGACAGTCGGAACTAGAATCCCGATCATCCGCAACGCCTGCCACAGACAGATTGGAATCTTCAGCCGCAATAAGCGCTTCTTCTGACTGTGACTGAGAGGATTGTTTGACGCCACTGCTGCTCTGACGAGAAAATCGACGCAAAAGGGACCTCCCGGATAAGCGCCTCGAGTGTCGTGTACCTGCCTCAGATCCCGCAATAGCGCCATTTTCCGAATCATTTTCACCAGCCGGGTTGGCACCAGCATCCGTAATAACTATCGTAAGCGCCTGTGGATGTTGTGCCGCTTCTGCTTCTGGTTTATGGTCATGCCATGCCTGTGAACTCTCTCCTTCAGACAGAGCATCGTCACCAGTCTCCCGGATTTTCTCACTACCAGAGGGCTCCATCGATGGACCGTTGCTGCCCATATCCTGCATCTCGACTGCATCCTTCTCATGATCTGTGGACCCAAAACCATTCGAGTCTCTTCGTGAATCAGCCACGGCGGTTTCGGACAGCGAGGGCACCTTCCCTTCATGGCTGTCTCCGTACATATTTTCCCACTCGGCTCGTTCTCGGGAATTACTTTCTTCCACCTGTCGACCGACTTCTTCTTCCGCCGCTTCTTTATTCTTTTCTTCTTGTTTTCGTACATTATCTTCTTTCGACCGGCGCTCCTTGATCACTCGCCACAGTCGCAGCTGAGATATCACGCCCATGGCAGTGATGATGACGATCCCGGCCAGCTCGACCCGGATGTTGCGGGTAAGTGGGTAAGTGTAGGTGTGTCGAGGAAATAGTTCCTTATTCAAGCCTAGAAGAGACGTCAGAACTGGAAATCTTTGTCAGTTGTTGCCATCAACTTACCCCAGATATACAACCAGAATTCCTTCAGCCCAGCTCTGCTGAAGCAGTCGATCCCAAGCATAATCGCCGTGGCACCAGAAAAGGCGGTGGACGCAATTAGCCCGTATGATCTGGTGTAATGACTGAATGATAGGGCATAGAAGCCCACGATGAGCGCAGCAATCAGTCCAATCTTCGGCCCGGTGCTTGAGAGGAGGCCGCCGGATTTCAATGATAGAAGCCACATGCTGATGCAGAATCCGCCGAGAAAACAACCGAGACCTTCGGTGATTTCTTTGAATATAAGAGCCAATCCACCGAAGATCAAACCAGTGCAGAATATGGCGACCAGGTACCCACCCTGAACGGCGTTACTCACGGGAGGGTTCATCACGTATTCAATCAGTACCTAATAAAATGGTTCAGCAGTTGTCTGATGTATGGATCACTTTCACACTTACAGTCACACCCAACGCTGTTATGAATGTCGCTGAGACGAATATTTGAATCCTATAAATCCAGATTAACAACCAACTCATGCTAACCTGGAATAAGCCACGACGTACCATTTCTTGAGTACGCCGATGAAAGCCAGAGTCCCTCCGAGGAAGAGGAGTATGATGCCTCCAATCCCCACCGCTGGACTGATTTGAGGATGAATTGGAAGACCCCCCGAGTATGTTTGGTTTGAATAGCCTTGCTGCGGTTGAGAGCCACCCGTCATAGGTGTGTTCAATGAAGGGACGGTCGTCGTTGGTGTCGCTATAGAGGAACTGGTATTTGAAACAGCATCGTGGGTGGTTGTCGTTGCTGCGACGTCTGTCGTAGTTGTCATCGACGCATCATTTGCGCCGGTCTTTGTCACTAACGTCGCCGTCGTTGATTGTTGTTTCGTGTGGAGAGTCGCGGTTGTATCGACATTTTGTAGCTCTTGGATTTCTCGTGACTCTTGGATTTCTCGTGACTCTTGGATTGCTGTGGGCGCTGCAAATGCGCCCGCGAATTGGAAGAAAAGAAGAACGATGGTGAGAAATGATTGGCGTCGCATCTTGACCGGGTTGCGCACAGTAAGCGCGTCTTTGATTGTGTATCTCAGACGTAGTCAAACTGGCTGCACTCGATCGATCTATGCCGGACACCGCTCAAACATCCAAATACAACAAACTCCAGTCACGGTGTGTATTTAGACATGAGACGCGTTATCGGGATAAAAATAGGGGAGGAGTAGAATAATCAGACCAATTTCCCAGTCAGAATAATGGCGTCAGGGATCCATTGGGCCAGAAAGTAATAATGAAATGAACGAAAGGGCGGGAAAAAAATGAACGAAGACCAGCCTCGGGCCCAGCCCCAGACTCTCTCCCTACATATAGAGCGAGACGTGAGAGCTGATACCGCTAGTCCCAAATTCCAGAAGGCCGGGGTCCCTGTGATCGTTTCTCATTGTTTAGGACATATTTCCGGTTTTAGGGAAGGGGGAGGGGCGGGTATGGATAATAGACGCTAGACCAGTGAGCTGTCGATTGGACAGGACGATTTTGTGTAAGGATGATAATTACTTGCATAAATTGCTGGAGTCCCTCGCGAAAAGATTGACCGATAACGGGGCTGTTGACCAAGCCGCATAGATCATATTGCATTACTTCGTCTCTACCAGGGCAGCGACAATATCCCTGTTGTGAGATGAAGCCGATGTTTGGTTGACTGTGTTTACCATGCCAATTCTAATCATATACAATACAGAAATCTTGCACGCCGATCCATTCTCTAGGTCACCGACGGGAATGCGGGCAATTAGCCGATTCGGTGATCGGTCAGATCGATCACAACCCAGCGTCTTGGGATCAAGTCCCGAACATAAAATATATGCGAGCGGGTGTTCACCGTCAAATGTAAGCACAGACGAAGACTTCTCGACTGGCCAGGGGTGAGGAGGCGGGTGGCGTCGGGTCGATCTATCACTTTCGAGCGGTTCCTGGATGAACGCTTCAACTGGACCAATCGCATGCTGATTTAGCTTACATGGCCCCATATTATTGGCCTATGAGCGCCGCTGATGACCGGAAAACAATGCCTTCGAGGCATTGTCGGGCCGGACAAAATCGAGGCAAGGAGCATCTGAGACAGCATCCATTTTGGGTGAGTACCTTGTCGATCATTATAGAACGCAAACCCTAAGTCCATGATCAACGCAGCGGGGGGAACGAGCCCGCCGTGGTGGCCAGTTCCTGAGATACTGGTTAAATCTGGGACAATATTAAGACTAAGTAGTAGTACTGCGATAGGGCATGATACTCCTCTCGGTAATGGCCGAGTATACTCACCGAATGTTAGCTTAAATGCTACTCCCATTCAACAGTGGTTTGGTGAGGTAAGTAGAAAATAAAAGGCTTAATTGGATTGGATGATCATTCCTACAGGGTTTACCTTTGTCAAAGCGCTATTCTTCCTTCATGAATACGCTGCTCTCTGCTGCTGCGTGTGAGAGGCAGCTGATTATGGATCCTTTTACGAAGTCCAATCTGTTGGCTTCGCTTATACTAGGTCCGCCGAGAGCGCAGTAAAATGGAGAGAGGCCTTCGCTATTCGTGGCAGAGATGTTGGCGCTTTTTCCAGTAGCAGCTTCACTGTCTTGTTTCAGCCTGCTTGGGTAGCAAGTAGAAGGGGCGTTGATCCATTGCCGTCTGCGGCATGGATATTTGTTCCAGCTAATGTCAATTGGCTTGGTGTGAATCATTCTCCAAGACGCGGGATTGGGCCAAAGTCGAGCATGCTCTCGTTAAAGGCGTTTGATTTTAAGAGTCTCTCGCTCCTAAATCTATTCCAACATCGATGAAAGGGCGATAGGCCCGTGGTTATGACAGGCGTCATGGAACACAGAGGGTTTGCCATTCCACAGTTGTGTCAAGACACTGCAAGGAGAGACGGCGTTGATCGTTGTATCGTGTTTCAAAACGACCTCCATAGAGCCCATATTGAAGAATTGTGCGTCTATGAGAATCAGTTCATTCTAGGTCTGCTCCTGCCTTGCATATCAACTCGAGTGCCGAGATGTTCCACTAGTTCTGGCCCACGGCAAGAACATGCGCGGCTGTGTATACGGTACGATGGTGTTTGAAATAACGGTCTTTGTCGAGGAATTCTCTACACGTGGCGTTTATATCAACAATCTTGAGAATGAAGAGCTAGCTATCTGGAGAAATGCAGGGTAAATGTGATGAATTGTCTAAGAAGGGAAGAAATGAAGCTATTACGACTATCCTAAACGGCTCGCAATGAGGGAGTGTCGTCATGATGTGCTCATACGATCTCAACAAACAACATGCCCAATGAGCAGATTGACCATTTGGAGATTTGACAGCTATCTGCTTGTTGCAACCTGAAGGGGCGGAGGTGAGAACGCGTTGATGTCTTTGATAGAAGGCGGCTGTCTTCATCGTTGACATAAGACCCCAATGAGAGGCATACGCAATAACACTATCCGTTTCTCTGTGCGTCTCTATTCCTGCATTGTTTTTCTGCTCCATACCTATACTTACCCAGACCGACACTGATTACCGAATGCGGAAAGTCGAGTCATGTGACTGTCGCGTCACTCTCACCCGCGCCCCTGATTGAAGGACACCATCACCTTCCTTTCCCACTCTCTCACATTATCTATCCCAATCACCACATCCAATGTCCGCCTTCATTTCATCGCTGCGCCCTTCCCTGCGCCTGGCCGCCACGGCCCAGCCTGCGCGCACCTTCAGCTCCTCGTCCTCGCGTTCCGTCGCCAAGATGATCCTCACTGGCCGCCTGGCTGCTGAGCCCGAGCTACAGGCCACTTCGACCGGTCAGGACGTCATCAAATACGCCCTCGCCACGTCGTACGGACCCAAAGAAAACCGCCACACCAGCTGGTTCCGCGTCTCAAGCTTCATCCCGGAAGGCGCGCAGCGGGACTACATCCTCGGTCTGCAGAAGGGGTATGGGTCTTGCGATGTCACGGATAAATGAAGGTGGATTGCTAACGGTTTATGTTTCAGAACTCTGGTCTACGTCGAGGGCGATGCTAGCATGCGCCAGTATGAAGACGCCGAGGGCAAGAAGCAATCCAGCCTCAGCATTGTGCAGCGTATGTGTCCCTGCTTGATTTCCGAACTATAATGTTAAAGTTCATTGCTGATATGACCTTTACTAGGCTCACTCGAGGTCCTCAAACGCCCAGCTAGCGCTTACGAGAACGAGAGCGAGTCCCACTAAACAGGCGTGGTACGGTTTTAGATCTGTTGCTGGTTGACGAATATTTCTTTCATGACCTGGATAATGGCGCTTGGAAATAGGGCGGCTGTCTGTTGGTTATGTCGGGTCTTCGAATTATGATGAGTGACTGATTCTCCGATCTCCTCTCATGTCGCTTTTGTGATTATAATGTAATTGTATACCCTGAATACACTTCCGTTCCCACTGGGAATGTAAATTCGGCCTATGAGCTGTGGAATCATATCTGTAGCACGATTGCTTTTTCTCGTGTCCATGTCATTATCATCAACTGACTAAAAGCCATCTACGGCCTAAATGGCTGATACCTACCGTGCGGGGGTGTTGAGCTTCCGTGGCTCCGAGTCATGTGAGTAGCTAGCTACCTTCTAGTCGTCCTGGGCCAAATTCTTTTTGCCATTTCTTTCTTGGAATTTGACATTTCTAGGGATCCTTGACGTCTAGTTTCTCTACACCTCCTAGCATCCAATGGAAGAAAGTCCTTCCTCCGGTGCGCTGACTTCGCGTCCGCGAATATCGCGCCAACGTACGAGACTGCTGCTAGCATGTCAACGATGTCGGCAGCGGAAACAAAAGGTGGGCCAATGAATCTATTGTGAAGAAGACATAAACTGAGCCTGAACATGTAGTGCGATAATAAGCTGCCGAGCTGTGGTGAGTGCGCTAGAGCTCGCGTGCCCTGTCTGACAAAGGACCGGCTGGCATCCGCAGCGGATGTGAGTACGCGACAACTGCCTCGCGGGTAGGAACTATCATTGGCGCTATAGTAATATCACACTGAATGTTGGAAAATAGCTATATTGAAAGCCTGGAGGCGAAGGCCAGGGCCCTAGAGCAAGCGATTTCGGAAGCTGCTTCAGCCGCTCCGCAGGTCAGTCTGGATAGCAACCAGCAGACGGAACCCCGGAATGAACAAGAGGAAAACGAAGATCAGCATGACGTGGCAGACGATATTGGATCCGAAATTGATTTTCTATCGTTAAACGCCATGGCGGAGGCCAGTACCTTGTCCAGTCACTCTAAAGCCGAGCCGTTTGCACTTTCGCACATCGTCAAGACGGCCATGGAAGCCGATAATTCGGACCCAACGTCTTCAAAGCCACTTGATTCATCGCTGAAAATTTTCACATCCCGCTTATCCCCGATCTCGTCGAACCTGGTAAAAAAACTGCCACAGGAGACAGCCGTCGAGCATCTCGAGCATTTCTTTCGCTACGTGCATATTTCGTATCCGTTCCTTCACCCTTCGACTGTGCTCCAGTACTATGAACGGGTAGTCCTCACTGAGTCCCCCCAGACCCTCCATCAGAAAATACAATCTGTGCTCGTGCACATGGTCATGGCCGTGGGTATCTCGGCGACGGACGACATGGCGCAATACGGAAGTTTCTTCGCCAACCATTTCTTCCTGGTAGCAAGCCAGTACCTGGACGATATTTTCACAATTGACAATGTCGAGACTACGCAAGTGCTGCTCCTTCTCGCGCTCTTTTCGCTCTTCAGTCCGTGTGGAGGCAGCACTTGGCATTTCGTTGCACTGGCAATGCGACGATGCGTTAGTTTGGGATTCCACCGTCGGTTGACGTCGCACGCACGGAAAAAGCTGTCTAGTACTGACATTGCGCAAATTAAGTGGTTGTTCTGGAGTACATACTCTCTTGATAGGTGAGTTGCGGCGAATCGATTGTCCCGAATGTCCACCTAACGTCACTCAGGTTTGTGAGCACTGCGCTTGGCAGGCCTTTCGCCATTGCCGATGCAGATATCGATATTGAGGTATATTCATGTCTTCTTATTATCTTTCTTGTACTCATTTCGAACAGGTTCCAGCTGCAGTTGACAGAGCATCCTTTAATGGACCTATATGGTTCCTAAAACGCCCACATACGCACGAGTGTGGTCTGCATATGATTCGATATGTTCGCTTAATGAGCGCGCTCTATAAATCATCGTACAGCTCGCGAGATGAAGAGATACTAAATCACCTTAGTCAATGGCGCCTCGAGTCTCCAGACATGGTTGCTGTCAACGACACGACTAGCGTCGACTACTTCGAGTCCTTGTACTGGCAAGCCATTCTCGCTCCAGCTCTTCGTCGACCTTTCGATCTCACAGGGGTGGATGAAACAAAGCTAGTCACAATTGCAGATGCGGCCGTCATGGTGATAGAGTCATTCTATAGGCGGAGCAAACGAGGTTTGTTTATGACTTGGCTGATGGGATGCACTGCCTTCAATTCCGGCGTGATCCTAATCTTCTGCCTGCAAAATCTGGCAAGTTTTCGTGCAAAATGGACCTACGCGAAATTGACAGCACATCTCGCGGCTTGCAGCCATATTTTGACCACACTTGCTAGTCGATGGGGGTTTATGAAGGCATATCGTGATATGTTTGACTCCTTAGCCGAAGCAGTGAAGAAGCAGGTGGAGGCGGAGAGAACTGTAAGTTGGGTTCTCTGGACTTAGGTTGAAACACTACTAATCGATGCTCACGCAAAACCAGCGGACGTCGTTGGGTCCTGGATCGCTGTCAATGTTGGATTCATCAGCCATTTCTAATCGGAAAATTAGGCTTCTAGTAGACCGAATCAGAGGGAATGCCCGAGTCGATGAGATGGTATCATATTATGAGATTACTCTTACAGACAGTGCTGAAAGTTCGGGCGCTTTAACTTGATCATTCAATACATAAAAAGACACCTGTAACTTTTTCTTTCGGCCGATTTCACATTATTCCATTGCTTAAACTGAGAACAGCTGTTGATCCAGCCCGCCAACCTGCCCGAATCGGTTTTTTGGCAACCCCTTCACTCCACCAACCTTTACACAAAGTACATTCCCATCCTGTCCATATTTCGTCCTATTTTCTATATCTTCGGCGTCTAGCTCGATTGACGTCAAGAAAAGCTCATCCATATGACTACCTCCAAAGCACGGACACGACACTCTCCATGCCGGAACGCTAACCTGCATCAGAATCTCGCCATCAGGAGACAACCTGAGGACCCTTCCTCCTTCATACATAGCAGTCCACACACAGCCTTCAGTATCTACACACAGGCCGTCAGGTACTTCGGTCGTCTTTCCGGCGAGTGTGTCTGTGAATGTGATCAAGACCTGGCGGTTGGAGATTGTGCCTTCTTCGACACGAAAATCAAATTTGTAGATGGTGGCATCGACGCTGTCAGTCCAGTACATGATCTTGTTATCTGGAGACCAACCCAGACCATTGGGCACTCCACACGTTCCGTTGATATGCACCGACATGTGACCTGAGGGATCGAAGCGAAATAATGAGCCGTGGTGATGACGATTTTTAGGGCTATCAAGAACGGGACCACTGCTTTATTGTTAGCATCTGCTTGTCATACGATAATGCTACTCGTGAAGATACTTACTCCCGCATTGTTCCTGCCCACAGTCGTCCCCGAGAATCAACTGCTCCATCGTTCATACGGTATCTATAAAATTACCATTAAGAACAGAACAGCTTTGAACTGGCCCGTACCAACCAGATCCAGTAATTTTATTACGTACCTCTGTGCTTCTTCATCATTAGCATATGTCTTGGCGATATACTTCATCTTGCCCGTCACCGTGTCGATAATCGCGAACCCATATTTAGCTCCTACTACAAGGGTTCTTAAGCTTCCGGCGAGTTCAACAGCTACGCCGACAGCATCCTGCGTTTCTATCACCGAATGGTTCGTCCACGATGATGTACCTTGAGCGTTCTTAGTCAGTGCAAGACGATGCAAGAGATGTCGACGGATATCAACAAAGTGGATAGTCGAGTCAGAAGGACGATAGAATATGCTCTCGCCTATTCCAGAACGGGACCCAAAGAACTGTTTATTGTTAGTCTTTTGGCATATTGAATATCAAAGCTTTCAAATATCGTTTTCACAAATAGCATTGGGAGGAATAGTTAGACGTAAGTTTGACTGACGTTGGTGATAGATAGAATTTCAACGCCCTGGTTGGCTTGTTTTTGCATTGTGTTATTTTCATTCAATTTTCTCTCGATATTGGACATTTGTGAGTTGTGACTAGACAGATGTCTCAACCAAGATTCCAATTAGTGTGGAAGAGTCGGTCGCCAGCAATAAAATGGTCTCCTAGTTGTACACCTAGATGGTGCATCTATCCAAGCAACCCGTTCGGAGACATATCCAAATAGGTACTGGCCTAATTCAAACATGAATGCCGGCTCGGTTGTTTCCGTTACGTCTCATCCTCTAGCACTGTACCTCGGAAAGGCCCGACGCGGGGAAGCCAAACTGCCGATACAAAACTTAAGGGCGGGGAATCTATACCCGAGGATGTGGACGTATGATTGACGAGGAAGAAAGAGTCCTACTTTATTTGAATCAACGGCACGTGAACAATTGGAGATTCTCTCTGCGTGAACTATTGTTTGCTTGTTGAACTTGACAGTCATCGACCACCGAAAGCTAAAAAGCCCCTTTGTATTCACAACGGGAATTTAAGCATACACTGGTCCATACCAAACAGGATGGTGCTCTCAGAAGATGAGGTCTCACGCCATAATACGCGTTCGTCCTGCTGGGTTATCATACGCGGCGAGGCCTACGACATGACCGACTTCCTTGACCAACATCCCGCTGGACCAGAAATTATTTTGAAATATGCGGGGAGGGATGCAACCGAAGAATTTGTAAGCCTGCAAGTTCTTGTCAAAAAACGGCTTCTGTCAGCTTGGTCGTATATTTGCTAACGCGAACAACTTGGGTCATCCGTAAAAGGAGCCTGTCCATCGTGATGGATTGATTGAAGAAACTCTTTCCAAGGAAAAACGGCTAGGGCCTGTCCGAATGCTCCCAGAGTCCGCCAATAAGGTGGCTGTTGTACAACGTCAAGTCGAGGACAGCACTCTCACGCCAAAGGTCCCCTTGCTGCACTGTATCAATCTATATGATTTCGAGGTAAGGCTTGGGCTGTCTGCACTTTTCTAGTACGCATGAGGTATCTGACAGAAATGCCAATAAAGGATATCTGTAAGCAGAAGTTAACGCAGCGAGCGTGGACATATTTCTCTTCCGGTGCCGATGATTCTTTATGTACGTGTATTAATGATACCATCCCCATTGTACACTTTACCCGCACGAATTAAGAAAGAGACAGCAACTGACTCTAAGACAAGCCGACGAACTCAATCAACAAGTATTTCGCCACGTACTCTTCCGTCCTAGGGTGATGCGCAATGTCAAGGACCTTGATCTCTCCACAACAATTCTTGGACAACACTCGCCCCTTCCAGTGTTTATTGCACCTGCTGCACTGGCAAAGCTCGCTCATCCTGATGGTGAAAGTGGCCTTACTCGTGGCGCCGGCGAAGCTGGGATAATTCAAATGGTATCCTCGAGTGCATCTATGACTCCCGAGGCTATCGCCTCCAGCAGGGTGACAGATACGCAATGCCAGTTCTACCAGCTCTATGTAGTTTCGGAACGGCACAAGACAGAGGATATCCTCCGTCGTGTCAAGAAAGCTGGCTACAAAGGGCTTGTAATTACCGTTGACTCTGCTGTGCCAGGAAAACGCGAGCGTGATGAGCGATACAAAGCCACCCTGATCTCAGACACAAATGAGAAACCAAAGCCTTTGGGATTCACGTACGGTGGGTGGCTGACGCCAACCCTCTGCTGGGATGATCTCAAATGGATCCGCGAGATCTGGGACGGACCCATCGCCGTCAAGGGGATAATGACTGCAGAGGATGCATTGATAGCGGCACAGCATGGCGTTCAGGCCATATATCTGTCAAACCATGGAGGTAGGCAGCTGGATACGTCGCCACCATCGTTAATGACGCTACTGGAGATCCGCAGGCACTGTCCAGAAATCATGGAGAAGGTGGAAATCTACCTGGACGGGGGTTTCAGAAGAGGAAATGATGTGATCAAAGCATTGGCCTTGGGAGCCAGAGCATGTGGGTTAGGGAGGCCATTCATGTACGCCTTAGGTGCGTATGGGCATGAAGGTGTGATTAGGGCTGTTGACGGTGAGTGAGGGGTTTTTTCTTTTCGAATTGTCATTTGTTTTCTTCTTGACATAACTGACATGTATGCACATCTAGTCCTTCGGAGAGAACTTGAGATTGGGATGAGGCTCGCTGGTGTGACCCGCATAGATGAGCTTACGCCTGACCATGTAAGCCTCTAAATCTAACTCGCCCTTCCCGGAAAATTTGCTGATCAAACTAGGTCAATACTAAATGGCTCGATATGATGGTTGCGGAACCGGTAGTATTCCGATCAGGTCAGCCCAAGTTATGAGCGCAGCCTATATCCAAAAGAAAAAGACTTTTTGTATTCGACCCGGATTTCAAACATGTAGTTGATTTGGAATTTGCATTTTGCTTATAAATGGAAACTGAAGCAATATAACTATCAAATTACTCTGATTAGTTAATGATTGGGATTAATGTTGTTGAACCACAATTGAATCCTGTCTTAGTACACTTATCTCGATATTGCTAGATTGTTATTCCAAATGGGCTATTTCCCTTGAATGTACACTTCGCATATTCCCTTCATCACCGCAAATCATGACGCTGATTGGGGTACAGCAATCATGATTGACTTGACTACCAAATAATCCTCAATTCCGTACTTGCCTCCCTCCTTACCGAATCCAGACCACTTGACGCCACCAAAAGGTGACTCGACCGCAGCCAGAAGACCACCGTTGACAGCAACAAGGCCAACTTCTAATTCTTCCGCCACTCGCCACATACGTGCAATGTCGCTTGTGCACACATAACTCCCCAGGCCAACTTCCGCTTCGTTAGCCAATGCAACCACCTCTTCCTCGGTCTTGAACTTGAAGAGAGAAGCAACAGGAGCAAAGACTTCCTCCGAGTTTGTCAACATCTCCGAATTCATATCTCCCAGTACTGTGGGCTCGAAGAAGAAACCCTTGCCTGAAGCACCGCCAGACGCGTTCCCACCCAGAAGCAATCCGGCACCCTTAGAGAGGGCATCTTTGATGTGCCCAGTTGCCTTCTTGACTGAGGCCTCGTGCATCAGGGGTCCGATGCTGACACCAGATTCGAACCCGGCCCCAACTTTGAGCTTCTGCATCTCCTTAACCAGCAGAGTAGCTACCTGGTCATAGGCGCCCTCTTGGACATAAATGCGGTTTGCACACACGCAAGTCTGCCCGGAGTTGCGCACCTTGGCCACCATGAGCGCTTCAACTGCTTTCGCAATATCAGCATCGTCAAAGATAATGAAAGGCGAGTTGCCTCCAAGTTCGAGGGAAAGCTTCTTCAACGACGAGGCGGACTGGCTCATCAGTATCTTTCCCACTCGAGTCTAAAACAGCTGTTAGTTGCGTATAAGTGCCAAAAATAGATAGATCCACAAGCTTACAGATCCAGTAAAAGAAACCTTCTTCACGCCTGAACTCTCACACAGAAGTTTCCCAATCCGAGGCAGACTGTCATTCCCACAGAGCACCACATTAAAAACCCCCGGAGGAATGCCCGCCCTCTCTGCCAGTACAGACAGCGCCAGGGATGTCAGCGGTGTCTCCGCTGCAGGTTTGACCAAGACAGTGCAGCCGGCGGCAATAGCTGCCCCCACTTTGCGACTGACCATAGCCGCAGGGAAGTTCCAGGGGACCATGGCCGCCACAACCCCAATGGGCTGCTTGATGGTGAGAATCCGCACATTCGGGTTGGCCGATGGGATTGTTTCACCATACGTCCGTTCCGCCTCGCCAGCATACCACTCAAAGAAGGTGGCCGCGAATGTGATCTCGCCACGTGAATCGGCTATGGCTTTGCCATTCTCCCAAGTCATTATGGCGGCGAGATCATCAATGTTGGCTAGCATGAGCTCGCCCCATTTACGGAGAAGACGTGCTCGCTCACGAGCTGTTGTTTTCTTGAAAGTCTTGAACGCGCTGCCGGCGTGCTCAATAGCTCTCGTGGCGTCTTCAACGCTGAGATCTGGCAGGGTAGCAATTATTTCGCCATCGGAAGGATCAATGACCGTGAAGGTCTGTCCAGTAGAGGCTTTGGTCCATTCTCCATTGATGTAAGCAGCGTCCCGTAGGAGGGAGCTGTCGTTGAGAGTGAACTTGGTGATTGAACCCATGCTTTGAATTGGTGAACTTTTCCGGAGATAAAGATAGCGATCTTGAGAAAGTCTGAAATAATGACCATTTAATATCTCATGAATAATTTTACTGTTTTTTCTATAGCCTTTGGCGGTCGCATAGATGGCCGATGTCTTGGTAGGAGGGGGAGAAACATCGGATTTCCCCAGACAGCGGGGTCTTAAGGCCTCGGCTGTCTCCGAAGGCAGCGCCACAGGTCAGATACCGGTGGACGTTTCAATGATAGTTTTTTCCGTCAGATCTGAAAGATTATAAAATAATCTTAAATCTGTGTTTTTCATTTTATCTTCTTCATACTTGCAAAGGAGATAAAGTTAATAGCATTTACCGAGATCGAAATATTTTATGGGGTCCTTAGCAGAGCTTGCGACTATGAAAGCTGTGGTTTTTAAAGAACCCGGCGTTATTGCCATCGAAAACAGACCCATGCCTAAAATCGAGAAGCCAACAGATGTAGTCCTCAAGGTACGCATGGCTGCTTTGTGTGGCAGGTATGTCCCGCCCACAGTTTCCGAGTGGCCATCCATATTGGATAAAGTTGCTGACGGGGAATTATCACACCTGCGTTAGTGAGATGCATGTATACCGCGGCCACCAACAACGCGGAGACAACTTTATTATGGGGCACGAATTCACTGGCGAAGTCGTCGAGGTCGGCAAAGAAGTGAAGAATTTCAAAAAAGGTGACCACGTTGTCTCCATCTTCACCACTGCTTGGTAGGCATCCATACCGCTATTATTTGCAGACAAATGGAAGAATACAAAGTTGACAGATATATAGCCTGAAATGCTACTACTGCAAACGCGGCCTTACTTCGCGGTGTGAAGACAGCTTTTTGTTTGGCTCGACCCAACTCGACGGCGGCCAGGCAGAATATGTGCGCATCCCCGTGGCGGACAACACTCTGTTTCCTCAACCTACTGATCTACCCGAATCCTCCGTTGTACTTTTGGCAGACATCTTCCCGACAGGTTTGCTTGCTGCAAAGAATGCGTATGGCCGGATGCGATCCGATGAATTGAAGGATAGCGTCAGCGTTGTTATTGGCTGTGGACCCGTCGGTCTCTGTGCCATAATAGCAGCCACGAAATGGGTGAACAAAATTTACGCAATCGATTCGGTGCCTGAGAGGCTAGAAGAAGCTCGGGCGCTTGGTGCTATCCCACTACATCTAAATGAGGACCCCAAGAAGACTATTCTTGCGGCCACGGAGGGTCGTGGTGCTGAGTTCGTACTCGAGATTGTCGGCCAGACGCCTGCTTTGGGGCTCGCGTATGATCTTATTCGCCCGTTTGGGGTAATATCGTCCGTGGGGGCACACAACGGTGAGATTCCTTTCACGGCCAAGGATGGTTATGCGAAGAATGTGACGATGCATTTCGGTCGCTGTCCTGCCAGGGGCCTATATGGGGAGTCGTTGGACTTGATGCGAGAGAAAAAGGACATGTTCAAGGGCTTTGCTCACCACATAATGCCATTGGACAAAGCTGCGGAGGGGTATGAGTTGTTTAATCAGAGGAAGGTGCAAAAAGTTATTTTCAAACCTCATGATTAGAGACTGATCATTCAGGGGTTTGCAAGATATTTATATTGATTGTTTGGCTTAAATTATATATTTCTGCTCTTCCTACTGCTTTTTTTTTTTAGGTCACTATACAGTGAAATCATGTGAAATCATGTGAAATCAGCTACCCTTGTCACAGTTTCATAGTCTGTGTAAATAGAGGAGGAAAGGACTGGAAACACGTAATGCTCTGCAGCCCATAGAAGTATCAATAGATGTACCCCTGTTGCTATATCTAGTGATCAGATTCAATATACGTCTATATTTAGACCTTCTCTTTCTCTCTGATATAGGCGAAATTAAATGGTCATCGTCCGTCGCATATCTCTCTTATATCTTCTCATCTTTGCTAGAGGATATTCTAACATCCCATGATTGACATAGCTAGGAAGTTATACATTGTCCCTGCCCTTAGCCACTCATAGAGTCCATTCTGATCCCATGATTTCCTTCCACATTGTAGATTATCCATAGATGTGACCAGCATTGGTTTCAAGCCACCACTCACAACCCATTTTCATCATTGGCCAAAACCTCTGTATGTGCACTCTCAGACTTATCACCATGACCAAGCTCGACATCCCCACCAGCCTTGACGTTGCTAACATGAGTCATTTCCAAATGTTCGGCCTTTTGCTTCTCAAATTCCTTCTCTGCATTCCAAACCCATATTGAGTCAGAGGCGAAGAGCAGGTCAATTTCCTCTGCGGTGTTTTAGTAAACTGTCGAACAGACTTTTATGTAATGCATGTAATTACGTACCTAGTGTTCGTTGCGAAGTCTCGGGGAACAAAGCCCACACCACCGGGATGGACAAGATATTGACAACACCAAAGACGTAGAGGGTTGACGAACCCATTGCTTTTCATGAATATTAGTCCATAAGATTCAGATTGTGAAAATATTTCGGGATTGCACACCATCAAACATCTTTGGAATGAGGAGGGTAGTCATGCCAAAGCCTATACTCCAGCCAACAACCCCCCAGCCTTGACCTTTGGCCCGCACTTGAAGGGGGGAAAATCTCCGTGGGATCTAACATAGAATGTCAGTCATGTGAATTATGATGGGATAAGTGGAAACAAACAGAGCCATGGTACGGTCAACCAGGTCGCACCAAAAGCGGCAGTGTATAGAAAAACGAAGAATGTTGCTGCTCCACCATACTGAGGACCCTTTTCAGGGTGATCCAGAGCGAGTTGGGAAAAGCCACCCTTTGGTTTTTGTGTTAGAATAATCCATCAGCAAGAGAAGAAGTGAAATATCTACCGCTAAGAAGAGACCGATAGCTTGTAAGACGGACCCCCAGTAAAGTGTGAATCGCCGACCCACACGATCCAGAGTGAAGACAGCCACAAAAGTGGCAAGCATATAGCAGATATTGTTCACTATCATAGTGTTATTGAATGATTAGGAAAGAAATCAGCAATCAGGAATGGCGGAATTACCTCCAGCCAGCATGTTGGCCAATTTAGTGCTATAGCCCGCAGCCCTAAAAATGGTTGGAGCCCATATTGTGACAGCAGCAATCCCATCCCTATTGTTTTATTAACAAAATGTGTCTGAGAAGCTAGTGAATAGAAGGGGTGTTTTTAGTACCAGACTTCAATAATCATAATCCATACGGCGAGCTGCACACGACGCTCAGTATGGAGTTTGTCTTGGCCAATGCCGGTCATCATATGCCAGTAAGTATTCTTCGTGGCCATCTCCTGCTCGAGACCTGTTCACCGAGTTAGAGTGCTATATAATAACGGGGAAAGGCCAAACATACGAACTGCAGCACGAATATCCTCATATTCTGCGAGCACGGCCGGATCATCCACTTGATGATCCATTTCGCCTTTAGCTCGCAGACGGGAAAGAATATATAAAGCTTCTTCATTCCGCCCTTTGCTAATTAGCCAACGAGGACTTTCGGGCATCATCTTCGTGAAAACCAGTAAGTAAATCAGGAAGACCATCTGGAACCCAATTGGAAACCGCCAGCGGAGCTGACTAGTTCCGTTGTCGATGAATTGAAGACCGTACTCGATCCAGTACGCCAAAACCACGCCCTGAAACTATCAGCTGATTATTCCACAAAAGGGTACAGAATTGAATTACAAAGATGTTCAAAGTAAACTCCAGGGCCACGAAACCACCGCGATTTTTGTGTTCGGCCACTTCGGCACCCCAAACCTGTAGCGATAAGCAAAAAAGAAAAATTTCAATGTTTTGGTGGAGGTTAAGCTCACAGGAACAATTCCATTCAGAGCTCCTGTGCCAATGCCGTTGATAGTGCGGGCACAACACATCCACGCGACATTTTGAGCGGAACACTGCAGAGCCGCACCTATCATACCCCAACAGGCGCCAAACATGATACAAGTAGTACGACCCCAGCGATCACCTATCCAGCCGCCAACTAAGCATCCTGTGAGAGTTCCAAGGTAGTATATGGCCTGTTACAGTCAGTATTATGGACTGTTCTTGAGTAAGTCGTTCATGCATACAATAATGCCACCTTGTTTCACAGGGTGGGTGATAACGGGCTTGTCTCCTTCAGCGACGTAACCGAGCTCCATTCGGTATATATAATCACTAAAATGATCAGAGATGCAAAAAATTCTAGTCTTGAAGGGAATACTTACTCGGAGTTATTCACTCCTGACATCATTCCCTTTTTTAAAAAAGATCAGCATATCCCCGACACCCTCCGTTGAAGGTATGCATCAGACCTGATCATAACCGAAGAAGAGAATGGCAATTCCGCATGTGAAATTGATCCTGGATATGCATTAGAGCAGGTCCCTTCCGTAAGACGTAAAAGAACACATTGACGATGATTGTAAAACGTACATGGACAGCAATGCCGTGCCTTTCAGATGATCCACCACTTTGAACATCGTGAATTGTAGATTCCTTTTTCGACGAGAGGTAGTCAGGTTTATGTGGGGTGGAAAGGCTAGATACTGATCTATGTCGGAGAAAGTCTGGGGTAATGGAGTGCAACAAAATCCGGGGTGCAGCTATGTGGAGCGCATTAATGTAGAGACCATGTGGGTTGCCCATGAAGCTAGCTGCCTCTATACATATCCAACACGACCATAATAATAATCATTCCCTCTGAAATTTTCTAAGTGAATACTTTTCGGAAAGACCCGCAGGTGGTCTGCTATATTACCGCCGGTCTCGAACAATGAATTAACTTTATAAACCCCAGATGAGGGGGTGCGAACCACTTCGGGCAAAACGCCGACTTGGAGCCGGGGACTCGGGTCATTGATAAACGGAAAGCTCCGACAAGTAAAAAATGCCGAGGGGAAATTCAAATCGAACGAGTTAATTGGCCCAAGTTGCATTCGGATCCGGATGTTTCGATTGTTACGGCACTGCTGGCCTTGGTCCTCGAAACAGAGTTTGAGATCGCAAGTATGGCAGCTAGGAGGATTTGATGTTTCCCTAGTTCCACTTCCTCCGTACAAGAAAGTGGCTAAAGTTCAACTCTTTCCGTTTTGATGTACAATATTAACTATGGCCTGTCCCCAAATGTAGAATTCAAACGAGCAAAGTAGGCATGGGCCATATGTATTATGTTATGATATGGGCTAAAACTGTTTCTCTTGAATGATAGAATCAATTTTCTTCATCTCCATCGCTCTTGCACCTCCAGATTCAAGAATAAATCCCATATCCGCACCAGCCATGACATAATTGACTCCCATCTTGCAGAACTCCTCAATCTTGTCGATACGTGTGTGCAGGCCACCCGAACCAACCCACTTACCATGTCGGTGACAAGCAGCGATGACCTTGGCATATGCGTCCTTGAGGATAGGCTCATCGTACTGGCCGGGAATTCCCAGCTCTGCTGTGAGGTCGTTGGTCCCAATGAGAAGCATATCGACTCCATCTATGGCAGCCAGATCGTCCACGATCTCGAGAGCCTCGAGCGTTTCAACCATCAGGATGACCAAGGTCGCTTCGTTGCACGCGGGGCTCGCGATCCGGGCTGGAAGGCCCCTAAAGTTCAGCTGAGGTAGGCCCGCTGTCGCACTTCGTTTTCCGATGGGCGGGAACTTGGCCGCTGCCACAGCCATCTGCCCGTCATCCAAAGTGCGAATATGAGGAACGACCACAGCGAGTGCACCCCCGTCGCAAGCCCGCGATATAAAGAATGAATCATTGCTAGGCACTCGAACGATGGGAGTAATCCCTGCGTACAAACATGCAATTGATAATTGGCCGGCAGTGTCAAGATCAAAGGAGGAGTGCTCCATATCAATGAAAAGGCCCTCATACCCGGCCGTTTTGGCAAGCATGACAATCTCAATTGATCGACAGATCCGTAGTGACAGTGAGGAGACGACATGACCTTGTTTAAGGGCATCTCGCAACGGATTTGAAATGGTGGCAGTCGATTCGGCTTTCTTTTGAGTGACAGAGACACCCGCAGGCGCTGATCCGTTCTGTTGAGAATTGGTGGTCGTCGCCATATCTCATATCTTTTCTTATAAAAGTTTGTCTCTTTTAATAAAGGGATTGCAGTCAACACGGCTGGGCATTATTATGAATGGTCTCTACCTCGTTATATTGGATCTAGGACCGGAAAGGCCCGAACTAGGGCTTCGGCCTTTCCCCACATCTATCATTTCCCCGCTTTGAAGCATCTCCACGCTCTGCAGTCAATCTACTGGTGGTTCTAAGACCTCGCTGAAACGTCCTGTTCATCCTTTTGACCCCTGATTGGCGATTCGAGGGAGCGAAACTTAGATCGGAACCATCGCCTGCTCCGCAGCTGATATTTTCATTCTCAGCCGCACCATTTCCGGAGCCATCGCCATGTCAATGCCACTGGCGTGTGTCCGGTGTCGAGCGAAGAAAATTCGCTGTGACAGTCAAATGCCCTCATGCTCATCATGTCAGCGAGGAAGCTACGAGTGCATGATAGCAGACTTAGTAACGAACAAGCAATATGAAAGGGGGTATGACCTCTCTCTATCCATAATAGTTCAAACATAAAGAAGCAACATTACTGATAAAAGGTAGATACGTACAATCGCTGGAAATGAAGGTTGCATCCTTGGAAAGAATTCTACGAGAAGGTGGTCGACCACCTAGCTCAGATGCTGTCGTGCACAACGTGCATCAGGGCGACACCCCAGATAACAGTGTGGCATGCATGGATGATAGTCCTGTCAGAGATCGCAATGAGGAGAGAGCTGAGCCCGAGAATCTCTCGAAGTTTCTCGGGGATGCTGGTGGTAAACAGTAAGTGGTCCTGCATGGGAACAAGGTCGTATATCTCACGCATGCGTTTAGGTTGGCTAGCCTAATAATAGGCACAATGCAACAAATAACCCGTCAGTTCGATGTTAGACGAAGCTCGACGTCTCCACAACAAACCAATCAAGTGAGGATGGACGAGGGCACATCCTGTGAGCCAACCGATTTGCCTTCTAGAACAGCGGCAGACCGTCTTTTAAAATCATAGTAGGTGGCCTATACCTTCTTTATACCCAATTCAAATAGTGACCAATATTAGTCTCCGAGGGCCCCATGTTGTCCATCCCTTTCAGCAAGTATCAGAAATTGCACTAATATTAGATCGCGTATACACCTCGCCAAAACCGATGGCGATAGATCTCTTTATGTTAAACATGACTTTCGCCATTGGAAGAGTATTTACCCAGTCTGTCGAAGAAGAGCCTCGCTCAGTTACTGGGTATTATTCAGCGGCGATGGTGCACGCGAAGGATGTACTGCAACTGCAGGGTGTGAAAGCCATCCAATGCATTCTACTGGTCCTCTTATTCCGGATATACCACCATTCACCTGGCCCGAGCGTGTGGGATCTATCCCGGCTCGCCATCCGTATCTGTATTGAGGAAGGGTTACATCTTGAACCACTATCTACCACTGCGATGGCACCCATGGAGCTTCAGATGCGCCGACGCATATTCTGGGATTGCTATGTGCTAGATCGGCGGAGTAGTCAAATGCTCGGTTGGCCATTTGCCATACAAGACGAGGATATTGAAGCGGAGCTGCCGTACGATATGGAAGATCATGAGCTAATCATGCCCTCGGAAGATCCGATGCTTCTATCATCTCCAGACGCGGGTATTAGGAGAGGCGGACCAAGCTCCATCAGCCCGTTTCTACATCTCGTTCGTCTTCGTCAAATTACCTCTCAGGCACGTCAGGTGCAACGACTGCTTTCTACCGATGCAACCAGCACCATCACACATCTCCAAAATGTTCACAAGAGCCTGGATGAATGGCGCTCGCAGGCACCCGCTTACCAGTCACCACGCTCCATCTATCAGAGGGTCGAGTGGTTCAACCTAACATACCACATGGAAGTCCTGGCGGCATTTCGGCCGTTTCTCGGGAGAGACCGGCCTGAGATCACGGCCCATTGTCTTGAATCATCACTAGGCGTAATCTTTGCCTACGCTAGTATATTCAACAGCAAACACTCGCTGTACACGTGGGTATACGTTTACGCTCTGTATACCGCCGGGCTCTGTTGCGTGTTTTGCATAATGTCCTCCAGCGCTGGGACCTTCGACCCCGAACACGTTAAGGAGGGCGTCAATCTTTGTCAACAGACGCTAAAGGACATAGCAGCAAAGTGGCCGGCCATCGCTCGTCACGCTGATTCTATTGAAATGCTTGGGAAAGAAGTCGTCAAGGCCCTTGATGAGCGGTCCGAGCAATTCTGGAAGGAGGTCGAGGAGGCTACCATGATTGGCTTCAACGAGAGCATGTTGAATAGTCACAGTGCATCACCAACACCACTAATGGCAGCTTGGACCGATGGTGTGGGCATGTATGATCATGTTGACCTCGGGAGCTCAGGCTTCGGTGCTTTTGACCCGTCATTGTATGCAGACTTGTTTGCCAACGAGGCCATGGGTTTGACTACGGGAGGTGGCACAATGTGAAATCAGAATTCGAAACTATTAAACACCATGTACAGCCGATCTATGGACGACCGAATGAAATAATAAAGAAAAGAGCGCGAGAGAATAGGAAGGGCACATCGCCCGCAGTTCCACGAGAAAGTCAAAAACCAGATGACACTTCAAACCTGAACCTGCACCTCGCTCTGCTGGCTGATAACCTGCTTGACACGAATAAAATTCTTTCTCTTGGACAAACTCAACGTAGGAGTAAACTCTCCACTCTCACAATTCTCGCTTGTTTCCGCCCAGGCATTGGTACAGATTGTTTGAGACGGGGCTGACAGGTCATCTAGAAGTACTTCTCCGTCCTGGCTGCGGGACGGGGGGTTGCGGCGGAAGAGTCTGAACGGAGATTGGAACCATGGGGTCCTGCGGGTAGTTGCGGTAAGATGGGGCTGCGCTGTAGAAGAGCGCGTGGTTTTCTCGATGTCGTTGTAGGTACTGGTGGATGCGAGGGTAGAGTTCCATTGGTTTCTAAGAGTTGTCAGTAAAAAATCTGAATATGGGTGTGGGACTATCTGCTTACCGTACAGCAGAGGTTTTGCGCCCCTTGAACATCAATTTGGCACGGCTGCCAATGGAGCCGATGAGAGTTGTGGAAGAGGAGGCGTTGCCAGGTGGTGCAGTGCCCAGGGAGTCGGTTGGGCCAGCCACGCTGGAGAAGCAGTGACCAAGTCCCAGGAACCGGGCAAATCTGCGGTAGATGCGAGTTGCGTCGCGGCCGAAACCGAAGAAAACAAAGATCAAAAAGCCCGATCCGATAGGGCTCCATCGGTCAAAGAATATCTGGCCGTATGCGGGCACTTTGATGATGTCGTACCATGCTGGACCGTGAAGCTTGTCCCAGGAGTAAGGATGCCAGGGCAGCCCAAGGGTAATGTTGTAGTAAAGCACGTATCCTTCGACGGGTACAATGGCCACCAGCATAGTCAGGGCAAGGAAGAAAAGGCGCAAAAAGCGAGACTTGTTCAGGTTGCTATTGCAAGACTGCAGGATTGCGCCGAAGTCATTGCGATACCGGTGGAGCCGAATGATCACCAGGCCTGCGAGTGACGAGTTAGAGTAGGAGTTTGAAGCAAAATAATGGGAACACTTACAGCAGTAGTAAGCGGCAATCAGACAAATGATTGGCGGCCATATGTAGGCCAGCAAAAGGCTCATATAGCTGGTATCGTAGTTGTTGACACATCCCGAGATGGAGTAGAGCAGGTACCGGCTCTCCTGGTACACGATATGGGTGATCATTGCAATGGCTGGAGCAACCACACAGAACAAAAGGTCCATGGAGCGATTGCGCCAACGCTGACCCTTGCTAGGCACCAAGGTTGCTCGGTCGGTATCCATGACAATAGCGAGGCCGCGGAACATGCCCACCAGGGTTCCTGGCACGGCGATATACCCGGCGACATAAATCTTGACTTCAAGATCACACAGCCCAGTCCCATCCCACCACTCGTCCACATTGTCTCTCGGCCAGAGAAAGGCGTTGATGATGTTGAAGATATTGAGCACAATGGACCAGCAGACGAGACAAGTAGTAGGAAAGTTGCGGTTCTTCGCGTGCAGAATAAGAGGGGTGATACAAAGACCGATGATAATGAAGGAAAGAAGGGGAAGAACCACTGCCGTCGGATAGAGCTTCATGTCTGATGGAGTGTCCATGGTGGCACAGGCTGTATGTTACAGTTGAGGTTCAACAGAAGGCAACTTGATTTTTTTGGATGCTCAACTAGTCACCCTGGAGAAACAAGAGTAAGGGAACGACCGGATAAGAAGAGCAAGGATGCGAACCATCTTCTCTCGCTGGAGTAGGTCGTATATCAAGCCGCTGTCGGGGACGCCAGTGAATCAGGGCTTATTGATTCTTATTGAGAAGCGTGAGAATAACCACGCGGATGATTCACAGTAGAGTCCAACCTGTCCGAGCTGAATCAAGACATTGCTGCGGAACCCAAGAGAGCGCTGAAAATCCGGTGTTTCGAGCTGGTCGATGTCAATGCCGGAGTCACTATTCCACGGCTGTCGCAGAGATACCGCACCACATCCCCGACAGGCCTCGCGACCGACGGAACCTGCCCATTGAAATACTGGCAGATTGCTCTATCCGACGCGTGAATAAAGGGGAGGTGATGACAAGACCGGGGGTCTGATTGAGGCTGGGTCTGGCTGGGCGCACCGAGCCAACCCGCATTGGGGACTCAATAGAGCTTTATTCCTCCCGGGCCCATGGCCACCCTCGTCGTGTCACCACAGGAGCCGGATTGGCAATTTCAGTTGATTCAGACTGCAAGCCGTCATGAACCGGTCTGGCGCCGCGCAAACTCCTGCAGTCAAGGCGTGGTTGTCCATGGCCGGTTGAATTATTGGGTAGTTAGGGCTGCTCGTGGGGATCGACTGCATGCCCGGATAAAAGGCATTTTTGATCGAACAGAACCCGGACAAAGAAACCCAAATCAAGCTGTCACAGCGCCGGCTGACAAGTGGGCCAACCATGTCATAGTTCACTAAGAAGCTATTGGGCACTTTGGGCCGAGGCCTCCACCGAACAGGCAAGCCATCATGAAGATCCACGATACCTCGCATGAACATGAGTTGTTGCCGCCACCCCAGGAGTTCGTCACCCTCATCCTCCTCTTCCTCCTCATCCTCCTCCTCGCCATGCCTTCGGTGTCCCCCGTCCCGACAATGCGTCGCCGCGCGACTCCCTTGCGCGCCCCAACGGTCGAAGGCTGGGTTCAGCGACGCAACTCCACTCTCTCCGACTCGATATCCGAGGCCCGTCACTCCATCCGCTCCTCCACCGACTCCTTGTTTCTCCCGCGCGTGCTCGAGGATTCGAAAGGCCATATCCCGACCGAGGAGTCACATTGGCATTCGGCGCCGCTGGGATTGGCCCTCCTGCCCGCCATCGCGGGGGTTTTCTTCAAGGAAGGCAGCGCGGTTGTGACTGACGTCACCCTGCTGGTGTTGGCGGCCATCTTTCTCAACTGGTCCGTTCGACTGCCGTGGGATTGGTATCGCTCGGCGCAAGGAGTTCGACAAGAAGAGGGTGCGTTCGACACCGCTGCCGACAATCCCATCGAGTCGGAAGCGGATGAGTCCGACGCGACAGACGCGCACAATAATGACCCGCGGACGCATCCTTCGACCAGCGCAGCAGCGGCTCACGAGCTGCACATCCACGAGCTCACGGCGCTGGCGTCCTGCTTTATATTTCCCGTCATTGGGACATGGCTGTTGCATGGCATCCGGTCCAGCCTCTCCCGACCATCAGAGGGCCTGGTCTCGAACTATAACCTGACGATCTTCCTGCTGGCATCGGAAGTCCGACCTGTTGCACATCTACTGAGGCTAGTACAATCGCGAACCCTCCACCTGCAGCGCATCGTGGCATCCTCGGGCCCGAGCGAGGACATTGATCCCGCCAAAGTCCAAGATCTCTCCACGCGCCTCGACGAGCTCGAAGCGCACGTCGCCGAGACAGCCGCCGCCCGCATGGCTGCCTCCTCTGGCTCCAATCAAGAGGGAGCGCTCTCGCCACAGGAACCTGCAAACAACGGCTTGGCGCTGGTAGCCCAGGCCGTCGCCGAAGCCCGACGATCAATGCAACCGGAGATCGAGGCCCTGAACCGCGCTGTCCGACGCTACGAGAAACGCACAGCAATCACAAGCCACCACAACGATACCCGTCTGCAGCACCTGGAAGCGCAAACGCGCGATGCTCTCGCCCTCGCCGCTGCAGCGCAGCGCTCCGCCGCGGCTCACGGGCCAAACTACGCGTTTACGCTGATCAACTGGGCCTGCGCATGCATTGTTATTCCCTCCCAGCTGGCCTTGTCGGTCCTTGGCCTCCCCGGTCGTGCGGCATCACACTGTCTCCTCGCTGCTCAGCGCTTGGTCCGTCGCCGTCGTGCTCCGCAGCCTCGGTCCAAGTCTGGGAAGGGAAAAGCTGCTATGGGGTCAATTGATTCTCGAGTACGCTCACAGTCACCTCCGCCGCCGCGTGCGCCGGCTGTTGCGCCACTTTCGCGACAACACGAATATTCCCAGAGTTCTGCACGGAGCACTCCGGCGAAGCCGATCTAAAACTGATGCAATGTCTTGATGTGAAATGCCCTCCGCTCTTTTATTTTCTTTTTCTTTTCGTTGGGAGAACAACGAGTTTTGGGGGTCGAAAATAGGGGAGTATGTACACAGATACCTAAGCTTGGACATGGATTATTTCTCGGTTTTATATTTACCTCGCTATTTGGGTGACCGGCTCACCAATTAATATGACGAGTACCGGTGCTTTGACTTTGGCCTAACAAAATCCCGTGCTAAGCTTTCTTTAGCTGTCCAGATTGGGTAAGATCCTCGAGGCTGATACATCCGCGTAGGCATGAAACCCCCTCTTCTGTCCCACCCTCGAGCAACACTTATTGTCCCAAACCCTAGTTTAGTGACCATGAACTCAGCCCTGAGCCCCTTACTCGGTGACCGTCACGCTGGCACTACCCACACGCAACTATTTGAGGGCGAGAACGAGCCCCTCATTCCGCGGTGGAGACGATCCGCCCGCAACTTTCTAGCTGGACAATGGGGCCATTATCTCGTGCTAGGCCTGGTCACCGTCGACGTGTGCTGTGCCTTTGCGGATTTTCTGATCCAGTTACACGTCTGCGAGTTGAATCATAAATATGCGCGTGTGGACCGTGGTTGGGGCATCGCGGCGAATGTCCTCGGTATCACCAGCCTGGTGATTTCGTGTCTGTTTATGGTCGAGTTGCTTATTTCGGTGTTTAGTTTTGGGAAGGGGTAAGTTATGTCCTTTTCACTAGTTTCTTCTCTCTGTTCCGGGTTGTATTTTCTTACGGACAACAGTTACTTCTCAACGAAATTCCACATCTTCGACTCCCTAGTCATCGTCGTGGCTTTCATCATCGAAGTCTTCCTCCAGGGCCTAGTCGAGGAAGTCGGCCCGCTGGTCATCATTTTGCGTCTCTGGCGCGTATTCCAGATCATCGAGGAGCTACAGTCTGCCAATGAAGGCACGCTGGAAGACTACGAGAATAATATTGAGCAGCTTCGACAGGAGAACAACCTTCTTCGGCGGAGGCTGAATTTGAATTCTGATGCAAGGGTAGGCGTGGAGTGAGCATGGCCCGAGCGGATTTGTTAATAATGTTCCTTTTCACTTCGTTGCTGTGTTTATGGTCATCACTATAAACATGAGAATTGATCATGCCTGAAAGGTGCGATATACAGATTGGAGTTGACTATATTCACGGCATATAGGCGAGAATGAGTATAGCTGTACATGGTTTTATATGATTCCAGTCGCAGAAGAGCTCTGCATTTTGGAAACAATGAATAATTCGTTTATTTGATCACGTTGAATCCAATGGCGGGTATGCACATGACATGGAACAAAATATACACGGATAGTGTCCAAGGTCAACAAGTCTATCCCCACCGAGCAGCATTATGGTCCGCCGTGCGACCAAGCAAAAACGGCCGATACCTCCAAAAACGTCTCAGAATCAAGAACGGCCACCCGATGGTCCCCGATCATCCACCCCGATCATCTTTAAGAATGGCTCGATGATGATTCGTTTCCGTTCTTCGGATGCACGACGCTCCTTATCCTTCGCCGGGGTCGGTGCAGCCGCAGAGACAAGCACGAGAGCAAAGATTGACGTCAGCGCAGACTCGACGGCTTGTCGGTGAGCCAACGCAGGACCATTGCCGTTTGCCGTGGAGTCAGCGCCGGTAGACGACGAGGCTGCTGAGCGTGCTTTGCGGCGGAAACTGCCTGCGGAGATGAATGCGGCGGCGGAGGCCGGGGTTGGTGGCTGTGACGGCTGCGGATTACCAGCAGAGGATTGATTTTTGGAGTTTGTAGATTCCGCATTTGACTCTTCTGAGCTGGTAGGTTTCTTCTTGTCCTTGGAAGAAGATTCCTTGGAGGAAGATGAAGGGGTCGGCACAAAGCTAGCGGAGGATGGCACAGGCGCTACTTCGTTGGCGATACGAGCGAGCATGAAGGTGACGAAAGTGAAAGAAACGCTATGTGCGGGCAAATCGGCGAGGGTCTCGAGGACCCAGGCCTGTGATTCTTCCCAAGATCGAGGTGAGGCTTTGGATTTCTCGCGCTCAACAATCTGCCGATCGATGTCTTGCCACGTAGATGCTGTGACAATGCCGTCATTCAGAGAGTTGAGAAAGGTCAGGAGAGTTTCTGAAAGGATCTCCAGACGATGCAAAGAGGAAACCTCAGGTCCAAAGACAGCCGTGAGCGCTTTGTTGGTGTCCAGGGCCTCGCGGACCAAGGCTGACAGTGGCGCACGCTCGTACGGATCTCGCAGAGTCCAAGTATCAGGCTGGAAGGGCCATGCTGTCCCATTCGGCTCTATCGTCCAAGGCGGGCGGCCCTCGTCAGAATCGCCATTTGTCATGCTCCACTCCGCCACTGCACGTTCTGCCAGCTCCGAAATGCTCTCTGTCAAGTGGAAGAGTTCCCGAGGTGCTGACAATCGCACGTCAGCGTTCTTGGTTGATTGGTGAGAAGTCCCCGTGGAATCCAGGCTGCGAGCACCGCTTTCGGGCATGCGAGTTAATTCCTCCACACTACAGCCAAAACATGTGGGAAGCCAATGTCCAGATACAGAGATAAAATGGTCACGGCCGTTGTCCACGTGCAAGATCAGAATCTCTTCCAGTTTCACTTTCTGCGCGTTCAGAAGACGCACAAGGCCGATGTCACGGACATGTGCGGTGAGATCAACATTAGCAACCTCGCCAGGAAGTAAGGTATGGCTTGCGGTTGATGAGGTAGCGGCTTGCTCCTCGTTCAGGTTTTGTGCCACTTTGCCAATGCGGATATCCAGCCATGAGGTCACCTCGGATTGGGCATCTGCGCCGGGACCGGGCTGCTCGGCAAACGAAAAGGTCGCCGGGGCACCGCTAGTGTTGGCAATAGTCAACGACCGCTGAGACGGCACATCGTAGGCGACATTGCCAAAGTCCACTGCATTCGGATCCGCTTGCTCGCGCTGCTCATGCCCGTGAGTATCGACGACAACAGTGAGACCCGGGCGGCCTTCATTTTCGGCCTTGTCCAATTCACGGACCACGTCTTGATGAATTTTGGCCTTCAGTTGTGGATTGACCGCATCGAAGGCCAACGTAAAAGTAGCATCTAGGGGCTTGTGGTCCGATGACAAGATACCCTGGTGCGATACATAATTATTCAATTGAATTGGATCCTCCGCAAAGTCCTGCGACGTGAGAGAGGCGGCGTCATCGGCATGGTCTTCTTCCGACGCATATTCATCTGCGCTTGCCGCACCATCAACATCGGGGTCATAATCAAAAAGAACATTGTCGTCAGCAACTGCTTTGTCCAATCCACGCGCTTGCATCTCTTGGTCTCTTTTCCGAGCCTCTTCGGCCTCGCGGTCGAGCCGTTCATGCCTCTTCCTATCTCGTTGTGTTCGAAAGAGAATCCGATCACACCAGCTAGGAGCACGTTGCTTCTCGCTCGTGTCAAACAGGGCTACACTTCCAACATCGTATTTATAGGTCGGCAAGAATGTGATTTCACCTTCACGCCAGCCCTCGTGGAAGCTCGTTCCTTTACGCTGCATCGCCATGAGCTCATCGTGCGCAAGGAGGGATGATATCGTCGTTTGGAGAGATGCCGGGTCGTTGCGAGGGTCAATTTCCTCGTCTGTCACCGGCCCAATTCTCTTATTCTCACTGTGGGAGGGCGGGGGGAGATCCTGTTCTGATGCAGCCTCTGACGTTGAGGAGCTCGAGGGCTGTTGAGACTGATTGTGTTCTTTGTGTTTCTCTTGAAGTGCAGTGTCGAACGCATTGACGGTGTGTCGAGCCAGAGCCTGCCGTATCGCATCTCGGGGGATGTCCAGCCGGTAGTTGAGGTCACCAAACCAAAAGGTAAAATCCTCCGTGCCAATTATGTGGGAGTCGCCTCCTGGTTCGGACTCTATAGGCTCGAATTTGGCGCGCGAGACGATCTGAGAGGCGTCCCAGTTGCGCCGCTCCAGGCTGCCTTTATCTGAACCAGCAGCCAAATGGCAGTTGACAAAGACTAAGCTTGTAGTCTCGCCGAGAACCAGGCGGGTTGCAACCGCACCTTTGTTACCCATATACCCCATGAGCCCCGTACCGACATTGATGCTGTTGACAGATGAAACACTCTCGGCAATGGCCGGAGAGGCATAAATAATGAGCAGCAGGCCAACCAGCTGAATATCAGAGACGAGTTGATATCCTGGAGGCAGCGCCTTGCGGATTGATTCTTTCCATCGGTTCGAAGGTCCCGGATCGACATATGGACGCAGTGTCTCAGTAGGCGAGGAGACATCAACAACCTCTTGAAGCCCTAGAACATAGAGGTCTATCTCTTCCGGGCTGTATTTAAACGGGGCCGGGCCATCCTTCTTTTCGGGGCCCGCAGTAGACATGCTTCCATCCGACGTTCGAGATCTTTGATGATCATGCGAGCCCTTTTCCCCCGAAAGCTTCTGGCAGACACCTTGGCCTTGTACAAACCATTTCTCTACATCTTTCTCAGTGTTAGAGAGGGCCGCCACGTTCCATGTGCCGACCTTGACCCGGATAGTTCGCTGCTCGGTATATTCCGCCTTTCTGGCCTTGAGTGCGCGGGTCAGAGACGAGAGGTCGAGTCCAGGGTTTTCAATTTCTTCCGCCTCCTCGGATGAAGGATCTTGGGAGACTGACGTGGGCGGCGAGGGTTGCGGTACGGTGGAAGCCATGTTGTTTATAAGGACGGTCTGAAATTAAAAAAGAGCGAGGGATTTTCGCATGACTTGGAAATGGTCCGCTATATAATGCGACAATATCAAGGCGTCCGAATTGTATAGGGAGTATGGCAGTTCGGTTCTCAATTCCGGCGGGGAGTAATGTGATTTGGGAGATGCTCGCCGGACAGAGTGTCGATGACAATGGCGATAGAATAGCTTCGAAACAACTAAGGTGATCAAGGACCCGTCATCGCATCGCATGGATGGACCACTTGAAGACGTGGATGGCTCGTACAGCGCAGGGGCGCAAACGATGGGGGCGTGGACACAGTTATTCCAAGCCGAACTAAGTGCGGACCAAGGATGAGCGGCTCAGTCAGAGGGAAGAGAATAGATAAATTGAGTACCCAGGTAGGCAGCCTTCGCAGACAGCAGCGAAACAATGCCCTAGCGAAAGGATGGGTGAGGGAGTGAGAAGTGGAAGAGGAGAAGATCGAAAGGCGAACCAAGGTGGAAAGCGATGACGCTGATCCGACGACCTTCCTCTTCCATCCCGCCAGATTATTGTCTCGCACCTTCTCCTTTCACCCCCAACAACCTCTCTGTCCTCCTTTGTTCCTCCTTCCTTCCTTCCTACCATGGCCGCCCGCAAACGCAGACCAAACAACAACTATCCCACCGACTATGAGTCCGACACCTATCTCTCCGACATGCAGCAACAGCAACCCGCGCCGCCGCTGCGCTCTAACGAAGACCTCAACCTCGCCGTCATCCGCCGCCACAACCCATCCGTGAACTCTATCCTTTCGCTGGCCCCCTATTCCGTCGTGTACATCTTCAGTCCGACAACGCGACAGTGGGAAAAGAACGGGGTGGAAGGCTCACTTTTCGTGTGCCAACTATCGCAAGGCGACCTGGGCGAAGAACGGTACAGCGTCTTTGTGCTCAACCGGCGCGGCCTCAACAATTTCGACCTACCTCTTACAGACGGCGAGAACGTGGAAATCACAGAGGAGTATGTGATTCTGAAAGCGGACGAGGGCCAGGAGGGCGAGCAGGGCGAGAACGGGATCGCGGACCCCTTGAACCCGCAGGGCGGCCGAAGCAATAATCACAACGGCACCGGGAGCGCTGACGTCCGCATCTACGGTCTCTGGATCTACTCAGAACCGCCGCCTAACTCCACTGCTGAAACGCGCACCATCAACGCCCAGCTGATCCACGAGTGTGCGACCCACGCCGGCCAGAGCCTCAAGCTGGCACGCGAGCGTCTGCAGGCTATGCGTCAAAACGGTATGCATGTTGCTGCAGCCGCAGCGTCAACTCAAGCTGCCCCGCTGGAGGAGGTCCAGGCCAGCGTGCCTTTGGGCCGCCAGATCTCACTGAAGGATTTGTTCGGCCAGCAGCGGGCCCAGGACGATGGGTGGAGTGTGCGCGCTCATAATATGGGTCCTGGAGAGCAGCACCCGGGATACCATGGCATGATGCAGCCGCCGCCGCCGCCTCCATCGCAACCGCAGCGCCAGCCGGACGTGTTGGGGGCTCTATTCCAGAGAGCAGGATTGGCCTATCAGGGCGGTGGACAGGGATACTAGAATTGGATTCTTCCATGGCATTTGCATTTTTCCATTGGCAACCTTGTCTGTGATCAATTGGCTTCATCGTTGGTGTTCCAGGGGCATTTTATATTGTTATTGGAGACGGGTGTGGCGTATGCTTTCGAGATACCCCTTTGACTGCTGTCTCAATCTGCAGGATTATTCCATGTATTCTCATCCACCTGCGCAAAGTATAATCCCAACCTCATTTTTTTGAATCGCCACCTTGCATGCGATCCCAACCAATGCATATCTGGAGCTTTGTTCTCTTGGCGCAGTCTCTGATGTCATACCGAAGAACTCGTTGATCTCCGATCATTTTCGGGGTTTCCACGCATCCCGCCCTCTACTTCATAGGAGTATAAAAAGGGCCAGAGCCCCCCTGAAAAGAAGAACAATTCACACACTTTTCAATTCAGAATAAATCCAATCATGTCTTCGCCTCAAAAAGTCACTTTCCTCGCCCGCAACTGGAAGCTTGCGGGCCACTTCTACCCTCCTGCACCAGGTTCACCCAACCGCTCTGGCGCCGCGGTGATCATTTGCCATCCTTGGACCTCTATAAAAGAGCAGTCGCCAGCCAACTATGCCCGGGTCCTCACCCAAGCCGGATTCACCTGTTTGACCTATGACGCCGCCTACCAGGGCGAATCCGAGGGCGAACCCCGCGACCTCGAGGACCCCTACCAGCGCGTGGAAGACATCAAATGCGCTGTAACCTACCTCGTCAGCCGACAGGATGTCAACTCAGACAAGATCGGTGTGCTCGGCATCTGCGCGTCGGGCGGATATGCCCCCTTCGCCACGCAGACAGATCTGCGCATCAAGGCGTGCGCCACGTCTGCCGCAGTTTGCGTCGGCACCATGTCCCGCCGTGGATACGACAAAGATTCGTCCAACCTGGAGATCCTCAAGACGCAACTCGAGGCCGCAGGCAAGGACCGCAACAGTGACGTCGGCGGCGAGAAGGTTCCTATCGTGCACATGCTACCCCCCAAGCCGGAGGATGCACCAGAAGGATTCCCAGACTCGTTCCGCGATCTGATGAACTATTACCGCACCCCCAGAGCGCATCACCCGCGTGCGACGAATACCTGTTTGCCGCGCAGCTGGGATATCATGGGCAACTTTGATGCTTTTGCGCACATTGATATGATCAGCCCCCGGCCTTTGCTGATGATCACTGGTACCAAGGCGGCGACTAAGTGGTACAGTGAGGATGCGGTGGAGAAGGCTAAGCAGCCGAAGGAGTTGTATGTTGTCGATGGGCTTACGCATGCGGATTTGTATGATCATGTCGATGAGGCGGGGGCCAAGTGTGCGGAATTCTTCGCGAAGAGCTTGGTCTAGGGGAAGCTACGAGGAATCTACGTTCGTATTTCCTTTTGTTGTCAAAGCATTTTGGCCATGCAAAGCAACACATCGATTGTGTTGTTATTCCTTTATACAGAAATTATGTATTTACCAACATCAACAAATTAGGGTATATAATAAATCAGAAAAGGCGACAGTGCTCCTCTTGCGCAGGCAAGCTCTATTCCTTCTCATCCCGATAAGTGCTCGTCACCAGCGCGGTCTCTAGCTCCTTAGCCGCATCAGCCCCAGATTCCAGGCCATGTTTTAACAACGACCCTTTCTGGCATGCTTCTTTGTCAAGGAACACAAACGTGGGCCTATTAGGAGTAAACAACAGGTCGAGCTCTTCCAAAGTGCGTCGTGATGTCTCTGGGAAGAATAAGAACACAACAACTGAGATGCCGATATTGATGCAACCGAAGACATAATACACTCTCCAAGCGCCTTCGTTCAGAGCAGTTGGCATGTACAGTCCCAACCAGAAATTGACGAACCAATTCACCGAAGTAGAAAGGGCAGTTCCACGCCCACGAGCATTGATCGGGAACACCTCGTTCTGGTAGGTCCAGGGAAGGGAGGCTATGCTCGCACCAAATGTAATCATGTAAAGGAACATGAATGTCACTGCTGCATTTCCTGCAGCTGTGTTGACAAAATTGAACTCCACCTCTTGTGTCGCTTCGTTGAAAAATGGAGAACCGTACCCGACCATCATGGACGCCACGACAATCATACAGATTCCCATCAGAGTGGGCCCAATTATAAGCGGCTTGCGACGCCCATAAAAGTCCATCAGGAGGGTTAAAGATATAGAGGCGACGAGAAACAGGGCAGACTCAATGCCATTGGCAAGCAGGGCAGCCTGGGGTCCTGTTCGGCCCGTCTGCGCAAAGACTTTGGCCGCATAGTACAGAATGATGTTGACACCGGTAATCTGTTGCATGAATTGAAGTCCCATGGCAAGAGCTGTGCGGCGACGATATTGCTTGTCCACCAGTAGTGACATGTATGAGGGAGCAGGTGTGCCTCTCTCATATTCGACCACGACGCGAATTTCTTCGTACTCTGACTGCACCACCGGTGCATTCTGGTCGCCCTTGGCATGAAGATTGGCTAGAACCTGTAAAGCTTCTTCGCTCCGGTCGTGTTGAAACAGCCATCGGGGTGATTCAGGGCGGAATAGCATGATAGCGCCAACGATAGCTCCAGGGATCAACTGAAACCCGTAGCACATTGGCTGTGCCCTGGATATTGGCTGCCCCATACTGGACCCAATATGCAACCAACAGCCCCACTGCGATACCCATATTCAACATCGCAGTCATCATGCCCCGGATTTGGGGCGGAGTGATTTCAGCGGTGTACCTATAACATAGGGTTAAAAATGAAGTTCTAGTCTCCAGTGCATATGCATAAAGGCTCACAGTGAAATAGTTTGAAACAATCCACCTGCTCCCAGGCCATTAACAACACGACCTGCAATAAACATCGCCTGATTTTGAGAGGCAACAATGATTGTCTGTCCAATGAGGTAGACGAGAACGCAGATCAAGATGGTTACACGGCGTCCAAACCGATCAGAAACCAAAAACCCAATGAGGAGGGAGCCTCCAAATTCTCCTGCCAGCAAGGCTGCGGTCATGACACCTTGTCTGAACGCAGACGGTGTATGGAAGTAGCCGAGAAATTGGGTCATCGTGAGGATGCCACTCATCGAAGCATTCTCCCACCCATAGGCAAAGCCTGCAATGGCAGGCGGGAGGGCATAGTATAATTTTCGGGCTAGCGATGTATCGATTTCAGTGGCCATGGTGGACAAGAGATCCAAGCCAAGAAAAAGTGGATGTGAACAAGGCTGCTCATCGAAGGATAGGCGGAATGTTAAATACTTCCCTCCCCGCCTGATCGTGGGCTAATAAGCGAGTGTGGCCAAGCTTCTCGGGCTGCCTGGCGGCTTATCACATACCCGGCACTAAAAGCCGGGGAAGAGGCTCGAGAACAGGGATTCCAATCGGGCTCGTGGAGCAGTGGGGTTAGGGTTCTCTCCCTCAGACTTCCACAACACTTACCCGATGAGCACTATCCGTCTGTTCATACAAGCGCGCTTTAGAACATCTCCGTGCCTTAGCGGCAATGGGGTTTTAATATATAAACGGTCAACGAGGCAAGCCTACTGGTCTTGCCCTAAAGGTCGTACGGTAGAGAAAAAAAAATATGGGGGTAAAATGTGGAGTACATGATAGCGTGGGGGCCCGACTGAAGGTTTTGGATAAGAGTTCTTCCCTCCCCTGCACTTTCACCTTCAGCGGCTATTTGCTTCAGCTGGATTGCCAGACGATTAGCATCCTGCAGTTGGTAATCTACGAAGGCTTATCATGATGAAGGGCTGATGGTGGGGAGACGAGTCTCCATTATTCGGAATTTCGAACAATTTCTCGTCCCTAATTCATCGACATGGCAAAGTTGGTGCCTTTTACATCTCCATATGGTCCAGCAGCCGTGATCAACAGGGTCTATAGGTCTCCGCTTTCCCCGGCAGAGGCACTATTGGTTGATCGTTCGATCATCCTTAAACAAGCTCCCCCGTTGGCCTCCTCGACCCTCAGGATGTCAACAAGTACAAGATGATCAAGTATTGCGACATCCGCAACGAACATCTTCTCCTTGCGATAATTGACGAAATACTGTCTTTTTGGAAGGGTTGAGGGTGAAACTTTTATCCTATTCGGCATCAGTGGTGGCCAGCTTGTCGACCGATTCGCGTATCTACAGCCTCACCGTATCCGAACGTTAGCAGCGGCGCTCCCGGAACGTAGAGACTCTTTGACTCGAGCACGCCCTTTCCTGACGGGTTTAAATACTTCGAGCGAACTTTCGATCAGCCACTCGATTGGAACAAGATGAAGGAGATCCCCACCATATTTATCACAGGCAGGTGATACAGACAAAGACAATTTCATGCCATTGCTCGTGGTCGCAATATCAACGATGCCCGCCGCAAGGATGGCTAATACGGAAGGGCCATGAGATCAAAGAAGCTAGAGGCTTGCGGGGCTAATAGCTTCATGCATCTTGTTCCTGGTGCGGCACATAGCAAGGAATTGACGGTGTCTCCGGTTAAGCGATTCTTTAAGCAATGCTTACAGCACGAGGAGCTCAAGGACCAAATCCTTGGAGCTGGTGATTCTGTGGTATTAAAAGCAAATGAGGGCTTTAGTGATTCCATCATCTCACACTCGGCTGTAGATCAGTTGTCCTAGCCCCGCTTGATCGAGAAAGCATGAAACATGCTTTCCGAAACGCACTTGTAAAGAAAATGATACGGTGGCTAGATAGGATTATTAACGAGAAGAGTACCTGAAAATTCTCTTACTTTCATTAAAATTTGAGTACAGTATCTATACCACAACGCGAAGTGACGGTAAATCGGGCGCCGAAAATGGCTACCTTGGGGGTCATGAATCGACTTCAATGGCGTATTGCTTTATCCTAATTCTAAGTACCGTTGAGGATAAATGCAAGTCCCCCCACCTACTACGTGGCAATTTAGGCTGTGTCGCGATCTATACTTCGGTACTCCTGCCACGCGGGTATCATATTCCCTTGTTTTCTGAAACATACAAGAGAAAAGACTTGAAACAAATTTTCCATTTTCTCTCAGGCAAAGATACCGAACTACAACTCATACAGTTGGCAACAATCTCACAAAAGTGAAACATAAAGTAGTTCTAAATTGTGTAAGATTAATGTCGAATACTTGATTCTGCCCCATATCCAGAAACGATGAGGCTTCTGCAGAGATCCCCGTGCTTAATTTAACACGGACCGCGCTATCCCTAGTGTCCCGCACCTATGTGAAACCAGCCCACACGCAGTCCATCTAGCCGTGCAATTGGACAAACTGTGATATGAAACTTTTCATGTACAGTAGTGGCGTATTTCGCAGCGCTCTGCTCAAAGGATCGGTCGACTTGTAACGGATGTAGAGTCCACTATTTCCTAGTAATCTCCACATTTCCGGCATTTATAGTCGAATGGAAAGGCTAGAGCGACGGTTATGGGTCTCCGGCAAATGCTCTGCGGGTAAGTTATGAAGATACTCTCCCCTTCAGGCTTTAATGAATTTACGCTAATGACATGACTGGGTTAGGTGAGAAAGTTATAAATCCAAGTATTTGTCCGTGAACTGCGCTCCAGAGCAACACATACGTCCAAGGCATTCATTACCCTGGTTATCTAGATCCATCACCCGCTGGATATACAAACATGAAGTCCACAGTATTCCTTCTTCTCCAGCTTACTGCTGCTGCTTCTGCCTACCTGGCCACCACAACTGCAAGTTCTTCCTTCCTGCTGTCGTGAGACAGGAAAGCTGACAGATCCACAGCACTATTACGATGGTCAAGAAGGCGCCTGCGGTTGTGGTACTTCCTCTAGCCTTGACTCTTGGCAAGTAAGTAGCAAAACCTGACCATATTCAATTGCGCCTATCACTAACCCGCCGTGTATAGCTCGGTATCGGCAATGGGGTCTATACAGCGGCAGGCTCGCAGGCCCTATTTGACACGGCCGGCGCGTCCTGGTGTGGTGGAGGCTGTGGCAAGTGCTATAACCTGACATCGACTGGCAGCGCCCCATGCAGCGGCTGTGGAACTGGAGGCGATGCGGGCGAGAGTATCATTGTTATGGTCACCAACCTCTGTCCCAACAACGGCAATGCACAATGGTGCCCTACGGTTGGCGGGACCAACCAATACGGATATAGCTACCATTTTGATATCATGGCTCAGAGTGAGGTGTTTGGGGACAACCCAGTCGTCGACTTTGAGCCGGTGGCCTGTCCCGGCCAGGCCACATCAGACTGGGAAACATGCGTCTGCTATGGGGACACAGCAACCGATGTGACCCCGGAAGGTCTCACTTCTGGTGGGGGACAAAGTGAAACTTCATCAACGTCCTCTACTACTACTACTACTACTACTACTACTACTACTACTACTACCACCACCACTACCACCTCCTCCGGTTCAGGTGCAACTCAGTCCCTCTGGGGTCAATGTGGAGGTGCTGGCTGGACAGGCCTAACCACCTGTGCTTCGGGTGCTACATGTCAGGAGCAAAACTCCTATTACTCTCAGTGCTTGAGTTAGCCAGAAGATTTTCAAATGGGCAATGAAGATCCGTACATATAGCAGAACAAAGTGGGGGGTTAGAGCTCTTGGTCGAGTGGGAAATCAAATCTTCTTCTTTCTTTTTGAATTTCTAGCCATACTGTCTAGGGCCGGTAGGCTTGTGCCAAATGGTATTGGTATTGCGGCTGGATCCGTGTGGACGGGACGGTCACTTTCTACGCAAACGATTAAGTATAAAAGCGCGGACATCATTGATTCTCCGCCTGGCCCACTTCCATCTATCGTTATGTGGATCGGCATCTACTCTCCTAAGCAAAGACACAAAGATCTACTTAGCTCGTCATCTCGCCTCATCTCCAGCTACAATATCCCGTATCATCCCCCCAACCTTGCGAGCCATAACATCATTATGTTCTAGACAAATCAGTACGATCCCATTCCCCTCAGACTCCAGAAGAAAAGGAAGAAACTTACTTAAACAAAAGGCATGCGGCAACCCCTCCTCACAAACCAACATAATCGGCCCCTTCCCTTCTATCTGCCCTCGAAGCGCAATGATCTCGTCTCTCGTCTTCTCTGCGACCCAATGGTCATTGCGCCCGAAATAGAAAACCAGCTTCGTGATTGGCGGGCGTGTGCTGGCAGCGCCCCAGACATCGTCGGTCCATTTGTCTGTTGTTATCGTGCGCATTTCGTCCGCGGCCATGTGTCTAATATTATATAAAATATCAGATTACGGCTTGTGTATGAGATACACCAAGGAAAAGAGGGAGGGATACGTACAGAGCCTGCTGGACGCCAGTGGGACTCTTCAGAAATGCAAACGTCGCGTCTAGCGCATGGTCCGGTGGTGAGTTCATCATGAACCGGATCAAAGATCGCAAGGCCGGGTTGGGCAGGAGGAAATTGAGCAATCTGACGAAGAACCCAACGATGAGGGCGAGTTGGGGGATAAAGGACAGCAGGGTCTGAGATGAAGAGTGTCAGTGATGAAAATGGCCATCGACTAGGGTAGTCAGTCAACAACAAATCCATACCGTCAGTTTGCGTCCAGAAGGCGAATCCGCAATATCCATAACCGTGGGGAAGAGCATCACACCGCCAATAATATCAAACTCGGCCGATTTCGAACCCGAAGTTTCGCGGTGTCGCCTGAGAATCTCCATGGCGATGTATGCACCAACGGAGTGTCCGATCAGAATGACTTTCTGTCTTGGTGGCACAGTAGCAGTAGTATCCGCACTTCGAGTTTGGGAGAGAGTCGTCTTGCTGTTCTCCGTTACCAGGGTGTGGAGTTTGCCATGCACAAAGTGGATTTGGTCTTCAAGTCCGTAGATCTTGGGGTTTGGTTTGTGGTTTTGATCATTGGACGTCTGGATTTCGTCTTCTGGGAGCTCGAATCCACGCAGACTACACCCATAAATCTGGAAAGAGCTTCCTAATTTGCTCCCCTCGGACACTTTGAGCTGGTCTGCGAGCAAGGATAGAAACGAGTGGTAGTAGCTGATCAAGCCTGGGTTTCCTGAGATGAAAAAGATTGTAGTGACGGTGGCGCCTGTTTCGAATGATGATGATGATGGCCCGGCACAGTGTGTGAGGAATGTGTTTGGGGTGACTTGTGACGCCATGGTTTCCTCTGTCTGGAAGATTGCCGCCAGATAGGCGTTCTTTTCGTGCCTTAGATGGATCGAATCAACTGCAGAGACATCCTTTGATCTCAATGAAGTCCTTCACTTCGCTCAATGCGAGGAGAACATCCTTTCCCACATGTCGCTGGCAGTCAAGTGGATGGCGGTGGACGAAGTGAAGTTCCGAGGTCCAAGTGGAGCCCCCACTATCTTTTATCGCTGTACGGCCGTCTTCCACTACGAGCTATGAAAAGATACTGTGGAAAACATCAAGAACACTGAATGCGCAATATGTATTGCAACCAAACTCCTCTCCCAGATCCCACCAAAGCACCCCTCTCCCCACGGTTTCTAAATCCAGAAAGAAAAATCATCACCGCAAAGGCCGATCCCATGCAATGGCCCGGACGCCCGCAGAGCGCAATATACACAATCCCCTCGACACAGGTCCTCGCTGAAGATGTAATGACACAGAAACAGAATTGCATGAGTCGCAATCCAAAATGAGCTGAAAAGAGATTCGCCAAAGAGACTGCAGCACGAGGCAGAAAAGAGACGTTGAAAGATGAACCGCGCTCTGTACCTGGTATCTAGGTCATCAAGAAACACAAAGAGCATGAAGAAGAATCAAAAGCGGCTGCTGCTAGAGGATAAAAAGAAACGCAGAACGCCAGAGGTACTATATGCGAATGCGCTGAACGGATTACCCGCCTTGATCACCGCGGCTGTCTTTGTTCTCCTTCTCGTTGTTCTCGTCGGCAGCTGTTTCTGAATCGGGCGTTTCGCTGTCCACGTTCGATTTCAACGTCGGTCCCAAGTTGATGGCGATTCTCTTGGCCGGCGCGCCGCCCGTGGCATTACCAAGGGTGGCACTCTTATCCCCGGTCGCCACGCTGATGGGCGACCCGTTTTTCCGTCGCAGGCTCCCTGCACTGGAATTGCTGGCTGTGGAACTTCTCCGCTTGGGCCCTGCAGTAAGCTTCATCAATTCATCCTCATCTTCTTCCTCACGACGACGCTTCTCGGCCAGTCGTTCAGGCGCAGGTGGCGTTTGAGTGGTAGACGAGGCGAGAGAGGTGACAGCCTCGGCAGGGACGTCTGCGGCATCCAATGGCTGAGCCGGTTGAGCGTCTTCCGGGTTTGTATCCATAATATCGTCGTCTTCGTCGTCATCTGGGTAGTCAACCAAAGATTTGACGGACGGAGAAGCAGCCCCGTTGGGCGGATGGACGGCAAGGGCTGCGCGAGTGTCCGGAGTCCACTCCTCTTCGTCGTCCGACGTGTTAAAGTATTCTTCTTCGGCCGCATCCATTTCCCTAACGCCTTGCCATCGGCCGCCGTTGAGCGGCATCCTCCGCGACTTGATGTCCTCATCCTGGCGTCTAAGCGGTATCAAGTCGGCCTCAATGCCATATCCTTGCATTTGATCGTATCGGAGAATCAAGTGGTGGAAAGTTTCGACGTAGTTGATGCTCTCAAGCTTCTCGCGGTATTCCTCCACTATATGAATGACAAAGGACTTGCAATTGGAACGCTTGATGTAGTCGAAAAGCTCGAGGCAGGCAGAATTGAGAAGGTTGTCGCGTGGCATGGTTTCGTAGATAATGTCGAGACACAACCCGAAGGCAGGGGTGTGTGTGATGAGAGCTTGCCAGAAGGTGTCCGACACATTGACTAGAGCACGAAAGAATTTGAGGGCAACTGCACAGTATTACGTTAGTGATTATCCATTTAACCACAGAATTCAAGCACTCTCACCGAGTTTTAGGTGTTTTTGAGGGGCTTTGAGGAGCTGGGCAACCCGGGGCGCGAGAGACTCGTTGTGAATCGCATTGCGTGCACGGTATTGTTGTTGACGAACGAAAAAGGTGAGGATCTCAACAAGATGCGAGTAGAGCGTGACTTCTTGGAAAGTCAAGTTATCCACTACAAGGACTCAGGTCAGCTTCCATTTTTTGGAACACACAAGAACACAACCCACGGCTATGACGATTGGCAAGCTCTTTGAGCGGCCGGAAAAGACGTTTGGCAGACTCATCGAAATGTTGTTGGACGAATGTATCGGAAAGAAGATTAGCGGAGCGAGCCTTGAAGTAGTCGGGTCCAGGCCGTCCGAGTGGGTCTTGCATGGGAATCTGAGGATCCAGAAGACTCCTAACCGCCTCAGAAAGTTGGTTCTTGACTCCAAGGTCGGTCTCGGTGTGAAGGAGGTCGATCAGTGTGTCAGTGAGCGGCGTCTTCTTCTCGTTAACGGCCTTGAGCATGTACCCACGCATAATCACCGGATCATGGTCGAGCAAGGCCATCAGAATATCAATACCAGTGGTGCGCATCGCCGGATTCGGGTGTTTCACGGCAAAGGCGATAACGGCGAACAAGCCATAGTTGATGAAGTTGGTGAAGAGGTTAGCGCGCGCCGGGGTCTGCAAGTTCTTTGCGATTGCTGCGCATTGGTGGAGGAACTGCACGGCATCGTCTTTGCGCTTTGTATCCAGGTTTCTCGGATCGAAGACCGCAAAGAGTTCGCGTAAGAACTGTGCATTCGACTGGATATGGTTGACAATCTCCATCTGGTTGAAGAAAATCAAGGAGTTGAGCACGGAGAAGGTCGGGTCGTCTAGGATCCGAGCCAAGACCACATCCTTTAGGTATTGCAAGCGCCAAGTGCTCCGGATCTTCCTACGGATGATGGGGTCCTTGATGGGCACTACTTCTTTGTAACGCGACTGGTCGGCCAGATACTGTCGGTGGTTTGCTTTATGGGTTGGGAATTCGGGATCATCTGCGACATGTTTTAGCACACCGTTTCCACCAGTAAATGAAGCACCACACGTACATTCGAGAGCCCCAACGACTCCCAGAATAACCGGGTCAGCAACCACGGTTTCAATGATGGTGTTGTCGTTGAGAAGAATCAAGGATTTCATGATGTTGCAAAGGCGATGCAAGTCGGCTAGGCTCTCCAGGTCCTCGGCCATGGGCACTAATGGGACAAGTTTGGAGATGTACTCGTCGCGAATGATGAATTTGCAAAGCGCGTCACGGCCGGCCTGCGTCATGCTCGCAGCTCGGACGATCTGTTCTATCTCCGCGAGGTTTCCGAGTTCGGGCGCCGGTAACACAATGGATTGGTAGCTTTCGAGGTCGTCTGATAGGGCATCATCTGGAGAAAGTAGGCCGCACAATTAGCAATGGGGCGCATGGTTGGGCGTTGCGCCGCGATCGATCAGATGAGACTCACCAGCTGCCGCCAGGCTGAGGAGATGTTGTTGGACGGTGTTGACGAAATCCCTAGTATGATGGTTAGTTTGACACTGAATGCGGCCAGGCAGGTTCGTGGACCAGGCGCCTCACCAGATCACCGCGCAACCTTCTGCCTCCTGGAAACTCAGCGCCATATCCGTGCCATTCTGTTCTGTCCAAACGATCAAGGTTTCTGTCGCGTAATACAGTCATCAGCAATCGCTTGTTGCTCCAGAAGTCCGAGGCGGGACACAAACCTTGTTGCTTCTGATAGCCATCATCCTTGGTGATCTTGGTCTCGAGCAGCACCCGGTTGGGCTGATCTTCCGATTCGACGAATATCCGAGGCTCCTCCTGATAAGACAACAATCGGTTAGAGTTCTTGATGTTTACGCCATGCGCGCTGCCAGCCGAGTGACGGCAGCGGTCGATCGGCGCCCAGGGCGTGGTCGCGGAATGCGCGCCGAGCACCGAGAGGGAGACAGCTTACCCCCAATGTCTGCCCCGTGCAGAAACCCGTCCCCCGGTCAAACCAGTCATTATCCCTCAGTTCGTAGACCTTGACCCGTTTGCGACCGTCGGGCGGCTGCAAGTCCAGCGCCATGATCCGGGAGGAAGACAGCCAGGCGCCTCGTCACTCCGGGCCAGCTCGGGGAGAGGTGCGCCGGCGAGGAGGAGAGGCAGGGAGGAAGGCGAAGAGACAACAGTGTCCAGGGTAAGCGAAGAGCGAAAGGGCGGATGGAAGAAAAAAAAAATGGGGGTGGATGGAAGGAATGGAATGCTGATGATGAAATGGCAAAGTCTGCGGAGGGGGATGACGATCGAAGGGAGAGGATGCGCCGGGAGCAGGGATCCACCGCGGCCGGTCTGAGCAGCACTCGGGGCAAAGGTGTCGCAACAGCAATGGAATGGACGAGAGGTCGAGGACAGAAGAGGATGGATGGAGGGGGTGTGGGTGAGTGGAAAGGATCCGAGATGGATAGTGAAGGAGAAGCAGAAGTTGGCCGCAACACGCGACCGAGAAAAGTGGGTTCGGCCAGGCCCCTTGATCAGGTACAGTCAGTAGGGAAGTATAGACCCTCTGTATTTGGGGGCATGCATATACTGGGGAAAGAATAAATATGCTTAAGTGCGAGGTGAATAGGTCATAAATGTCGGTTATTGGATCCCGCATCGAAGCTCCCTGGAACAAATGCTGGTCAGGGGCCTCCACTGTCATCTCGGGCCGAAGAGTCTGTTCAGCGGTGGGACAGCAGCAGGTAGGTCGGTCCCTCACGCAGGCCATCTATACTCCGTCCGCAATAGAGCATGTTCTTCTCACTGCCAGGATCACTACTACTATCACTTCCCTCACCACTATACTGAATTATCATCCTCCCTCCCTCTCTCTCTTTCTTTCTCTCTCTCTCTCTCTCTCTCGATCACTCTGCCACGCCCAGAACTATCAGCACGGACCCTTCCCCACCAGTCCTTATCGGTTCTAGACTTTTTTTCCGTTTCGGATTTTTCTCTTCTTCATCTTCACACACTTACTTCGAAGGTACGAACCATCGACGAGCGACTTCTGGGAGTTTTGCGCTCGATCATACTTAGAAAAGCTCCCTTTGAGCCTGTTCGGTTGGTAGATCCGGCATTCACTTCTTCTTTCTTCATCTTGTTCTTCTCCCCATTGAGCACCCCCGCTTTCGCCAACATGTCCTCCACCGATAAGGGCGCCATCGAGACGTTTGGCGAGGACAACCATGCCAGTTCGTCGTCGCAGTCGCTGCCCAAGGACGGTGTCGACGTGGCTGTGGTTTCCCAGAGCCCTACGCACTCCTCCGAGGAGCAGCTGCCGGCGGCCGATCTGGTTGATGAGCAGAAGAAGGGCTGGCTGGCCTATTTCAAGACCAAGGAGTTCTACATCACCTTGGCTCTGGGGTAAGAAAGATTGACTCTTATGGATAGTCCAAAGCTAACCCCGACGCAGACAACTGCTAGCCATTGCCAATACCTCCACTAGTACCTTCACTACGCTCCTTGGGGTGCAGCATTGGGCAGTCCCCGCTTTCCAGACATTCATGAACTACGTGCTCCTGAACCTGGTCTTCACTTCTTACACGATTTACCGTTACGGCATCAAGGGCTGGCTCCAGTTGGTGTGGCGTGACGGCTGGAAATGTATGTTGCATCATCCCGTCCCCGAGGGTTTGGGCTGCGGGTCGTACATGAAGAACTCGGGCTAACACAGCATTTTTGAGGGCAGATATCATTCTTGCCTTCTGTGACGTGGAGGGTAATTACTTCATTGTGCTGGCATACCAATACACGACCATGCTGAGCGCGCAGCTGATCAACTTCTGGGCCATCGTTGTGGTCGTCATCCTGTCGTTCATCTTCCTGCGCGTGCGCTACCACATCACCCAAGTGCTCGGCATCATCATCTGTATCGGTGGCATGGGCATCCTAATTGGTTCGGACCACATCACCGGAACGAACGGCGGCGACGTGACAAAAGGCAACCAGCTGAAGGGCGACCTGTTCGCGCTCCTCGGCGCCACGTTCTACGGCTTCACCAACACGGGCGAGGAATACTTCGTCAGCACCCGGCCCGTGTACGAGGTGCTGGGCCAGATGTCGTTCTTCGGAATGATAATCAACGGCGTACAGTGTGCGATCTTCGAGCGGGAGTCCTTCCGCAACGCGAACTGGGACGGCAAAGTCGGCGGCTATCTGACCGGGTACACGCTGTGTCTCTTCATGTTCTACTGCCTGGCGCCGCTGCTGTTCCGCTTGTCGTCCGCCGCCTTCTTCAACATCTCCATGCTGACCATGAACTTCTGGGGCGTCTGCATCGGCATCGAGGTCTTCCACTACCATATCCACTGGATGTACCCCATCGCCTTCGTGCTTATTATCGTCGGCCAGCTGATCTATTACCTGGGCCGCAGGGTCCTCGGCGAAGCACGCAAGCCCTGGCTGGGCCGCAACCAGGAGCGCGGTGTTGCCGGCCTCTTCACTGCTAAGAAGAAGATCGAATCTACCGTGCCCGAGGGCGTGAACCCGGTGGACCATGATCCTGAAAGTCCCCCGGCTGCGAACACGAGCTCTGTCTAAGTTGAGCTGCTGGCTCGCTAGTCAGGGACTACTCTCTTGTTTTTCTTGTTCATGATTTTGTTGAATGTGTGAGTTGATTTGACCGTAGAAGTGGGATGATGGACGTTATGGTATATACATGAGACGACGACCACGAACCCCTAGATCTCCTTCTGTACAGATCTTGCTGTGCGCTTGTCACTGTCCTGTGGACCGTGTTCAAGACCAGTAAACCTTGCTTGCTCAGTGTGCGCCTTGGGTGCGTCTTAATTCTTAATTTTGGGGAGATGCGGTTCGATATATATACACGTCGATTATGAGAATGAAATGAAACGTCCTGCGCGTTATTGATTCTAGACGATGCCTACCTATCCATGGACGACGCCTTAAGAAACTCGTCACCTCGTAGCTAGGACAATATAGACCTTCCTTAAAACGATCTCGAGAAAACATCATTCATTAAAAATGAATTACTATGGAACCAGGATCATTAAACAAGTAGTCCGTGAAATATAAACCAACCCCCTCGAACGAGCGTGAGATGCAAAGAAGAGAGGAGAGAGATACATAAAAGCAGAGAAAGAAAGAAATAAAAATAAGAAAAACTCCGAATTTCAACGCACACGGATCCTAACCTATCCATATCAAGGAGAAAAAAAAATATAAGGAAATGCAAAGAAAATGGACACCACACGATGCCAGAAAAAAAAAAAAGAACAACCGAATGACAACAGCAACGAGAAACCAGAAGACTCCAGCTCTTTTTACAATAGTGCCTGGAATAGAGAAACGAAATGCCTGCACGACCCAACAGCCCCCGAAGCAGGTTCTCCGTCGCCGAAATATTAAAAAGAGAGAGTAACCCAGAAACCACACATCCTTTCACCAACCAGCCGTTCTCCTGACGTCGTTCTTATAGACGGACGGTATGTCAGGTCCAAACCAGATAGACGCGCGTCCCAAACAGCCCCCAGCCAAAGAGAAACAATGAACACCCAAAACCAACCATGAAACGACAGGATCAAGGAACTCGACACCCGTCTCAATCAAACACGCAAGCTCACAGAACTGAAGCGCCATGTCCAATCCAAACCCGAAATCCACGCCCATACATAGAGGCACCGCAAGAAGTAGATGATGAAAAGGAAGACTCCAGAGCCCGGAGGAAAGCCGAAAAGGAAATTCGCCGAAGCATTTCACAGAACACAAACACCAAAAAGAAAAAAAAATCAACATCCACGGACACCAAAAAAAGAGGAATAAACAACCCGAATGGACTCCATAGGAAAGAGAATCCCAACAAGTCCCTTTTTCCTCTCCCCACCCAAGCCAGCGTGGATGAAATAAAGACGTAGATTGACAAAAGAAACAGAAAGAACACCGGATCAGGCACAAGATGTTGAGGATCTGTGCCATATATGTACCGTTGCAAGGAAGTAAACTGTATGTCGCCCACAAGAAGCCGGTCGACCTTCCCTGGCCATGGCTTTTTTTTAGAATTGGTCGCAACGCCCACCAGAAAGAAAGCCAGGTCGAATATATTAGGTCAAGGCGTTCAGCCCCACACTGAGGCTTGGACGCCCAAGCCGCTCTTCGAGCCCCAGACGCCACTGCCGTTACTCCAAGCCAAAGCCACGCCGCCGTCCTTGGCACCCTGTGCACCGCTCGAGGCCGGATTAGAAGTGGCCGAGGCGGAAAGCTCGCTAACAGCGCCAGGAGCATCACTGGGGGTGAAGCCGAAGCCAAGAGGGGACGGCAGCGGGGTGGTGGCCCGCTTGTTCAGAGCAGGGTTGGAAACGCCTCCGGGGACAGAGGTTTGTCCCGCAGCAGGGCGGGACCCGATGGGGCCAACAGATCCAATGGCACCGGCAGCCGGCTTGGATGAGGGCTGGCGGGAAGAAGGCGAGTCGGCACCGCCGGGGGACGAGGTCGAGGTCACAGGCTGCTCGCTGCCGAAGCTAGGCGAGGAGGTGCTGTTGGCCCGGTTGGGCGACTGGAAGCCCGAAGGGCCCTCAGCGTTGCCCGCGCCGGTAGGCTGGGGCATGCCAAAGGGGTCCACGCTGCGAGGAGAGGCTCCCCGGACTCCGGCGGAGGAGGGCGTGGCGTCGCCCTGGCTGTCCGTGTTGTCGTCGGAGAGGGTGCCGGGTGGGAAGAAGGCGGGACTTTCATTGCCGTACAGGGCGCGGTGCTGGCGCGCGAGCAGGTCACGACGGCTTTCTTCGCTCACGGCGGCCGGGCTGACAGAGCGATCGGACTTGGCTGCGGACATCTCGGCGAGGAGGCCTTTGAAGAAAACCACGTATTAAAACCCAATGTTCTGAACAGAAAAACGGAGCTCAAACCAGAATATATTATACAATGCCGATGGATACATAGAAAATGTGCAAATAAATGGGGGGAATCTGGCAAAGGTCCAAAAAAAAAAAAGAAAAGAAAAGCAGAGGCTACCACGTACTTCGGTTGTACTGCTGCTCCTGGTGGTAGTTGCGGAGCTCCCGCTCACGCTGTGCTGCCATCCGACGCTTTGCCTGCATCATCTGTTCCACCTCATTTGGGCGACCCTGGTACCGCTGGGAGGCATAAAAGCCCTGGAGATTGCCCGAGGGGGGCATGCGCGAGTTATCGAATTCGCTGATCGAATGGTGGCGCTGGGGGCCGCTCGGGACACGAGGATCTTCTCAAAAACAGTTAGGAAAGACCTGGGGTATTCGTCCAGCGCGACATACCGTAGTCGGGATAGGCCCGGCCCATCATCATGGGCATCGAATCCCGCCGAGGAGCATTCCACAGCTTGCCGCTCTTGACGAGGTTGTCGATCGCACGGTCGATCTCTGCAAAAACATATACTCATCAGCGATCTGCAAGAAAACATGATTCGGGCATGGTTGGCGATCCCAACAGTTCCGCAACGATCCGGTGTACAACTCGTCGGCAAGGAAGCCGAATCGAGCGAAAAGGGAAATGTGTCCATACCATCGAACTGGGAGGAGAAGGCCGGGCTCTCCTCACGCTGAGAGACCGAGCTCGAGCCTGTAGCGCCGGAGGTGTGAGTGTTGACCATGTCTTTGACTCGAGGAGATGGACTCGAAAGCATACCTGACCGCGAGGGCGGCGCTGGTTGTTCCCACGAGACCTGGCGGGACGAAGGCGCCTGCCAACCCTGGGGTTCGTAGTAGGAAGACATGGTCCGGGACCGGGAGCGTCGTCGGGGCGGAGAGACGAGCGGCGAGGATTCAGGGGGGCGGAGAGGAGAAGCCCACGGCGACAATGAAAATCCGTCCGGAGGGCAGCAGGAACCTGTCAACGACCAAAAAGAAACATGAGCGATCGATCCGAGTACGAGACATGAAATGAAAAATCTCCCGAACAGTTGACTCGGTGGGGGAGGGCCTCCGGGCATCCGCGATGGCCTCGGGTAAAGTTGGGTGTCCGTCCACACACACCGGAACACCAGATGCGTGCTGAGAAGGCTTTCCCAGCGACCACTTCATTCAACGGTCCCAGTTGACCCGAGACGCAAACGACACTCCGGAGTGTTTCGTGCGAGCGGGAGAGTTGGAGGAGTGAGGTGCACACTTACGGAGGAGCCAAGATTTTTTTTTTTTTTTGGCTCGGGAAGGAAAACAATCTACCACGAATGAACGAGGCAGGAAGTTCTCGAGTCGACGAAGAGAGAAGGGGCACGAGCGAGAGAACGAGAGAGGGCACGAGGGAAGAGGAGAAAAGAGGGAGGAGTGGAGGGAAATAAAACCAGTCGAAAAGGAGAGAGAGGGTCCGGCCCGTCTGGTGTTTTGGGGCGGGTCAGTCTTTAGTATCAGTATTATGTATTAACTAATAGTGGAGGGGTACAGTAGTAATGATCCGAGTCGCACAGGATTATGTATTCGTCTGTCTCCTGTTCTTTTTCTTGATGTTTTGTTCTTTCTGTTCTCTGCGCCCCGAGTCCCCTCCGGTGAACTGAACAACGTGGTGCCCGGCATCGGGGGCAACCCCGGCCCACACCTCTCCCCACCGGACAGACACTTAGACATTGTCGCCTCTCTGGATGTACGATGATGATCCAGTGCGCATGCAGTCAGCCCGCCAAGGACGCTTGGTCATCGATTGCACGAGCCCCTCGTGGTGGCGGACAGTTGAACTAACGAGAATGAACCAACGACCGTAACTGAACGACTCTTACTAATGCACGAGGACGAGGACAAAGAAGCCGCGAAGGACAGGCTTGACCCGGCGCTAGGACTATACGAGCGAAGTATCGGGTACCTGTCATTCTTTGATCGAGTCCGCCTGGAGAGCAGTACCGGAGGGTACTCCTCAGGTAGAGGACTCCCCAGCAAGTCGAGGCCTCTCTTTGTGGCCAATCGAGGATGTGGCGGTCCGCGTTGACGGCCTGCCCCACTCCTGGCTCTCTATTTCGGCCTTTGACGGCTTTGGGTTGATTTGAGCGGAGTTGACGATAACCTCCATTGCCCACCACGTGACTAGGGTATCGCCCGCACGTGTTGGGTGAAGGATCGCGGGGGCTGAAGACAGGACGATCAAACCGCCGGCTCTTCTGGCCGGAAGAGCAGATAGTTTCGTAGGGATAGGATTACCTGGGTCGGTAGTGATGATATTGTACCTGCATGAATGCACCAGTCGGACAGCCACCGACCGCCAGAGTCGGCCGAAACAAAGAGATCAAGAGCCCGCCCAGAATCATGAATGAGGGATGGAACAGCATCAGAAGACGAGTAGTCGTGGTTGATAACTAGTGAGGTGGTTAGGGGCCACCCTTCTATCTCCATTCTTCTGGTCTGCCCCGACACTCGGTTCATACTCCCTCCCCCTTTACCACCGCCGATCGACACTCCCGAACAATAGCCTGCACCGGATTCTTTTTTTCGCGGGAATTCCTCCTCCTGCTCCTTTCTTCTCGACACTCTGCAACCACACGCCGACTGGGTCGGTCTTCCTCTACCATTGCAATTCCACGACCACTAGCCCGTCAGGCCGACCGACTGGCCTCCCCTCTTCTGTCCCAAACCCGATCTCATCACGCCCCGGGCCGCCTCCAACTCACCACACCTCACCTCACCTTACCTGACCACACCACATCACAACCTCCCGTCCTCCGACACCACAAAGCCCCGATCGACGGACCAGAACTCCCTGTGGACCAACCAGAACGTGTGCAAAGGCACTCCCCGTCCTTCAATTGTGCTGGTGCAGAGGGGCTCTGTTGTTGAGTGGTGCGGTGGTGTGAGAGTCTTCTCGTGTTCGAGTCCTCCGACGGTTGGAAGTTGCTTTATGGTCTCAACCATCGATGGGAAGGCGAAGCGTTCTCACCTACCTGGTGACCTCTCACCCATAGCGTCGGATCCGCCTTCCACGATGGCATGGCCGCCATCCGACGCGTCCGAGATTCCTGCTCGCCCAGCGTTGAATTCACAGCAATCGAGCTCCCTCCCATCCACCCCTTACCAACATGCGCGCAACCTCTCCTTCCACTCCCAGTCGCCCTCCCCCGTCCAGGGCAGTACCTCCCCCCGTTCCACCCACTCCGAATCCGCACACCTGCCCCCCTCCGCCCGAAAACCGCTCGATGGCTGCAAATACGAGACCGCGATGGCCTACTTCCGGAGACGAATGCCATATAGCCTAGGCGCCGAGGTACTCCCGGAGGACAAGGATGCGCTCAAAGAAAAACTCGAGCCCGAAGCGGAGAAGAAGTTGACGGCAGACATTATGGACCTCTACGACGAGTTATTACCCTCGGCGGAGAGTGACGATCGACGCCGGCAGCTCCTTCGCAAGTTGGAAAAGTTGTTCAATGAGCAATGGCCGGGCCACGAGATCAAGGTCCACGTCTTTGGCTCGTCGGGCAACAAGCTCTGCTCCAGTGACTCTGATGGTAAGGTTATCGTGGGCGCAGAGGGAGGGCGGAACAGAAAGGCTGACTCTTACAGTGGATATCTGTATCACCACCGATTACAAGGAGCTCGAACATGTTTGCAAGTTGGCAGAGGTTTTGGCAAAGCGTAAGCTGGAACCCCAAGCGATGATTCGACGACAGGGCTGACATGGGCTGAATAGATGGGATGGAACGAGTGGTTTGTGTGTCGCACGCGAAGGTGCCGATTGTCAAGATTTGGGATCCAGAGCTCAGGCTGGCCTGTGACATGAATGTCAACAACACTCTGGCGTTAGAAAACACCCGCATGATTCGCACCTACGTCGAGGTCGACGAACGGGTACGGCCATTAGCCATGGCCATCAAACATTGGACGAAGAAGCGGATTCTCAACGATGCGGGTAAGCTCAATGCCCTCCCAAGACTTTGCACCAGCTGACCTCAGGATGTAGCGCTTGGGGGCACCCTCAGTTCCTACACTTGGATTTGCTTGATCATCAACTTCCTGCAAACACGAGATCCTCCCATCCTCCCAAGTCTGCAAGCTCGCCCGCACGAGAAAAAAGTCACCCCCGACGGCTTGGTCTGCTCCTTTGACGATGATCTCAAATCTTTGGCCAGCTTTGGACGAAAGAATCAGCTGTCAGTAGGCGCGTTGTTTTACCAATTCTTTCGATACTATGGGCATGAGGTCGAATACCAGGAGAATGTCATTTCGGTGCGGCAAGGCGGCTTGATCTCCAAAGAAGCCAAGGGCTGGAATTTGCTCATGAACAACGGACTCTGTGTGGAGGAGCCGTTCAACACATCAAGAAACTTGGGCAATACGGCCGACGACACTTCATTTCGGGGTCTCCACATTGAACTGCGGAGGGCATTCAAGTCTGCTGTGAAAGGGGATTTGGCAGATTGCTGTCTACAGTATGAATACCCACCAGAAGAAGAGCGGACATGGGAGCGGCCGCCGCCTCAGCCGCGGCCTACACTGACGCCGGCCCTTCCTTCTCGCGGAGGCCGTGGAGGCGGCCGGGGTGGCCGGTATACGAACCAATTCCCTCGCGGAGGGTTCGCGGGTAGCCGTCGGGCCTCCAACACCGCGAACAGAGCCAACTCGTTCCGGCAACCGAATATGCCTTCTGAGCTCTCCATGCAGGCGCAACAGCAGGCCCAGCAGCAGGCCCAGACCTTTTTGCATGATCAGCTTTGGCAACAGATTCAACTGCTTCAAGCCCAGGAGCAAGAACTACGATTGCAGCTGCACAATCAGGCCCTGATTACCGGCCGACCGCCGCCAGTGATTGTCCGGCAGCCGTTTATCCAATTTCCGGTGCCTCAGCAACAGCATGACTATACAGGCGACGAAAACGCGCGGTCAAGATCGGGGACAGTTAACAACCCAGGGCTCACCATGCCCCCCCGACAGATCTACAACCCCACGTATGCCAGCATCAGTGCCTCCAATACTCAAGGCAGCACAACCAACCCTCCCTCGCCATCGGCTGCATCTGTTTTGCCCGAGTTCCGACGTAATCCTCGCCGATCGTCAAATGCAACCGGATCCAGGGCGCACTCCCAACCCGCCCGAGGCCAGAATTCTCCTTCCCTTCAAAATTTCCCACCTCTATACACACTCCCACAGCCACTCGATTCAAAACGACGGCCGCCTCCCGAGTCGTCAGAAGGTGATGGCAGTGGAGAAGATGAGAATGGTCTTCCTCCAAACAGCCTGCCCAGCAACGGGTCCCGCTCAGACTCTATCGACGACAACCAGCCGCAGGGGTTCCAGGGGCTTTATAACTATATCAGCCCTCCGCAGTTGCAGACGTACCAGCAACCCTCTATGTTGCCTTTGTCCTCGCCTATGGGGTTGACATTACCGAATGGGTATACGCCCTATGTTCCGGTGCCTCACGAATATCGGCCAGGGGTCTTTCAAACGGACGCTGTGAACGGGCGTTTTGAGCAGACCCCTACCGCAGGCTCGAAACTGCAGCGCTCTGCTTCACGGCCAACTGCCTCGAGAGATCGGGGTCCTTTGATCGTGGATGGCTCGGTTCCTCCGACCGAACATCGTGCGCCTTATGCGTCGGAGTTGAACGATCCATATGGTGCCGTGAGCCAATATACGTCGACGTCGGATGACCATACCATCAATACGCCTGCCAGCTTTTCCGATTCCTTGTCGCAGGACTTCCAAGATGTCCCATTCGAGATGGAACAGTTGCCTGGGTTCACCCGGCCGTCTGCAGATATTCCCAAGCCGAATGGTATTGTCAATGCCCAAACCAATGGGGCTAACGGGCAGCCGGAGCTTCTTGCCAGCCGACTGCAAAACTACCACTTGTCAAATGCTGAGAAGTTGGCTCAATCACAGACCCAGGCTAAGGCATTGAATTTGGATCGCCAGAAAAACGGATCAGGAGGTGGTGGCAAGGATACAGTCCAGTCGAAGCAACCAGGGGACAAGTCCGCGCAGCACTCAAACGACAACCGCCATCAGACCAATCACTCGAAGCGCCGCCAGAACGGCGTCGAGCTGTCCGAAAAAGTGAATGGTGCGAACCACAAGTCCAAGTCCAACAAGGGCCGCCAGGATGCGTCGCACAATTCGTCCAATACAACGTCTGACTCCAAAGAGCGACATGTCGACCAACATCGAGGGAAGTCTGGTGCTGCGGGTGGATCTGTTAATGGCGTGAACGATTCGAGTCATGGTGGATGGCAGACGACGAAGAAGAAGCACCGCAAAACCGCCAAGTCGTCTCTTGAACCGCGGAACACTGTCAACGGCAATGCGGAACCGCTTCCTGCTGACGAGTCTATGCGAAAGGGTGGCTGAATAAAAGTGTCTGGTTGGTGTTGAACAATGGGCACGTCCATTTTCGTGGCCTCTTCTCACAGGCTGATGTTGACACCCTTTCGGACATGAAGGAACCATTCTGTACACGCCCCGCACGGCTGTCTTTTGTCGATCCATCTCCGGCATTGTTGATGACCTTGAGCAAAGAATCGAATGAGAAGGAAAGAAAGAAAAAAAACTCCCTTGGATCTCGACAAGAGGTAGGACTTGCCGAGACCACATCACACATTTTGGTCCTGGGAACAAGTGAGAGAAAGCTGGCTGGTTCATCTTTTTCTTTTCTTCCTGGAAAAACGAAACTGAAAAACAGCAAGAGTGGGAAAGGAAGACAGATAGCCCTACTATCCATGCATTCATCGTCCATTGCACTCAGTTGACGAACCGATCTTTGTCTCTTTTCCAGCTGTTTGGGTTTCTTCTTGTGTGTCTGTCTGTCTGTCTGTCTGTATGTGTTTGGATGAGAAATGGCTTTAGACGTGGTTTTTGTTTGTTGGGCCCTGTTTCTAATTGAGTGATTCCCTTATGACTTTGCCATCTTCTTTCCCTTTCTTCTTTTTTTTTTCTGTTTCAGTTTCTGTATAAAAAGAGAGGGTGGAAAGAGAGAGAGAACAACAACATTCCCTTTTGCGAATGAGTGTTTCTGCTTTCTATCTTACTTCCTCCCTGCTTCATTCTTCTGCTATCAACTCCCCGAAGAAGTGAGGCCAAAAAAAGAAAGGAAAATCTGGAGGAAAATTGGGTCTGGATATCTTTCTTCGCATTCGGTGTCGGAGTTGCGTTCTGCTTGTCTTATCCTGTCCTGTCCTGTTTGTTCGGCTTTCTTTCTTTCTTTCGCTCTATTTTGCTTTGCTCTGCGCTTGCATCGGAAATTGCGTGCATTGACTGACTGCATGGAGGAATTCGCATGACCAGTTTGTTTCTTTTTTCTTTGTTTTTTGAACTCTTGACTCTTTCTTGCTGCACCTGACATGTCTTGATTTGATCAAATAGTGGATATGAAATGAACATGAACATTCAAATAAAGTGAAACAGGAGGAATAGAAAGACAGCCAGATAGTATAGATTCTTATTTCATATTGTGATGGACTCTTAGTCAAATGGGGAAAGGGAGCCAGAAAAAAGAAAGAGAAAGGAGAAAAGAACTTGCCAGGACCTTGCTTGCACCTTTTATATACCCCCTGATTGCTGGGGCCCTGGTGCTAGACGTGTCGTCATGGTATGGCGCAATTTGAGCCTACCTGCCGTGATGAGTGCGAGTGGGTGGAGTGCCTCGTGCATTGGCTATATTATTGGCGTCATGCGGGGAGTAGATCATATGGCTGTCGGTACTATTGCTTCTAGAAGTTAGAGGATAATAAAATGCCATTGCTCTTTGTTTATATTGGCTGGTATAAACGCGGTAGGCTGCACCGAAGATGCTTGTTTATTTTCCCTTCCCAGTATCATTTACTGCACGTGGGCAGGGCGGATATAATGGATTGTGTGAGAATTAAGATTATAATTGCTCAAGACAAGACCGATGCACTGTGGCATAACAACTAGCAGCGCTTGTTCTAGATAAACATCCCTGCCAAGCGTCGAAACGTCAGTTTTGGCCGGCGCATCACTTGCATCACCACCTACATCACTTGCATGCGCACCCCGGTAAGGCCTGATGACTTTGCATTGGGGCTGGATTTACAGCATTGGAATCCGAATCAGGACTATGTTTATTAACAATATCAATATGTATGACAGATATGACGGTCTGGTATAAAAGTATAGTATAGTACAATTGTGGCACGCACAGAAAAGAGGACAGGTATTCCAGCCCAGCCTAGCCACTCAAGAGACTCGTTGCTTTCATGTCAATGGAACTAGGAGTGGGATATAACCACACCGAGTGAAATGCAGGTACAGGCGCGAAAGATGCAGGGAATAATATAGCTTCCGCTGAGAAAACAGGATGGCAAAAAAGGGGGACAGCAATGGAATCAAACCATGTCAGCCTGCGACGAAGGGGAGGAGGAGGGCAGAATATCCCAAAAAAAAAAAAAGGTACCCGAAAACTCCCGGCTCGAAAGCATTTTCGTTTTTCTTTCAGGGTTGCATTGCATCAACTCCAGATCTCGGCCCATATGAATGGGAAGATAACCACGCACGCGGTCCAAAAGACCATTATGGACTGGTATGGAAAGAGGATGAGGTGCGTCCAAGGGGTTTCGCGGAGCAGAACCCAGATGGAGAGGAAGGCGACGGAGAAGAAGTGGGTGAAAAGGACCATGGGCTGCTTGATCAGGCCTGCGAGGAGTCCGACAGGGCCGTCAACCGGTCCGATTTGGAAGTAGCGGAAGCAGCCCCGTTGGAGGGCTTTGAGGTTTTGGTCTACAATAGAGATGATGTCAGATCAGCGGCATGAAAAATGAGTCTGGAAGAGGATGGACACGTACCGTCGGCGGCGAAAAGCATGTATAGCGCCTGGGCGAGGATGTTGATGACGGAGGATGAGTTCTTTCTCGTCCAGTGGAAGGTGGATAATTGCCTGAGAACAAGGCTTGTGTCTGATAAACTGGGCACGCGCTCGGGGCTGAGCAGCTCGCGGATAACACAGACGTCATTGAGTGCGACTGTCATCCCGCCTCCCGTCAAGGGATGGCGCATATTAAGAGCATCGCCGAGGATCATCAAGCCGGGGGTTTTGTTCGTGGCGGCGGGGAGGAAGGAGTTGGGCATCGAGCGCAACTGGCCCTTTTCTAGCGCGTCCAGAAACGCGGTCTGAACGGATTCCGGCAGTGTGGGCAAGACCGTATTGCGGAGGTGGCCCTTGACGCCACCGTTCTTCACCGAGGCCGAGGGCAGGTTCTCGGGGATGTCGACGAGGATGCGGGTTTCGTGCGAACCGATCTGGTACATCAGGACCGGCGCATGATCGCTGAGGAGCACATGACCGTAGTAGGGGCTCGGGAGTTGCGCATCGATCATCTCCAGGCCCCAGAACTTGGAGCGAAACTTGGGTGCGTGCGGGTGGTGGACTTTGCGGAATTTCGAAGCGTACCCGTCGGCGACCACGGTGAGCTGAGCGAAATAGCAGTCCTTTATCTCCTGCTCCTTGCGTATGCACTCGACGCCCAGCACCTGGCCCGTATGCGTCGAGGTCACCAGCGCTGTGGCCTTGGCCTCGACCACGGAGACGTTGGGACAGGCCAGCGCGGCTTCGCGTAGCTTCATCACGAAGCGACCATGGTGGAACGTCCACCCCTCAGGCGCGGGCTCCGACGGCGCCAATTTGGGGTAGTCCAGGACCACAGGCTCTTCAAAGTACGAGATATAGTAGCCCTTGACAGGGATCGCGTCGATCCCGTCGAGACAATCCCGCAGTCCCAACTTTTCCAGCGCCTGCACTCCGCCGGGTTGCAGCAGCTCGCCCACGATGCGATCGGGTTCTTTCATGGATGCCTCTAGTAGAACCACGTTTCGGCCTTGTCGTCCCAGGGTGACGGCCAGCGCGGAGCCCAGGATTCCAGCACCGATAATCACGACATCGGATTCATGGTGGTCGAGGCGGGATTTCTCGAGGCGGGATTTCTCGGGGGTGGCGTGGCCATTGAGGGAGGACATGGTGGAAGTAGGTGTCGCGGAGTAGGTAAATTAAGGGAATCGGAAGCGCAGGGACATGGTAGGGTCTGTATGGCGTGGTAGTTGTTTAAGAGAGAAAAAAAAAAGTGTTGAGTGAGTGAACTAAAGAGTTAGGGGTGGCATGACATGTGAACTCTCCGCCTAGCCCAGTCTGCACGCTACCGTGTAGCGCCCATCCCGGTTCCTACATCTATAGATCCTAGAACACAATTCGGTCCCTGACTGGTTTGGATATCAAGATTATATACATTCAGCCGAGGCCGACTCCGTTGACTCCAGGTCAATGCGCTCGTAATGCTGCTTCTCCGGCAGCCGGTTGATTCGCGGGCTCGTCGTTTGGGACTCCTGCCACACGCGCTCGAGCGTCTCGAGCGGCATGAACGTCCGTCCAAGCACGCCCTCCAGCTCGATCTCTTCATCAAACTCCTGGATGATCTGCTCGACACACATATTCGGGGCCCGCACCAACTTCTCGAAGTTGTCCGCCGTGTGTGGCTGCAAGCGACCCTTCCGTTTTGTTTGTGGATTGACATGGAAACTCAACCAATACTGGTCTCTGGTCGCTTTTTTCTGCAGCACATCTAGCAGCACTGAGAGCTTGCGTAGTGTCGACGCGGTCTCGGGGGCGACGCTCTCGTCAGCCGGGAGCTTGTCTTCCAGTAAGGGCAGGAGGAGGCGACATTCGGCGACAAAGTCGGCATTTTGATGCACCTTCGGCCGCGACAACCCAGTCATGATGCACCACCAGACCCCCTTGAGATTGCCAGTGGTGGCGTAGGCCCGCGCAAGCATTTTGAGGAGCACCCCGTTGAAGCCGAGATGCAGGCGCCACTGGGACATGTAGTATGCCGTCAGCACATCGATGGCGAGTTCTGGCTTGCCGTTTACAATCAGTTGCTGAGAGAGGGCAGACACGACGTGACATTTGAGGTGCAGTTTGGGCGTGTCGCAGCACAGTCGGAGGAATTCAAACACGGCCATCTTGAAAAGGACCCCTTCGATGTACGGGTCGGCGTCGACCTTCAAGATTCGTTGCAAGAAAATGGATGTAAAGACTTTGTTGTGATGGCGCATGCCATGGTAGGTTTGTTCCTTTTTGATAAAGTCTTGGGCCTCCAAGAGACCCTCCGAGCCCTTGTCGAGAATCAACGCAACGGCGACCAGCTTGGTATGAATCGGGGCGAATTTAGTGAATCCCTCGTCGTGAGCTTCCTGAAAGTCTCTCCATGCGGACCCGAAATTGCCTGAATGGATGTGATGCTCTAGTTTCGTTTCCAGGGGCACGTAGTGGTTGCTGCTCTTCGAAGCAGCTACCAGATCTTCCATTGTCTTTCCATAGCTCATCTCGGCCCGTGTATGGATCGGCATGAGTTTGTTGCGGTCCTGAGAACTCAAGATCGAATCGACCCCGAGAATACGACGGGAGGTGGCGGCCTTTCCATGTCGGTCCTTCGCCGCCTGCATCATTCGCCAAAATCCCACCGGGGAACCTTCCATGGCGTTCTGGCGCACCCTCATAATGTTCATGAATTCCTCTTCATTGATTTGTGCCCTCCACTCGCGCTCCCGGGCCATGGTACTGACCTCCACGATCATGTCTTCTGTGCCTTTCTCAAGCAACGCCTCGAGGATGTGTCGGTATAGGACCTTGTCTGGCGAGAGACTAAACTCCTCGATGCCCGTCATGAGAAACTCCATGATTTGGGACCCCGTGTGAACCGGCCAGTATTCCAAAAAGACGCGGTCGAACACAATCGTGAAATCCCTCTTATCCTGGGTAAACCCAAGCCGGTGCATCTCACGCAAGGAGAGCATGACGCCCTCCCAATCGCAGTCCAGAGCTTTGCTGTAAGCGAGTAGACCCAACGCTCGACATCCAGGCTGGACCCCGTGCTTCTCAGACATCTCTTTCAACAAGGCCACCACATCTTCCTGCCTCCCGCATTCGACGCAGGCTCTGATGACCGGGTTGAACAGCTTTTCCGTCGGCTTCCGCTCAATTTCAGACAGAACCTGGATCAGATCTCGGAATTGATTGGTGACCAGCTCCAGGCTCCTGGTTTTCCTCCACAGGCCGTCAAGATATGCCCCGCATAACCCACAGTCACGGTCGTGCCTGATGCTGCGGAAGAAAAACCATTTCGCTGCAGTCAACCGCTTCGATTCAATGAGACACCGGAGCACGATTTCCATCAAATGGGGCGGGACCGTAAGCCCCTTTTTGTACTTGTCATAGATAAATGCGGCGGATTCGACATGACCTTCCTTCGCGAGCAAATGTATCATTGTCGCCCAGACTTCCGATGTCACCTCGGTCACAGTGGAAATCCGGTTGAAAAGTCTCCGAGCTATGAAGATGTTGCCCTTCATGCAGTTGGCAGCAAATAAGAAATATGCCGTCTCCCGTACCTTGTCAGAGATGGGTTCATTCTCAGGGACTTTCTTTAAGAACTCATAGGCAGCCTCGATTTCCTGGTTATCCTTGATCAGACCGCGAATTGTTTGCTCGAGAGGAGACCGTGCGGATTCTTCGGGGCCGGCACGGCGGGCTTTGGCAACGGTCTTCTTCGCCCAATTGATGCTTGCCAAGGGAGCAGGCGCCGGGGAAGATACATCGACTTGGACATTTTCGCGAATCAAAGCCTGGATATCCGCGTCCGAAATAGACGCTTCACCCTTAACCCGTGGGTCGGGGTTCTTCTTAGGCTTGTCTTTCAAGGAACCCAGTCCCATGAATTCGCCTGCCTCAGCAGAGCCCATCAGATCCGCCAGTCGTCGTGCTGCGGCGGTCGCATCGTAGTTCGGGACGGAGGAGTGCAGAAGGCGTTTATTCTCGATAATCTGTTCGGCCACACCGATTCGGCAGTAGACGTCGTAGTTGATCGCTGAAATGGCACACACACTGCCCACTGCTGAGCCAGTGAAGGCTAACCGACGAAGTGCGCGGAGGGCATTGCGTGAGGGGACAGCAGCGGTCCCCTTCGAGGTGGTCGCAAACATTGGGGTTAAGGATTGCGCACCGCCAAGTGCGGCCGGGTGGTTATTGGGCGTGCATCAACGTTGGGAATCAATTGTGCAGGAAGGAAAAGAGAAAGGATCGGAGAAGAGTAAAATCTTCCCTTACTTGAGATTCGAATGGGGAGGGAGTTGGACAGCTTAGGGAGTTCGGAGGAAATAAGAAGCGCAGCTTTTTTGCGGAAGGAAGGAAGTTGGGCCGGAAGCAAAACTGCGCTCGGTGCTTGTGTCGCCCACCGTATAACTCTCGATCTACGCGACTCAATCGAAATTGTAAATATAGCAAGGTTCGTGTATTCTGATTTATATTTTATTTAGACGGCAGCATTCAATCCAAATTAATTCACCAAAAGCTGATCTTGTTCGTCTTCTCCCTCCTCATTTGCCTCACGCAGGCCAGAGGTAGGCTCGTCCTCCAGGGACACTGATGCAGCGTTAGTTGACTCTTCCCAAGGTTAACGACACAGGCAGACATACCGTGCGGCCGAATTAAGAAACTCAGGCCTAGTGCAAGCCCAAAAACGGAGGCAAGACAGACAAATACCGTCTGGGGAAACGTAGCGACGGTCAAACTATAGATTAGATTGAAGACAGTCGGTGCGACGACGCGGGCCAGGGCATGCAAAAGGCCAGTGGCACCCAGCATCTGACCGATCCGCTCGTGGGGAACATGCTTGGTGAGCGATGACTGCAGCATAGGCGATCCCATGCCACCCAAAGACGCGATGATGCCCGATAGGATCATGACAGAGGGATGTTTCGACAACGCATACCCGACGTAGCCCAAGATATCGAAGACAAGCGACGAGCGAATCACCACCACGTCCATCATGTCAGATCCACGAACACGGCCGTCGTCCGGCGACGAGGTGCGGAAGAAATAGGCTAAAGTGGGGAAGACCACGAGGAGCGTGCCGACGCGGACAACATTGACGATGGACACAAACAGGCTGGACTGCACGTTGCCCCAGTGGAACATGTATTCCGCGTAGATAATGATGACTTGAACTGTGCCCATGGCAACGCCAAAGGCGGCTGTGTCGATAGCCGCCAGCAGGATAATGTTGCGGCGCAGCGCAGGGCTGGCGCCTCGGCGGTTGGGGAACAAAACACTCGGTCGTCCTACGGCAGGCAGAAGGATGGAGAGAGGGGTGATGAGGTTCATCGGGTTCAGAACGCGCCATGACCACGACGAGCTGGTATCGTCTGCAGACTTCCTGCGGTGTTTCTCGCGCGCAACTCCCTGTCGCTCCTTTGAGAGAGACTCGGGAACGACAAAGAAGACGCCCAGCAAGAACAGCGCATGGAACGACAACGCAAGGTAAAATACCAACAACGGACCTCCGGTCTTTTTGATCACTATTGCTGCGAGGGTGGGCCCAACCGCAATACCGAAGAAGAGGGCGCCCTGGAAGAAGCCGAATGCTACATTTCGCCGATCTGGCGACGTGCAGTCAGAGGCGTATGAATTCAGCAGGGCCATTGCAGTGGTAAAGGATCCTCCCAATCCGTCAAATACGGCACCAACGAGCATCCAGTTGACCGACATCTGATCGGGCCAAGTAGCCACCATCACGGTGATTGATTCGTTCAAGACAGAGCCGAATGCGCACAACGTAATGACTTTAGTGCGACCATAGCGATCTGACAAGTGACCCATTCGCGGGCTCACGAGAGCAGAAAGAATTCCCGCGATAAGATTGATGTAGAGTTGGAACCGGGCGACCAGCGACTGAACCTCGGGGACGCGACAGTAGGGATTTTCGTCTCCGGAGAGGACAGGGAGGTAGGTAAAACTCGGGTCTTGAGCCGCTCGCTCGGACAAGTAATCGCGACAAAGCAGGGTCAGGATCAAGTTGATCTTGGGTACGGCGATTCCGCCGAAACCGAGCGTGAAGAGGAGGATGAACGGGAATAGCCAAAAGATCTGTCGATGACGCCGTTACTATTGGGGTAGTGACTACGGAGGGAAACAAATCACTCACACTCGGTTCTCTGAACCCTTTCCACGACCACCGGCTGCCGGTCTCGCGAGATTGCTCAGCATCTGGTTCGTCCTCCGCGGTGCCTGGTAACAAAGTCCTCGCCCAGCTGAGGCACGTCCGGCGGCAGCGACACGACTGCTGCGCCTGTCGCTGCGTGTCGGCCTCCGCCTCGGCCTCAAAAAGCTGCTCATTCTCCATGGTCAATGATCATGGGCGCTGGGCATGGGGGTAGCAGGAAGGAATAGTCGCGATGCCAAGGTCGATGCCGGATGATTTGTAATGGGCGGGAAGAGCGCGGGGTCCAGTTTCAACAAACGGTAGGGAAATAACACACGGTTGAATCAGAATTCCCCCTACATCATCGAACAGGGATGCGATGATAAGCAGAGAGAGGTCGGAGGAGGAATGGCCGATAAAACCGGTTGTTGAGCTGATAAGGCGCTTACATCCGAGCTCCGAACGGAAGTTAGTTTGATTAATCAAGAGAGAATTATACACTCGGAGTATCCAAATCGTTTTCCGGAACCTCCCAAATGCCTCGAAAGCTAAACGCCAGAAATATATACACACAGATAGATGCTCCATAATTCTTACAGAACGAGCGAAGAAAGCTCCTTTCCGGCAAAGAACTTCTTCTGCTCCAAGCAGCGCTCACTCCGACAGCCCTGACAGCGCAGCGTCATCTGGGTCGAGCACGGCTCGCCCTTCTGTAGGTGCGCGTGGGCAATATCCGCCAGCGCTTGGATGAAGACCGGGTTCCCGTTCAGACTCTCGGCGCGCTTGACGCCGGGGCTGTTGGCTTCGTGAATGACTTCCAGATCCAGCTCGTACAGGGTCTCGATGTGATCACTCGTAAAGGCAATGGGTACCAGGATCAAGTCGGTCTGCCCGCGCTTGACATACTCCTGCACCGTATCGCTCGTCTGCGCACCGAGCCATGCACTCGGACCCACCTGCGACTGCCAGCACAGGCGGTAAGGGTTGCGGAAGTTGAGCCTCTGCATCACCGCGTGGACGGTCGCAGCAACCTCCGCAGGGTAAGGGTCGCCTCGGTTGACGACGCTCATAGGCAAGCTGTGCGCGGAAAACAGTAGCACCACTTTGTCGCGCTGCTCTTCCGGGTACGTCTTCAGCTGGGCCTCCACGTTCTGGGCCACGGCTTCCACGAGACCTGGGTGGGAGGGCCATCGGTCGATGACGCTCCACTGGATGGCTCCCTCGGTACTGCCATTTCCCTTCGCTTCCAAGCGATTCCGCCACTTCCACAGCTCATTGAGGGAGCTGCCGGTGGTGGAGCAAGAGTATTGTGGATATTGCGTAAAGGCGACGGCGCGACCTCCTTTCCCATTTCCGAATCCATCGGCGAACAACTGTTGGTACATGGTTTCTGTCAATGGTGCGGCGTAGCGGAATGCGACGTAGGGCTTGTGTGGTGCGGTCTCGGGAGACATCTTGTCCAGCAGCTTGCACATTTGTTCGCACTGGAATTCGGACCATTTCCGGATTGGCGATCCTCCGCCAATATCGGAATACTGCTTTTGAATCTTTGATGTTCTCCGGCGCGCGATCAGGGGTCCGATATAGGATTGGAGTCGTCCCAACGGAATCAAGTCACCGTCCGCCTGTACCAACCATGGAAGTTAGCCGGTGCCAAGGTTTGAATCAGGCATTGGAACATACAAATAGTCTGCTGAGGAAGTCCTCCACCTCGCCTGTTGTTGATGGCCCGCCCATGTTGAGAAACACCATTGCTGTCGGACCCTTGGAACCGGTTACGTCCTGCGTCACCGGGGGCACAGCAGTCGCGAGTCCGCATCGTCGGTCTCCGCATCCTAGAAAGCTGCGAGTAACCGAACGCACACCTGTGGCACTGAGCAGCTGCCGAGATATCCTGAATGGACTGCGGAATGCCATGATGGGCAAGGACAATTGGTTGATGGAAGAGGAAGGCGAAAGCAAGCAGACCGCGGGAAACAACAAGCCAATCAGTGGGCGGTCGGTAGTCAGCACTCCTGACCGCCAAGAAGGCAGAACCAAAAGGCGGTCACTCACATGACCCTCGTGTCTCTTCCGTGTTGCACCTGCGCGTCTCAGGCAACAGAGTGGTGTTGGAGAGGCTGTTCTTGGCCTTGTCTTGTACTTATCATCTCCAGCAACACGAGACTGGCCATGTCGGATGATAATCCCCCGCGCGAGGAGGACGCTTTTGAAGAGGAGGAGCTCGATGAGACGGTGAGTCCCCTTGGCCGAACCTATAGATAGTAGAGCAATTTATTGACTGTCGGATCTAGGGCTTCATATCCGTCAAAGATGCCGTGCTCTTCGCCATCGATGTCAGCAGCTCGATGTTGACGCCTCGTCCATCCTCCGATCCCAAGAAACCCGGCGAAGTATCTCCAACCTCTGCAGCTCTGAAGTGTGCATACCATTTGATGCAGCAACGCATCATCAGCAACCCCCATGACATGATCGGTGTCTTGCTGTACGGAACCAAGTCATCCAAGTTCTACGACGAAGATGACGAAAGTCGCGGAGATCTCTCATATCCCCACTGTTATCTCTTCACAGACCTTGGGATTCCGTCGGCGCAGGAGGTCAAAGAACTACGAGACCTGGCAGAGGATGAAGCGGGCGCGCGCGAAATTCTGATGCCGTCAGAGGAGCCAGTGTCTATGGCCAATGTGCTGTTCTGTGCGAATCAGATCTTCACGTCCAAGGCTCCCAATTTCCTGTCCCGACGACTGTTCATCGTCACCGACAATGACAACCCGCATGAAGACAGCAAGTCGCTTCGGTCAGCTGCGACAGTTCGTGCGAGAGACCTGTACGATCTGGGCGTCACAATCGAACTGTTTCCCATTTCTGGGCCCGACCACGAATTCGACACGGCCAAGTTCTATGATGTGAGTTAATCACTGCTAAGGGCGCCGATTGTCTGCTCACAACCTCCAGGATATCATTTACAAAACGTCACCCAGCGACGGAGAGGCGCCTGCTTACTTGAAGCCCGACACCCACGCATCCACAGCCAAAGGAGATGGGATTTCATTGCTCAATTCTCTCTTGTCTAGCATCAACTCTCGATCAGTCGCCCGTCGGGCGCTTTTTTCGAATGTTGCCCTCGAAATCGGACCCGATTTCAAGATTTCAGTCAACGGATACCTGCTACTGAAACGACAGGAACCCGCGAGAAGTTGCTTTGTTTGGCTTGGAGGAGAGACTCCTCAGATTACACAGGGTGTCACCACTCTGATGGCCGATGATACTGCACACACCGTCGAAAAGGGGGAGATTCGGAAAGCTTACAAATTTGGCGGCGAGCAGATTTCCTTTACGACCGAAGAGCAACAGGCGTTACGGGGTTTCGGCGACCCAGTGATTCGAATCATCGGGTTCAAGCCACTGGCTGCGCTCCCATTCTGGGCCAACGTCAAACATCCCACGTTCATTTATCCCTCTGAGGAGGACTACGTTGGCTCAACGCGGGTTTTCTCTGCGCTACAGCAAAAACTCCTCGAGGATGAGAAAATGGCCTTGGTCTGGTTCATTCCTCGCAAAAATGCGTCGCCGGTCTTGGCTGCCATGATTGCCGGCACTGAGAAGGTGGATGAGGAAGGTGTGCAGAAAGTTCCTCCGGGGATGTGGATTATCCCGCTGCCCTTCGCGGATGATGTTCGACAGAATCCAGAGTCTACCTTGAATGTGGCTCCAGATTCATTGATCGATGCCATGCGGGAGGTGGTTCAGCAGTTACAACTTCCGAAAGCTGTCTATGACCCCCAAAAGTACCCAAACCCTTGTAAGTCATGGTCTGTATCCGTCGAAGGAAATGCAGTTGGGCTGATCGATCTCAGCTCTTCAATGGCATTATCGCATTCTTCAAGCTCTTGCTCTGGATGAAGACCATCCCGGAACGCCAGAGGACAAGACTGTACCTAAATATCGACAGATCCATAAGGTATTTCTCTCTACCCACCTTCTCCGATTCCTCGTGTACTAATTACATTGCAGCGTGCGGGCGACTATGTCCTTGCGTGGTCCGAAGAACTTGACAAGCAGTATTCCACGATGTTTGGCGGCGCAGGAACAACGACCCTAGTTAAAAGAGGCGCAAAAGAGCCAGCAGGCGATGCTGACGGGCCTCCAGCCAAGAAGGCGAAAATCGAAGGAGGCACCTCTGGCATTGATGACGAAGTCAGACGGAGTTACGAGAAGGGAGCGGTGTCCAAGGTAAGATATTCCGTGTGTATTGGCACGGGAGATTGACTAATTGGCAAATCTCGGAATGCAGCTCACCGTGCCTGTGCTCCGGGAGTTTTTGACTGCGCATGGACGGACCGGTGCCGGATTGAAGAAGGCAGAGCTCGTAGAACGAGTAGAGCAGCATTTCGAGAAGTACTAGGCCGGCTACACTTGCTTTGTTTCACATGCTCTCTCCTGCGCAGTATTGACTTAACGACTGATGAAATAAATTTATGCTTAATCCCTGTTCGCCGGCTCGTAGGCGGTGGTATCCGAACGGATCCGGGGAAATGAACTACTAAGCAGTTTCTCAAGGAAACAGGACATTTTTTTTTCGCTCCACCCCCTGTTATCATCTCTCTGTTCTCACGCAACCAATCAATTGGGTCAATTCCTCGACCCCTTTCTAGTTCTCGGCCGGAACATGTCAAACCTGCTTCAGGCCGTTGGCGAATCGCCAGACGCAGAGAGAGATATATATGTCAAAGCTACCGGATAAATATACAATACTCTTCTGGAATATCCATCCATCCCTTCTCATCAGTTTGTCCAGCTCCCGCCTTACACATCATATGCATGCCCCTCCCGGCTGTTAAAGCCGACACCTATAACGCTGGGATACTACATCAGCACTAGTCGCACACGCGCTAGCCAGTCACGGCAAATAGCTACTGTAAGCATGGCATGTGCGATCGACACGTCAAACAAGCTTAAATCTATACCTGTCAAGGTCTTGCTCTAGTTGATACGCACGCTGGTTATGTATTCTCTGGTAGTTTGTTTTCATGGGTTTATTATATTCGTTATCTCAAGCTAGAGACAATCTATAAAGACCTTCGCTTGGTCCCAATTCCTCAAACCAAACTCCATATTAACAAAAAAGGTATAAGGACCAGTAAAGTCTATGTATAACGCCGATGGAAACCCTATGTGCAGAAAGAGCTACCGCCACGGGCATTGGTAAAGGCTCAAGTCGGGAAAACGTTATAGGCCAGACGTCTAGCAGCGTCCATAGACCTGGCAATAGCAGGCCTCCTCGTCGGGGCAGCTGAATCATAACTGTTAGCGGATATGTAGATTGGAAACGAACAAACGAAGACACTTACTAGACGGATTCCATGCCAAAGATGACATGCCACAGGAACTCCAGCACGCGGCCGGACGAGGCATCGTTCAGTTCGGTGTCCAGCACCCACTGCCTAATCTTGACATAGTCCTCACGCGGACGGCGACGCACCTGGTCACTTGACACAGCAAACTGGGCGCAGCACGCGGCGCCGATCTGGTCCGGCTTGCGCAGGTACTTCTGCACCGGTGCGTCGAGCTGCCACTCGGTCGCAGGCGAGATGCCCTCGGAGACATTCAAGGCCGGAGTACTGGTCCCCTCGAAGATATCGTGCCACACCTGATCCGTGACGTGGCGGTTGTAGCGGTGGGATTCCTTGCAGCCGGGATTCCAGTTGCAGCGCAGGTTGACGTAGCCGTTCTGCTGGACAAAGTCGAGCTGCAGCATGCGCATCGCGGCGACGTTGTCGTGTAATGGAGCGTCGACGTGCCAGGCGAGGAGGAAGCCCGAGCGGTGGGAGTGGAGGAAGACGATCGTGGAGGGGAGGTGGTCGTAGTGGTCTATTACGTAGGAGAGGTAGGCCATGGACTCGTGGCCCTTGTTTGAGGGGGTTGTGAGCCGTTCTGGATCGGCGCCGGAGTCGAGGGATGGGTTGACTGTGTAAATCGCACGTTGCCAGCTGTTTGATGGGGGGTTGTGATTAGCATAAGGGGCATTGTGGTTGTCAGGAAAATAGAACAACTCACTCTGGAAGCTCCTCTTCCACCCACTCGGTGTGCTCTTCCTCCAACTTGGCCATGACAATCACCTTGTCACCAGGCGGGCCCTCGCCGGTCGCTGGGGCCGGACCCGAGTCTTTCAAATCCAGCCATTCCGCCAGGTACGAGCCCGCGCGATACTGGTTGCACAGATCCTGTAGATGGGACTCCAGGAGCCACAATGAGAAACACAGCAGGAGTGAGGCGCATAAGGTGATGCGCAGTCCGCTTTTCATCGTGAACCGGTGGTTGCGAGAGGGAGATCGGGAGAGAACGACAGGGAGAAGAAAGGGAGAGGGGACTGGGAGGACGAGCCCCAGGGATGTTCGAGGTCAATCGCAGGGGGGAAGGGAAGGCTAATCCATGAAGAGGAGAGTATCAATTCACTCGAATTGAACAAAAATCGCGACCGGGGAATCCTCGAGGAAAACGGGACGAGGGCGAACGTGGCAAGTGAGGGAGGGTGTCGTGAATTAATACTATTATTGCCAAGAGGTGGACGAAGGAGATCGAGGGGGGGGGGAGAGGAGTGAAGAGAGGGAAGAGGGGAGTATGTCGTGAGAGTGAACTAGGGTCAAGAGGAGGAAGAAGGTGAGAGACGAGCGAATGGCGCAGTGGCGGGACGAACAGTTCCAGGGCCCACGGGGGCCGGGTCATTGGCTCCCACTCGGGTGTGGGCTTGAGCCGCTCTGGCTCAACCGCAAAGCTTGAGTTGCCGTTTTTTTTTTTTTTTTGCGATGGCACCAATCACCGCGGAATAGCGTTGCCTATCCATGGGTCTCACGAGGCGTTTGGGTAGACCCCGGGCGAGCGAAACCGTGTACTGTGTCTGGTCGTGCCCTCCGTAGAGGGCATTAACTTTCACTTGGGGGGTCAAGCTGCTTGGCCGGGTGGGTCGACATAGTGTACACCGCACGCCTGAGGAGATAGGGCGTCCCTTTACTGCTTGGCGGAGACGGTGGTTAGTAGTTGCCTAGTTATTGTTGGCTATGCCAAACTCTAACGAGGACCGAACACGAGTGCAAGGCAGAATTGCGTCACAGAGATCGTATTGGGCAATGAATCTGCCAGGACCCGTGGGCGTGCAGGTGCAGCCTTGGTGCCTCAGGCGTGAATCTATAGTTCAAGGTTGATGTGGGAGGTGCCAGTGAGAAAGTACCAGTGGTGAATAAAGATGCGATGAGAGTATACGGATTAGCGTGTAGTCTAATCATGCTTTGTACTATACAAATCGGGATCCTGCAGTCCAGCTGCTCATTCTTCCTCCTCTTCTTCCTCGCTAACCTCCTCGCCCTCCTCGATCGCCTTCTCCCGTAGCTTCCGCGCGCGCTCCCGCTTCTTCTCCAGCAGCGCCGTCAGCTTCTTCGCCACATTAAACACCCCCCCGGTCCCCGCCCCGCACGCAGCGCAGGATGGAGTCTTGCGGTATCGCTGCAACGCACACGATTCACAAAAGTAATGCCCGCACTTGGTGATGATCGGGTTCTGGTAGGGTTTTTGGCAGATAATGCAGGCAAACGGGATATTCTCCAGCAGCTCTTCGTCGTCATCGTCATCCGCGTCCTCGGCGGTCTTGCCCGCGCCTTTGCGCTGAGACACCACCCGCCCGTTCAACTGCTTGCCCTTGGTTTTGTCGTCCCATTGGCGATCCAACTCCCACCCATGCGCGTAGTCCTCACGTGCATGCAGGTACTTGCAACTGTCGCCAAAACCGCAGACTGGAAATGGTTAGTATGAGGGATAGCGAGAAGGGAGAGGGGGTGGAACTGGGACGTACATCCTGTCTTTTTATAGTCCTTGCACACATCAGGCGCATAATCCATCACGGTGATCGTGCGTACGTTCGTCGATGCTTTGATCGGCCCAAACTGCTTGCTAGGGGCGTCCGGATTCTTCTGGATGAAGGATTGGTAGTTGGCCGTTCCCTTGTAGGTGCCGTCCGGCATGGTCGAGGATGTGGATGGTGTCGGCCGTGCTCGGGTTGCTCCCAGTAGGTTCTTCGCGCTCAGGTCTTCTTCATCGTACCAGTTGGAGGATTTGGTCGCATCGTTGCTGGTTGTTAAAGGCGCCGGACCGGCGCCCGTAGGCTGGTCCTCTGCGGGTATCCGAGCATTAGAGGTGGATGATGCGGTCACGGCTGCATTCTTGCGCCGTCGCTTGATGCGATGGCCTTCGTCATCGTCGGATGAGGTGAAGTCGGAGTCGGAGGCAGGCGGTGGCGTGACGAGCTTCTTGCGGAAGGTCGCTTTCGCTTTGCCGCCGCGCTTCTTGAAAGCAAACTGGGGGACTGGGTCTGCTGCGTCTTCGGCCATGGCGAGAGTTGGGGTAGTTGTCGAGAGGAAGTTGGTGGAGTGAAGTAAAAGAAGCTCCAAGTGATTCTCTTAGTAGCTGATCAATCAACCCCGATAGTCACATGATCGTCTTCTGGAAGGGCCGACATGCCCATGACTCAGCCGCGCAAACAGAGCAAACATTTCTCTTTTGGGACGAAAGAAGAAAAAACAACAACAACATTTTGGCATGTGTCTTGCTTTTGGTTGATCACGGTGGGATGTGGTAGATAGTCGGTTGCGGGCGGAATATTATTGTTCTAGATACTATTGTTATTGTCTCAGCCCATCCCATCCCTACTCTCTCTTAATATAATAACAACAACAACAACACAGGCATTGACCCAACGCCATACTCGAATCGGCCAGGTGCGACGTTGGCCTCTCCCGTCTTTCTCCCCACCACGCCAAACTCGTCACGACTCTCTTCACCCTGGGCCCTCGCTTCTGCTTCCTCCCTCCCTCCCCTCGTCGGGGTTTTTTTTCTTCTGTTTTCTCTAGCCCGTACTCCCTTCTCTTTTGTCTTTCTTCCTTTCCTTCTTTAACCCCTCTCCTACCCGAGTCGAGTACTATCGACTCCATCCCCAACCCGTGCCGTTTGTTGTGATCGAGCTGCACCACGCGCGCCTGTCAACGATCTCGCCGGTTCGGGATCATCGTCAACACCGCCCGACCCCGAGAGCCATCAGGACGTGTGAATCCTGCTCTCCGACCTGCTCCCCTCTTTTCTCATCGCGTGACTCCGCGTTTGCGACCCCGGGCAGACTGATAAGTCTCTGACCGCCGGCCGACTTGACCATTCACACAGCGGGGCGATCTTCCAACGATCAGTTCGGCATTCGACACCCACAATTCAGATAATGCTTGCGGCTTAAACGACCCCACAACTAGGAGGCACGACGCGCGCGACGTGCCCACAGTCTCTGAACGGCAGCTGTATCCTCGCACCAAAGGGGATCCAGAAGCCGTCGTGAGACCAGACACGTCCGTTCTTAAGCATTTCGAATCCGACTATGGATACGCGCCTTGGAGCTGGGGGCTCCTTGGCCTCGATGGAGGACCCATTTTTGTCACCGACTGCACAAGCGCCCGCGGCGCGAGAACCGCATCGCTACTCGTCATTCGACACGCAGCTGTTCAGCCTGAATGTATCTTCACCGGCGCAGGCCAAACGGGCCCTCGAGGCCCACCTCGCCGAGACTGAGCGGCGACTGGAAGAAGCATCCAAGTTGGGTACAGCATTGATCGAACAGCAGCGGGAATTGTCAGACCAGTTGAAAGAAGTGGAACAGCAGCCGGATGAGAGTGAGATGGGACCCGAGTTGCGACGGAAGCTGGCCGATTTGGAGAAGGAATATACCGAAGTCGGTCGGGAGTCTGCGCGCGCCTTTTTGGCTCCGAAACGGCTGGCTGGGGGTTTGGAGGACGTTCCCTCCCTCGATCAAAAGGTATTATCTCAGTACAAAGGACAATCTCTGAGGGAAAGTTGGAAGGCTGACTCTTTTCGCATAGACACCCCTTAGCCCGGCCTTGTTCGCAGGCCAAGCTACCAACTCGCCCAGCAAAGTCAGCGCTCCCTCTCGCAAGCAGCGCAATCAACCTTCGAATCGTGTGCATGATATCGAATTCGCCACGGAAATCTCGACATCTCTCCTGGCTCAAGTGCGCCAATTGCAGTCGCTTCTCGCGGAACGGGAGGAGACGTTGAAGTCAGTCAATCTGGAGAAATCTCGGCTGGAGATTGAGGCGGAAGGATACGCGCAGCGGATACGCGCCCTGGACGAGAGCGAGCAGCGCTACAAGGACGAGAACTGGTCTCTTGAGACACAAACACATGAACTCCAGGCCCAGGTCAAAGAAGCTACGGACCGTGAAAAACGCCTGACCAGCACCTTGAGCACTTCGAACTCGGAAAAGAACGCAGTGGAGCGCGAGTTGGAGGAACTGCGGCAAGCCAACGCAAAGCTACAGGAGGAGCACACTGCAGTGCAAAAGGCCACCGATACCGAGCACAATGTCTTGCGACGCAACCTCAACGCCAGTGACGCGGAAAAGGGTGCCCTGCAGAAGAAGCTGGAGGAGTTGACTTCCCAGAACCAAGAGCTAGCAAAGGCAGTGGCTACGCGGCTCCGGCAGCACGACATACAAGGCATTCGGGATCTGCCTCTCGACGCCGAGGGCGACGAGCCTGAGCAAATTACTCCGGACAACTCTCCGCCTCCGTCACCAAACAAGTTCACTCCGCGCCATAATCATTTGGAGTCGGAAACGCTGAAGAGCTCTCTTGGCCATGCTCACCGCATGATCCAGAATCTCAAGAGTACCATTCACCGTGAGAAGACTGAGAAAATTGAGCTGAAGCGCATGCTCCAAGAAGCCCGGGATGAAGTTGAGCAACGCCGTCGTGATCCTGGAGCAAACGGTTCGACGGGCAAGCGTCAAAAGACGAAGCAAGATTCGTTCCGCAAGCCTCTGCGCCCTGACCTTTTGGGTGCCGGCCGGAAGGAGCAGTCCTTTGTCGAACTTCAAGAAACCGATTGGGAGGATAATGCCGGCCAGGCCAGCCCGACCCGCAAGTCCACAGCCGGAAGCCGCTCTGTGGCAGAGTCCTCTGATGAGGCGAGCGATGTCTACCAGACTGCCACCGAGGCAGAGGATGGATTCGAAACGGCCAATGAGCGGGGCACCGCTACCGAGAGCGAAGCATTCCAGACCGGTGTGGAAAGCATGGCGGATGACAGCAGTAATGATTCGGCTGATCTGACGGAAACCGAGGCCACTCCTCGCAACCTGACGATGAGCAAACCTCGCGATCGAAATTCATACTACAGCACGGCTTCCACGGATGAAGATGAGGAAGAGGCTGGAGGTGCTTCACCAAGCCAGATTAACCTCCCTCGAGCCCGACTTCGGTCGAGGCGGAGCGTCCTCAGACGGATTCGCCCGTCCGGAGAAGCCCCGATGGCCTCTACCAGCCGACCCAACAGCGCCCGCAATTCGCCCGCTCCCAGTTCCGAGCAGGAGCAGGCGGCCCAGGGCGGCCAGAGCCTGTTTGCAGAGCTTGCTGACTTGGAGGGTGCCGAAGAAGATTATGATGAGGGTTTCGGCGCAGCTTCGCAGCTCTCGACGCCGCGCACGGCCAGGGGACTGGACTCCAGAAGATCTTCCGAAGCCGTTATTCAGTCGATGCGCAAACCTGCTATGGTCGACTCCGGCGTAATGACTGACCCTTGGGAGGACTCAATGACTCCTGTTACTGTTGTCGATCCTACCCCAGCCACTCCGCAGGCAGTGGAAACTCCGACACTGGTCAGCTCAGGAACACAGTGGACGCCTCTGAAGCCCACGGCCGCAGATGCGGATCACTTGACCAATGTGCCTACGCCGCCAAAGATGGCATGGGATGACCATTCAGCGCAAGAACAACCGCGCGAAACGGCTCCTCTGCCCGAACTTGGAATTGCAACTGTTTTTGCGGAGGAGACTGTGCCTGAAGCACCTAGGTGGCCAGAACTGAGTGTTTCCTACATAATGGGAGGCGTGACGACACCTGTGCAACATGAGCTTCCTGCCCCGGAAATCCCTCAGCTCGCCCTGTCTTCCGTCTTCACCCAAACTATCGAGCCGGTTGTGCCTGTTGTGGCCACGGTTCCCGAGCCGGTGCGCGAGATTCCTCAATTATCGTTCTCGTCGCTATACAGCCAATCCACGGAACCGATTCTGGCACAGCTTCCTGTACCTGTACCGGAAGTGATCACTGCAGACGCAGGAACCAGCCCTGAACTGGTTGTTTCGTCAATCTCTTCTGCATACACCGAACCGGTCGCAGCCCGGATACCCGAGCCTGTCGTGGTTCCGGAGTCGAAGGTTCAACACCCAGCGCTATCGGTCTCCATGCTTGATGCTGTTTCCACCCAGCCACGAACACACCAGCCCCTTGCACCTCCAGTGAGGCCACTCTCATTGTCTACCGTGAACTCAGTTGAAACCCTGCCGGTCAAGTCTGTACCGCGCGTCGTTCCTGTAGTGGCAGATCTGTCCACCCAAACCGAGCCTAGCGAAGCTGGTGGCGCTGCCGTGGTGGTTCATGAAGATCCGCCTACTCGTAGTCGCACTACCAGCGCTTCTGATAACGCCGGATTGGCATTGAGCGACATTTCTGGTAACGCCCTCCGCCAACATTTCAGCTCGGTCAACACGGACCAGGCGTCTCAGACGATCTTGTCTTCGAAGCAGATCGATAAAATCCTCATGGATCGGGAGTCCAACCGCCCACTTTCTTCCCGAGAAGGCATCCAAGCGGCAGCTGTGGACTCTGCCGCCGCGTCCCCATTCGCAACGCCCAAGGCTCGGCCCCGTCTCCAATCGAGACAGTCATCAACACCAAGTTACAGGCGGCCGAGCAGTGCCAACAGCCAGGTCTCTGCCCACAATGCGCACCCACCACTCCCTGTCGATCACCGCGAGGTGATTATGGCCGCCGAGAAGAAGTCCATCGACCTGCCGCCACCCTCGCCTACTATCATGGGTCCACCACTAGCACCGGCATCTGCATACCGAATCAACGCGCAAACGCACCCACGAACCCCCAACGAACAGGCTGTGCAGACCGGCTCTGCCAGAACTGGGTCGTCGCGAGCCAGACTGCGGGCAGGAAGCCAAAGCCAGATGTCCCGAAGGTCGTCGGTATCGTCATTTGCATCTGAACTGGAGGAGCGGTTCAACATGAACATCCCTCACGCGGGTCCCATGCCTCATGGCTACGGCCCAGGCACGGATCCACGCATGATCCAGGCGATTACGCAGACGATGATCGGCGAGTTCCTCTGGAAATACACCCGCAAGACTGTTTCTGGGGACTTTTCGTCAACGCGGCATCGGCGTTACTTCTGGGTTCACCCGTACACCCGCACTTTGTATTGGAGTGACCAAGACCCGCAGACTGCTGGAAAGAGCCAGCTGCGGACCAAGAGTGTGCCTATCGAAGCCGTCCGAGTGGTCGCAGACGACAACCCCTACCCACCGGGTCTTCACTACAGGAGCTTAGAAGTGGTCAGCCCCGGCCGACGAGTCCGGTTCACTGCTACCACCAGCCAGAGACATGAGACATGGTTCAATGCTTTGTCGTACCTGCTGCTGAGGGAGACCAATGACAACTGCGAGGATCAAGATAACGGCGTGACCCTGGATGATATCGATGAATTCAACCCGGGCTTCCGGTCCGCTTCTCGCCAGAAGACCCGGATGTCGTTCTCGTCGCAGAACAGACAACAACGCACAACCTCTTCGATGTCCATGCGGTCAGCCACCGGCCGTGCCTCACCGGCACTCAGCTCCCCAGGCGGCCACTCGTTGCAAGTCCCCGGCGGCCAAAGATCGGCGTCTCGACTCAGCACCATCTTCAACGGGTCCATCCGCGGATCGATTGCCAGTTTAAAGGGCCGGCACAGCCAGGCAGCTAGTGTTCACAACGAGAGTCTGCATGACAATGACAGCGCGGACGACCTTCAACAGGACGACGACGAAGATCGACTTGAGAACGTCCGCGCGTGCTGCGATGGCAAGCACGATGTCAGCTCGCTTTCTCGTAACAGTCGGTACAGCCCCAAGGTCGACCGCCACTCGCAGCACTACCACTAGGTAGTCTTGTCTGCAATACACGATCGACCAGTGATCGTTTCGATAGAGTTTGTGGGAGCTCAACCCGATTGCGCCGCCACCCCTTAATGTCACGATTCTCCTTGCTGTTTGTTTTTGGTTCAATTCGACAATTTGCCCACCTTCGTTCAATCCAGTGTGCGCTAAAAGAATGTCTCTCTCTTACTGGATAATTTGGTATCTATTCAGTTCGATACTATTTTTCATTTCTGTTTTTCCCACCTCTTCCACCCTCCTCACTCCTGAGACCATCCTTCCCTTGTTTATGTTCATTCCGAGTCTTGTTTTTTCGGAACCAATTTGACCCGTTCGTGTCGTTTTCTTATCTATATCTTTTTCCTTCTGTTGATAATTCCTGTGTGACCTCGTTCATCTACCTTCTCTACAATTCTCTCTCCATATTTTGTCCAGATCAAGAACCAGTCTTTCTTTAATTTCTCCATTCGTGCGGAGTACTATTCTTGCAATGAACTAGCGCCAGAAACGTATTCCACATTCTCCATCTTGACGTACGGTAGTTCTGACTCCACATCAGATCAAACGCCGAGTGCACGTGACATCAAATCAAATCCCGCACTAGAAAGAACGTATAAAATGCCATTCTTCCTTCTTTCCTCTCTATATTCGCTTCCCCATTACTGAGTCTATCTACTTCTACGCATACTGCTTCCCCTAAATTCCTGCCCGAATGTCATCCGACGCTCCCCCGCCGCTCGGCGAGCGGATCTCTGGACTGTTCGAGCCAGCGCAGCTAATGATCTGGGCCATGTCCCGTAAGTACTTGTTGATCTGGTTGATAACAACATCATATCCTCTAAATAAGCCGCCTTCATTTGATTCCCCAATACATATATACTCCCCCTTTTCATTGTTAACCCGGATCTCCCTCTCTACTCTTTGGAACTTAAAAAAAAGGCCCGCACTGACGAATATTATGCAGATTACTTCCGCGTCTGCACCGAAGCAGTCTTCCAGAAAGGACAGGTCCTCGCGCCTCTCTTGCAGACTGGTCGACTCCGCGATGAAGCGTTTGGGCGCTTTTGGATCGAGTTCAGCTGTGAGTCCATCCCGCATCTACCCTAGACAGCATTGTCATCTCTATGTCTTCTTGATGGATCCGACTTCATCTCCTTTGTCTTTACATGTTTGTCCATTCCTTCACTCATCTCATCTAACGGATATCCTCGGCGGATCAGCAACACCGGCACGCACCGCCGCCATAGAACCCAACAGCGAGGACGAGGCCAACAACGCACCCGTAGGCTCCTCCGCTCTAATCCCACCACTCCTCAAAACCGCCTCGGGCGTGGTACTAGACATCGGCCCCGGCACCGGCACGCAGATGCCTCTGCTGCGCTCACCGGCCATCAAAGCAATCTACGGCGCAGAGCCATGCGCCGGCCTACACGCCGAGCTGCGCAAGAAAGCCGCGTCGGAGGGTCTAGCGGAGAAGTACACCATCCTCCCCTGCGGCGTCGCAGCCGCGGAACTTGTGCCTGCGCTGGCGGATGTTGGCGTCGACGTTGATTCGGGAGGCGTCTTCGACACGATCCTCTGCGTGCGGGTCCTCTGCTCCGTTCCTGAAATGGAACGCACCGTGCGCGAGCTATATCGGCTTCTCAAACCGGGGGGTCGGCTACTGATCACGGAGCATGTGGTGAATCCCTGGCGTACGGCTAAGGGGTCGCTGGCTGGACGTCTCGCGCAGGCGGTTTACCAGTTTCTCGGGTGGAGTTGGTATATTGGGGATTGTCATTTGGATCGCGATACGGAGAAGGTGTTGCGGGTCGCGGCGGAGGGAGATGGCGGTTGGGAGAGTATGCAGCTGGATAGGTGCTTTGAGTGGTCTGCTATGCCGTATCTTTCAGGTACTTTGGTTAAGAAGAGTGGGTAGCTAGAGAAGGGATGGGTTTTTGATGGAGACTTGTTTATTCATATGCACTAAGTAGGCTGTGACCTTTGCTTTGAGGGCAGGATATATATACATCAGATATAATGTGAAATGGGTATCATGGTCATTGCTAATCATAAAAGATCGTCGAACAGGGTATATGTATATCTGTACAAGTTGGCACTAACGAGCCGGGGGATGATCGACAGCGCAGCATCACACACCGAGCAATCACAGCCTCGACTCACCCGGTTTCGGTCGTCCCGGCGGCCAAAAATCAAACAGGTCCAACGCCTCAGCTGACCAAGGCCCCTGATCTTGGGGTTCCTCTTGCTCGGCCAGCGTACTCAACGAGCTCTTTGTGAGCGCGGGTCGAGGCTGGAGACTGGTTTGGCCAATAAGTGCTGTCGGGTCGGAGAGAGATTTGCGTAAAGGTGCGTTCAGGCGCCTTTGCGCAGGTAGGATTGGGACTGTATTTTGAGGATTTTTACTGGGGTGGGCCGTTGAGGGACGAACGTTTTGGTTGTCGTTGGGAGAGAGTGTTTGGCTCGGGACTGGTGGGATAGAGATTGCAGGTGGGTTCATTGGGAACTCAGGAACGCCCGAGAAGGACGACGCTTTGGTTGCATTTGCTGGCCTGCTTGTTGCAGCTCGTCTTGCCGCGGAGGGCTGCTGTTGTGGAACGGGTGACAATGTTGTCTTGGTAGGAGGGGGTTGATAAGGCTGCTCTGGCCTAGGGCCACTTATCATTTCCTCGAGGATAAACTGAGTTGATGCCGAAGGCGCAAACTCATTGGAATCAACGTTTAGACTGACGGCTGTTCTAAAAAAAGGGATCAGCACAGATGTTTGGAGACACGGGTGGGCACGTACTGACTGCGTCTCTACAGAAGTCGAAGCCGGCCGACTGCTTGGCTTTTTAGGCGGAGGCATGGACGGTTCGCTCGACGACTTTTGGGATTTCTCGCCCGGTAGGAGTGCTTGGTACATCAATTTCCTGCGCGGCTTCTCGACGGCCATGCGCAGGGTGTTCATTGGGGTATCTGAAGAGGTCCCTGCAAACGAGTGTGATTTTTCCAGCAGGCTATTCCTGGATAATTGGGGTCTTTCAGGCAGTTGAGCTGATGATGGCGGCGCATCTTTGGGTGAATCCCGAGAAGGAAATGTTGGAGCCGGACGGCTTGCAGTCGGTTTCGACGCTGGCGGGCAAATGTTATCCACGTTGGAGCCGGGCTTGGTGAGCGGCGCTATTCTCGGTGTGTCCTTGGATAAACTAGAACGTGCACTCTGGCTATCTGCGACAGGCCTTGGCTTCTCTCGAGTTGACGTGACGCTTGGCACGCTCCTCATGGACTTCGAGTCCTTCTTCGGTTGTGTCAAGTCGACCACCGCGCGTTGGGCATTGGAGTCCAGTGCAGAAGTCTTCTGTCGCTTGGGCGGTGGTTGTAAAGGACGGACATTTTCAACCGGAGTGGGTTGGTGCCGTTCCTCATACGGCGATACCAGGTGCGCAATCGGGGTCCTCTTGATGCCCAGCATATCATTGAGTGAGCGTGATTGCGTGGCCTGTGACCGAGAAGACAAGGGCGACGGACGAGGCTGTGTTTCAGACTGTGGCGATCCCTGACTGGGTTTCCTTTTCTCCAACAGACTCGACAAGTCTGTCTGCACGGTGCCCATGCACTCGCCGACCTGGATCAGCGCGCCCTTATCCAGCTCCATTTCATCACCATCCTGAACTTGCTCGCCCGATCGCCAGTGGTGATCGCCGATGAAGTTACCCTGCTCGTCGAAGACCATGATTCGCCTGTTGAAGGTATGGAAGCGGAGATAGCCATCTTGCCAGCGTTTGGATTTGCGACGCAGATCATGGGTGAACAGACAGCGAAACTTGACGACGTCTGCCGTGACCTGGGATGAGGGTCCGGGGCCGTGACCCGCAGGGGAAGGGGGCGGCATGGATGGCGCAGGCAGAGTAGTGCGGGAGGGACGTGTTGTTGATCAGCTGCGGCGGTGCAAAGAGCCGATGGGTGTGGTGCCTGAGGCAGAAACAAGATCCATGGGTGGAATCAAGGGTACCTGACCCCATTCTACGAGCAACCACAGAATGAATGTTGGATAGAAGAAAATTAAACAGTTCATAGTCAACATGTCTCCAGCCAACACACCCCTCAGTTAATCATCATCATCATACCGTCGTAATCCAGTGGCCACAGAAACAAAAAGTGGAGCGGAAATGTAAAAATAGCGAAGGCGGGGAGCCAGTGGAAGGGGCCGAGCCGCATCGGAGTGACAACTAAGTGCTCTTTTCTCTTTCTCCCTCTTCCTCCCCGTTTCACCCCTTATTATTATCACCCACCATGCAGAGCATGCAGCGCCAGTTTGGTCGGATGACCACCAAGCGCTCGGCTGACGATAGTCAGGTCGCCGTGCTGCTGAAAGACATCAAGGACGCGGATCAGCTCTTGACCCAAGTACGCTGGCCTCACTCAACCATTGGCCCGCGCCCCCATTGCTAACCTTCGCCCGCCCTCCCCAGATCATCGACTCCACCAAAGCCTGGCGCGATGCCTGGACCTCTATCGCGACATACCAAAGCCGCTTGGCCGATGAATTCGACGGCCTGTACGCTCCCATTGTCGGGTCCTCGACCGCGCCCACCGCCCATCGACCCGTCGACACCGATCCCATGTTGCTGAACCGGACAAACAAGCTGCGGCGAGATTTTGACGACCTGCGGACCGAGTTGTCGCAGGAACTTATGGACGTCGAGGCCCGCATGACGAACCCCGCTGAACAGGCCAAACACTTCCTGTCGCCAATATGGAAGACAATCAAAAAGCGTGAAGAGCGAAAGGTAAAACCGCTTCTTCTATTATAAGAGATTGATCTAACACATCCCCCGAACAGCTGGACTTCGAGCGCTACCAAAACAAGGTCGATGGCTACATGAAAAAGACCAAGCGCACCGATCGCGACAATATGTCGCTGGCCAAGGCCGAGACAGAGCTGATCCAAGGCAAAGCAGTACGCATGCCCTTTGATATACACTAAACCAACAGAGGCTCATCCCTACTTTAGAACTACCAAGCTGCAGACGAAGACCTCATCCGGCGCCTGCCAAAGCTGATCGCGCTCACGTTCTCACTCATTCCTATCATCTTGAATGCGCAGATAGAGATCCAGAATCGTTTGCTGGCTCAGTACTACACGGCCCTGCATGCCTACTGCGAGGGAGTAGGGTTCCCATCGCCGCCACCGCCAATGGACCAAATCATCATGGACTGGGAGGACGCCCACTTCCCCACCCGAAACCGCTTCGAGAGCTTTGACTGTCTGGCCCAGGGCAAATCCATCGGACAGCCATCAGCCGGCCAGCCCGAAGAGAAATCCGGCCGGTTCAACATCCTCGGCAAGAGTCGCTCCAACGGCAACATTCCCCAAATCCCCTTCACCAAGAAGTCCTCCGCCCCGCCCCCGTCCTTCCAAGGCAGCATGTCCCCATCCCTATCTGAGGACTTGCCGCCCTCCCTGCCAAACAACAAGCCCGCACCGCAAAGATACCCATCCCCTTCACCTCCCGCTTCACTCATGACGCGCCCCAGCACCCTCTCCATCAACAGCTCCGCCGCCACCTCCCCACCAGCATCAGACTACCAGCCGGCAACCCCCCAGCCGGGCGTCATCCAGTACGCCCCCGCGGGCCCGAAAATGGACTACTTCAGCCGCGAGCGCAACAACGCGCCGTCGCCCGCCCAGACAGATTATGCGAGCGCCATCGCTAAAAAGAAGAAGCCCCCACCACCGCCTCGCGGGCTGTCGCAGAAATTCGTGCGCGCCCTGTACGACTTCGACGGCCAGGGTCCCGGAGACCTTGCGTTCCGTGAAAACGACCGCATTCGGATCGTGCAGCGTACCAACAGCACGGATGACTGGTGGGAGGGCGAGTTGGCGGGTGCGAAGGGGTCCTTTCCTGCAAATTACGTGGAGATTATTTAAGTGCGGTGAATCTAGTCTGACTGACATTGTCCTTGATGATGAATCGATGATATGTAAGTATTTTTTTTAGAGTTGGTTGTTAGCGGAGCAAAGTTTTGCTGCATTGCTCGTATCTATTTCTTAAGTATACCTGGTCAATTGAAATTCTTTGAAGCGTGTTCTACTCTTTTGGGTATTTTGTAGTTCCCTCAGTGTAGCCCTATATCATGTTGTATTTGTAGAAAGGTCTGCAATACCCTGATCCCCGAGGACTCACAAATAGGTATTGAAGAAGTGGTTCAGAAGTACCTTGTGTACGGCAACAGATACAAAAGAGTACATCACCGGTACCCTTCAGGTACCTAATACCTCCTTCAGGATCTGTCTCTGGGGGTCATAATTCATTACCGGCAATATTCTGCCAGCGCACCAAGTGGCTGAGCAGTAACTCGGTCAATTTCTTCCTTGGTCTAGTGGTCATGATTTCCGCTTGTCATTAACACTGAGAAGCGCGGGAGACCGGGGTTCGATTCCCCGAGGGAGAGTAATTTTTTGCTTCTGCTGCCTCTATTTTTTAGCTTTTGCTTTGGTTAGCATACATATTTTTCTGTGTCGTAGGGAAGAAAATAATTCCGAGGGGTTTTTGGTTGAGGATAGAATAAACATATTTTTTGTTCTGTGTTGCACCAATCTGCGGATATAAACTAAAACGAATCCTGGCATCCCTGCTATAACAAAGTCAATACTGCCTACCATCCAATCCAATCCGAATCGCAAAGGAGTGACCGGGGAAAGAATATAAGAGGCCCCCAAAAGCCAAAAACAAACACCCTCACAGGCAAAATTCACTACAAAAACGCCCCGTTGACTTTGTTCTCACCAGGCACCTCCGCTCCTGTGAGCTGGCGTCGACTGCTTAAAAACATCTCCACCATGCGTTTGCTGGAGATCGTCGAATGGCCATCCTGAATACTGTGGTAGCTGTCCATCCTCTCGTCGGGCTCTTCTTGCTGTCGCACATTCTCGTTTGTCAAACCTCGGTTGTCAAGACGCGTGCGCAGGGATCGGAAAGGCACGGCAGCTTTGCCGTCACCTGCAATGGGCAAGCGTCGCACCGAATACCGTCGATACTGCTCCTCAGTGCGCATCCGTTTCCGACAGTCAGCGTTGTTCCTTTTGGGTGTCGGAGACTCGGGGAGTGGCAACAAGTTGCGGGCCTTCAATCGTATCGGTGACAGCGATTGATCCTCGGGAAGCGGAGGCGATGTCTGATCATTCAATCCGGCAGCGGAATCCATTCTCGATAATTGTGACGGATTGGTCTCGCTGAATCCCGGCTCGATCTTTTGAGATGATCTCACCGTCCGAAGACTCGAAGATCGACTGAATGGACGAGAGAAATTGCTTTGAGTCAATGATCTGTGCTCTAGCGCCATGTAGTCGCCGCCTTCGCCCTCGTTAGGTCCAATGAGCGAGCTGTTGGCTGTAATGAGATTTCGTTGGGTCACGTTCTTGAAAATCTCGTCATCATCATCTTGGAATTGCGCAGTCTCCCTGATATGCTCTCGGGTCGGAGAGATCTTCTCGATTCGCTCAATCTGGGTATTCATCCATTGCTGCCAGTCTGCACTTGGCTGAACCTGGGACTTTGAAGAGGCGCAACGGGACCCACGCTTTGGAGAAGTATAAACCGTTCGTTCGCTGGCAAAGATTGTCGCCGTTCCTGGTTCTCCGCACGTCTCTGGGAAGTTATCTCCATCGCTGTTCGGGGGAGTATCGCCGCCTGTAGCTCGAGAATACACACTCGGGGAGCTTGTTTCGCCGGTCAAGGCTGGGGAGCGGTTGATGATTACACTTCCACCATCATTGAACTCTTCCACTGCGGCATACGTCGAGCGGACTGGTCGATTGGCCGAGATGGAACTGAGAGACCGATCAATCTCCTGACCCGAGATGTATCGAGGTACCTTGAGAGGCGGAATAAAAGCAATCGAGCGTGGGGGACGTCCTTGCGGAGTCAACGAATCACCACGGTGTGCTGTTGCAAAGGATCTGGGAGACGTGAATGATTCTTCGCTGGGAACACGACGGACGGTGCACCTGCTGCGCCGCGAATATATCGACGCGGTGCGCTCAGGAACAACACGATGCTCTGCCACGGTGCCAAGGATCATCTCTTCATCATCGTCTTCCAAGACATCCTTGTTAATTTGCCGCATCAACGCCGCATACAGATCTTGGCTGTCAAAGGCCCCCGGTGGTCTGCCAACAGGACGCCGAGACGAGATCTCCATGCCCTCCGTCCCGGTCACCTGTGCAAGCTGTTGGTTCAGATCATCATGCTCTTCAATCAAAGACAACGACTTTCGATGCCTGTCATGCCGTGTTGCGATGGTGTTTGCTGTGGTCGAGTCGACCCAACTGGTAACACGCGAATTGGATGTGCAAAGACTGTCGCGGCTGGGAGAGACTGAGAGGTGTTGCGGCATATTGAAATTCAAAGGCTCGGCCATGGCGTATCCGTAGGGTTTGCTCTCGGAATTGGTATCAGTAGTAACTCCAACCCGACCAGGGTATTCTAGATCGCCACGAGATCTAGGAATTTGCTGTGGCAGAGGCTGTTGTTCGACTGTCTTGGAATAGCCGAACACACGCTTGATACCCCTCTTGAATGATACAGAGAAGGTTCGAGGCCTGCTGTGAGCGCGTCCAGATTTGGCTTGTACAGAAAGAGGAACAACGCCAGTCTCGGTTTCGCTCGTGGTGCGGAATGTCTTCCGGAACGGCTTGTGTTCCCTTCTGCTTCTGGAAGCAAACCAAGAAGATCGTCTGGGCTGAGCGGGAGTTCCACCTTTGTCCTGAAGGAACTGGTGCCGGGCAAGTTGAATAGCCACGTCCTGACTCTTGGCTCGTCGAACCGCTCTCGAAGGGTCGCCCTTACCACTTCGAAGGAAAGACATGGAGCGCCTGAGAGTTCGTGGCATTGCAATGTCCGGACTGCGCTCGAGATCAGCAGGACCTCCATACGGGATTGAGGCGACCTGTGAAGTTCGCTGTCTGGTTGAGAACATGGACTTGGCTTTGCGCAAACGGCGGTATGACGATGGCAGCGAGCTGTTACGCCCATCAAACCCTGCAATCTCTGTAATGGAAGGGAGTGCTGCAACATCCTCGATATGGTGACGGTTGCGTGGCGCATCGTTCATCTCTAAGGACTGGCGCGGAGTCACAGGAATTGTGACCGAGGTTAAAGCATTCGGACAAGCCTCCTCAGAGTGCTGAAGACTCGAGCCTTGGTGTCTTCGTTCGTCGTGGTTGTCGTAGGGGTTTCTGGAGTCGGTGGATGATCTCTCACTCCGGCGCATGGCACACGACGCCGCGGCAGCAGCATGGTACTTGGCCATTTCTGGTCCCACGTTGTCTGGGTCGGGTACGCGACGGGCCCTGTGAATAGACCGAGCGGATTTGGACCGTCTCAGGCGGTCCCTGGTGTTGAATGTAGAAGAAAACATACTGCCAAAAGACTATGCTCAAGTATGACTTGGGTAGTTGAAGATGTGGGTGAAGGAGAAAAGAAGGAAGAAGCGCCAGACTGCGCCAAAGAACGCTGGTCGCTGCCATGGTTGGGATGAGGAAAGGGCGAGTCTGATGTGGTTGTTTACACGTCGGGTGGTTGAGTTGGGTTTAGGGCAGGAGTGACTCGCGAGTTGGTGATGCGTCATTCGCTTACCTCGCACACAACACAAATTGTATATTTGCCGGATCATTCCAAACCCCGCGGCTCCAGATTATCAAAAGAACGATTCCTCGTGTAGTGCGATGGCAGACCATGTCTATTTAGATGGTCGAACCCTCGAAGGTGGTGGCCAGCTGGTCCGCAATACGCTAGCTTTGTCCGCCTTGACCGGGCGACCGGTGACCATCGACCACGTCCGCGGCAACCGGCAAGGGAAACGGGGATTGAAAGGATCTCACGCAGCAGCAGTCAAGCTTCTGGCTGAAATTAGCGGCAGCAAAGTCGTCGGCGGAGAAGTTGGCTCACAGTCCGTGACTTTCATCCCCCCGTCAGCACCGACTCCGAAGAGACAGGAAATCGCTTCCGTGGTCTCATTATCGAATATATCGGTCCAGCCGGAATACAATATTAACCTGCCCACCGCAGGATCCGTATTCCTCGTGTTCCAGGCGCTATATCCTTATATGCTCCACGTCGGACTCCGCGCGTCCACCGATAGCATCAGATTAAACATCACCGGCGGAACCAACTCTTCACATTCTCCGTCGTATGACTATGTATCCCAGGTTATGGTACCAAACCTTGCAAGGCTTGGTCTTCCACATCTATCGTTGAAGTTGAACAAACGCGGCTGGTCGAGCGGACCTGTCGATCTCGGTTCGGTCAGCCTTTGCATTCATCCTCTCCCGGCCTCAGGAACCATTGACCGGTCCCGAAAGAGTGAGTGGGATGGTAGCTCCTTGAGTCGCTTCCGACCAATTAGACTTTTGAATCACGAGCGAGGCAAAATCACGCAGATTGATGTCACGATTTTGGCACCGGATAGTTTTATTCCCGGCACCTCGCAAGAGGATGAGATGCGCCCGTATGAGAAGGCCAATCATGAAAAAAAAGCAAACAATTTCAAAAAGCGCAAATGGAAGGACCAGGATTCCTCTCGCTATCAAAGAGGCGATGACATTTCGGATCCAGTTTCTGGAGCTCCCCCGAGAACTATCCGTCACTATATCGAAGACATCACCATCAGAGCATTGCGCAATGGAATGAAGACACTCGATCCGTCAATATTTGCCTCCAATACAGATGGCACAAGTCGAGATCGACCCGTCCCTGTCACAATCCATACGTCAGAGGCGACCTCTCATCGCAGCCATAAGTATATCCTGGTCGTGGCTCACACATCCACGGGATTCAGAATCGGACACGACGCTCTCTTCGGCTTCGATGGTGGTCGCGGCGGCGGACATGCAACCAAGGCAACCAAAAACCGAGGGGGCAAAAGAAAGCAGGATCACAGCGAAGTTTCTGCAGCCTTTGATTTTGTCAACCAGTGCGTGCGAGGATTTGTAGAGGAGATTTCAGAGGAAACTCACGGTTTCTTTGAAGAAGGGTCTGCAGGAAGGAGGAGTTGCCTAGACGTGCACATGAGAGATCAGGTTGTTGTTTTTGAGGCTCTGGGTGAGCTTTCTAGGCAGGGGTTGGTCGATGGACAAGAGGAAAGCCGGCCTGAAGAACAAGAGGATGAGAGCCAATGGTCACTGCACACTAAAACTGCGCGGTGGGTGTGTCGGCAAATGATGGGAGAGTCTATTTTGAGATGATGATCTATTTGAAGTATCTCTTGCTTGAGTTTCTTTGAATACTCATCCTGCCTTATTACACACTGGTTGACTATAGGCATGTGACAAGCGTTGGCTACAGATTCGTACTTTTGCACTACGCAGGATCAATAATGCTTGCCACTACCAGTCCGTAGTAAAGATCTAGGAGCAAGGTTCCTATTCCTCCGCTGCGTCATCCCTGCTGACAGAATTGCGGCCTTGTTCCGCTGCAAATTCCAATTCTGGATAGCGCAGTGTCAATTTGCAGCAATAAGAAAAATTGGAAACGCAAATACTCAGCTCTAAATATAGACAGTTCTTTCATTCCCTCGACGCTTTCGAATCCCCAATGATACTAGGTTAAGACGAAATAGATCCCGCCTTGTTTCCAAAACCAAAGCAGCCTTCTGCATAACGGGGGCCGGCCGTGATTCTATTCTTATAGTTCGTTAGCCTCCTTAAGCTTGACAGGATGCGCGCCCGGCATAGCACGGGCCGAAATCTTGGCGAGTCATGCGGACCTTCTCAAGCACGGGGTTGTTGGAGCGGCGCTTGTATGGATTTGCGGGTGTGAGCCTCGTCATTCTAGAACGCCGAAGAGCCGCCGTTTGGCTTTAGACCCAACCGTGCCTGCCTAACGTTGGTTGGGGCCCTTTCGGTGTTATCGGATCCATCCGAGGAAGGTCTTGCAACAAATATTATGTAGGAAGCTGGCCCCCTCGTGGCGGGCGGGCACTAAGTACTGCGGCCTGGCAAGCCACGGATTCCTTTTTCGCAGTTGCTGGTTGCATCTCATTGGACCGGACTATAGATTGGGTTATTAATTAGAACCCTGTCCATAGTGCCGGTGTTGAGCATATCCAACAGTACCTTATCGCATTCCTTTTCGACCCGTCCCTGGCAAGCACTATGCTTTATCCACGCGGTACGTTGGATCCTTCGTCCCACGTACCAAACGGCTACTGCACATCACAGTGCCATTGCCCCGGGTCAATAAACCCTGACATTATTGATTGTAGTGTCATGCATAATTTTCCAAAATCCATCCCGTCTTGTTTTAGGTAAGGTAAATCAATCAATCCATTACTATGTGATGTGTCTCATAACCTTGCCTCGGCCTGGATTACCTCCGACAGCCAAACCACTCCTTAGGTAACTCAAACCAACTAAGCCACGCCGCAACACCCACCACTGCCACCATCGACCGCCGATCCCAGTGAAGACGGTGGGGGTGGCATTCCCCACAATCCACTCTGAAACAGCGAACGATGGATCCAACTGTAGTTAGTACGTCGCTGAGCGAGAAAAAGGGGGAAGGGGAGAACGAAACATCTAGAAGCCTTCTGTGCGGCCGGGCTTATCCCCCCTGCTGACGCAGGCAAAACATCCCCAAACACGCCAGTTCGTTTTTTTTTTGTGGGGGAACAGGGATTGCTCAGCCTCGATGTCTTTTGTTTCAGACAGGCACGGCCACACGATTGTTAATATATAATTGCCCAGGCAGCCGGGATGTGGTGGAGATGTGCTGTCTGTGTGCGATGAGAGACAGCCGATCGCGATCAGTGCTCTCCCCCCGGTTGGTTGTGCATTGTGCACCCACACGCTCGGCTCCATACGATGGTGTAAAGGGGGGTTGGAATGGGTTGACTCGAGAGCGCAGCGCCCCCTGACTGATCTGACTGACCCTTTGAAGGAAGAAGGAACTATATCAAACATCGCACCACTTCATACTAATAATGACTAGTAGGTAGCTAGTAGGTAGCATGTAGAAGAATGACCTAACCTTACATCGCCGTACTCGCCGAGTCAGCCATGTCAGCTGCAGACGAATCCACTCCTCGACCGAGGATCGGACCCAGGAATTAGGTACAACCCGATTACACGTGGAGCAAGGCGAAGGATGCAAAACAAGAATCTGTTGGCCCCTGACGGATAGTCAGGAAGGAAACCGTTGCCGACGAGTGTGTTGTATGTTTTAGAAGGAAAGAGATTAGTTGTTCGGGGGGTGTTCCAGAAAGAGGGGCCAAAGGAGCTCCGGTGATTCCGAAGGTACCGACAGAATGGTCTGGCGTGAAACTAGAACGTCGGAGCTGTGATAGGAATTCAATCATGCAGTTCATCCGGGAACGAGAACGAGAGAAAACCAGACGGACAGACCACACGCCGATGCAGAGTAAGGGATCTAGTAGTTTCAACAAGGTAGTAATGTTCATCATAAGAGCAAATTCGATTCAGTCAATAAGCGCAGAAACATTGGGGGTATGCCATCGCGAAAAAGCCAAAAAAAAAACAGTGTTTATCCGCAAAAGTACACATGCGGCAACGTATGCGCAGGAGATAACTAAAACAAAAGAGAGGTCGATCGCGGATCGACGAAGCTCGTCAAATAATACACTTCAAACCCAATGCCCATCTGCGCCACTGCCCACCAGTGGCAGATTCTTGTGTCCGTTGGTATCCATGCAATGTGCTCTATTTCCCGTGCACGAGACCAGCCGTAATCTTGGTCCCTCAAAATCAATAAAACGAAAGAAAGAATCCACACCAAAAAAAAGGAAAAAAAGGAAAAAAAGCGAGCGGAGAAAAAAAAAAGTTTCCCCCCAGGCGCCCCCACATGGCGGGAACGGTTAACAAAGGAGACGCGCAAGAGGACAAGGCGCGAGTCCAGCGAAAACCATGGGGAGCGAGCGGACAGAAGGAGAAGCTGCGGGTGGGAAGAAGGTCAAGCGAAGGGAAGTTGAATCGAAGCTGAAAAAAAAACCAAAACGCAAACAAAACGAGCCGCCGTGACGCTAGGTTTGTGGCCCGATCATAAACTCCCAAGCGAATGCATCATATGCGAGGAGAAGAAATAAAGGAAATGGGCGTGAGGAGGCAGACGGAGATCATGGATGGATAGATCCCGCCGTCGCGCCGTCCCAGGGTGTATCATCATTCGAGCCGGTCACAGGTGCTGGCAGGTGGTCTTGTTTGGGGACTCGTTGAGCGCCTCCGAGGGTAGCTGGCGTTTGTAGTCTCGGGGCTGCGCAAACGGGGAGGCCGTAGTAGATGGACGGCGCAGGTTGAGCGACTGCCGGAGTTAGTTGAATGTCACACGGTGGAAAAGGGCGAGCGCGAGCGTACAATGCAATCTTGGCATCTGGCTCCCTCCCGGTTGACCCGGCCTCGGCAGCCGCGAGGGTAATTAACGCATGAGTACATCATGTGGGCTGGTGAAGTCTTGCGAGTTCGAGAAGCAGGGTGTGGTAGGGTGGAGAAAGTCGGCGTGGGAGCAGCTTAAAGGAGGACTGGAGAAAGCAAAAAAGAGGACGACGGAAGTGTCGAACTTTAAAAAAGGCCGGACAGCCAAGGCGAACAGCGGTGATGACGTCGGAGGTGTCAGGTAGCGTCTTTTCGAGAACGCGGAGCGAAGGACACTAGATAGCGGGAAGAAGGCAAGGGCAGGTCAGAGGGAAGGCAGGCAGGCGGTTTATATCGGAAGACCGAGCAACCTGCAAAATGAAAAAATAAATAAAAAAATAAAACACAAACCAGGAGGATTAACTAGAATTTTAAGGTTCCATTTTCTATTACATACGGAACGGCTGTGTTCCTAATATTTAATTAATTGGATTTATTTCGCCCTTTTTTTCCTTATTCAGTAGTTAGTGTAGGGCGCGCTGAACATCCGGGACTCTGGGCACGACTTGGCGGGAAGACCAAAAAAAAAAAAAAAAGAAAAAAAAGGAGCGCCCACCGTTGTGTCGGTAGCTTCCGTGGCCCTCCTTTTTCTGCCTTGTCATCTCGACTCAAACAGACTAACTACACTGGCCAACATAAGCCCGGCAAAAATGGGGGCCGTCAGCAAATGTCAGATCGTCGATCGTACATCAATTTCTGATCTACTGCGAGATGCTGGTCGGCGATGCATGACAACGAACGGGCCAATAATGTCCAGACAGTCCCCATGCATGGGCCCGGATTGCACTGGAATGACTCGCAGTACCTGGTGGAGCAGCTGACACGGTTGGGTTGTTTCCAACGCTACAGAGTCGGAACTCACTAACGACCGTTGGGCCGCAGATTAAGTGTCTGTTCGCCCGACAAGGCCGTTTACACGTTGTTGTTTCGAGTTGAGGCGCTGAATGGATCGGGGTTCTGGACCGAACCATTCCAAGGTCTCGTTTCACGGTTTCCACCCGGCGTGTGTTCTGGAACCAAGAAAAAAAAAACTCAAAAAAACTCCCATCGAAACGGATCGGGGTTCTGGATTTTCCCCTTTTGGTCTATTTGTAAATCTGTAGTCTGATCTATAGTTTTTGAAGTCGCAAGTCCCCGGATAGTGAAATGAACTTTTTTCTTTGAAACAATGCAAATCAATCCCAGGACGGCCGGTCCAGCCACTCACGGGTTTGGGAATTGTTCTGTTCGTTCGTATTCCTGTGGAGGCGGTGGAGCCGGCCGACCCGGTGGTCGTTTCTTGTGTCTGGCGGTCCGGGTACAAGAATAGTTAATGGGCGGACTTGTTGGGAGCCTTGTTTGAGGAAGAGTATGGAGTAGAGGGTCTCCAGGACTGCACATTTCAGCAATCCGGCAGATGAAGCCGACCGACGTGCGTGTAAAGCTTGTCATCAACAGGGATGGCTGCGAGCACACCGCCCCATCATCATCACCATCGTCACCATCCCGAGCAGACCAGCCAGCGAGCTTGGGACACGACGGTTTCGTCAGCAACCGCGTGTCGTACTTGCGCGGTGAGCGGGAGAACCAGTCAGTCCCGGTCACTTGACTGGCTCATGTGCACTGCGCTTGCCCTACTTTTCTTTTCTTTTCTTTTCTTTTCTTTTCGATGCGACGGCAACACAGTCGTCGCCCGGTTCCTAATGACCGGTTCGGTTACTTCCGGCGCTTCTGAGTGGACCACCAACGGCTGGGCCTGCAAACTGCTCTGGATGTCGCGGCCCGGAATACAAAGCCATGGGTCAAACACGGGTGGTTCAGTACAGGCAACTATTGAACCAAACGAGGTGTTCACGGCGCAATTATTGGCAGAGTGGCTCAACCTAGAAGACAATAGAAGCTGGGAACTGTACGGTACATCGGCCTCGATTCGTCTAGATCGCTCCCCACCGCATCTGTGGCACTGTTGATCCGTATGACAAAAGTCGAAAACCTTACTATGACAACAGGCCATAAGGGGAATAACCAGCCTCGGCTTGGTCGGCAACAGTTCTTTCTTTCCCTCTGCACCGGCTGTGCTGTCACTGTGACTGACCGGACGCAAAACGAAGGCTTGCTGAATGTCAGATTCGAAACAAGCAGAAGGGAAAAGTGACCTCATCTGATTATTGCTATTCTGCCAAGGCAGTGATCAGCCACGGCGTTCCTTACACTCGGCGCTATTTGCTCACACTGCATTCTGCATCCAGACCGTTCCGGACCGGGCTCGGCTCATGTGATCGACCATTCGCCCCGGCTAGAAGCTGATAAAGCCTGTCTGAGTAAGGATCCTTCCAGCTCAGGAGAAACCTTTCTTGTAACTCTGTCAGGTCGCTCGCCGAGCGCACGGGTGACTTACAATTACCGCGACGGACGAGTATTGGAGGTTTCGTCACGAGATCGCCTTGTATTTGCTGATCGTACAGCGACCAGTATAAAGTTAGATGCTTTTGATTGGACCGTATCATATAGTACGGGGATAAGGATATTTTATGATGAATTGATGACTCCCGAACCGGAACGATGCATCCCGAAAAAAAAAGGAATAGGAAGAGGAAAAGGAAAAGGAAAAGCGAGCCACCACCATAAGAAAAAACCACGCCTCAACCTTCCAGGAAAGTCCGAAGAATATACCACGCCCCGAAAAGACTAAGCGTAGATGCGAGGAGCATCCCGTTTCCTTCCCACGTCAGCCCTAGATACGCAACCAAGCCCACCGCAATCTCCTTTCGACGGGCAACATCTCGGCGATGTCGCCAGTTGGGATCGATCGAGAACGGAGCCACGACCTTCGCATCAGATGGCATGTGATCGATATCCGGAACGGGGTTGACAGGCACAGACAAAGCAAGTGCAACCCCGCGGTGATCTGACTGTGGGAGCAGCGGCAGCGCATTGTATGCATGTGTTTTGACTCGCCCTGCGGCTCCAGCCCAGGACGGGCCATCGAGGTAGAGGATGCGATCACACCAGCTGGGCCAACGATGGCTCGCCCATAGCCATTCCTGGTCATCGCCTTCAACGCC